>NC_044032.1:443420001-443721453 GCF_901765095.1 Microcaecilia unicolor
CTGTTACACTTATGGTGGAAACTGTGAGTCCTCCAAAACTCAACAGAAATCCACTGTACCCACATATAGGTGCCCCTCTTACCCATAAGGGCTATTGTAGTGGTATACAATTGGGATTAAGTGGGTTTTGGGAGGCTCAGCAAACAAGATAAGGGAGCAATGGTGAGATGTGTATCTGGGAATATTTATTTGAAGTCTATTGCTGTGCCCCCTAGGGTGTGCCCTGAGGGGGTTCTCATAGGATGTCTGGGGGGGCCAGTCTACTAAACATTGTGGCCCCTCCTACACCCCAATGGCTTGATTTTCTATATTTTTCACTTGGATGATTTTTTTCAAAAATGATTAAAAAAACCGTACAAAGCACAAAACCTTCTTCAGAATGGCATTTTTGGAAAAAACAAAGACATTTTCCTTTTTTTGAAAATGACCTTTCCTGTTCAAATTTTGGATGTTTTGTACAAAATGTCGAAAGTTGGACTTAGACATCATATTGAAAGAGAAAAATGTCCAAAATGTGGTATAAATCTGCATTTGGACGTTTTTCTCACAGAAACATCCAAAATGGTATTTTCAAAACCAATTTTTAGATATGTTTGTACAGTGCTTTTTTTGTAGAAAAAAAGGTGCCGGTACTCATTATGGGCGGAGTCACCACATATGGCTTCACCCCTATTATAGCCACATTCACATTAGCCACACCCCTTATACCAGCCATGGCGCATATAAACAGATATCATTGAAAATATTATACTAGTATAGGAGAAAAAAATAACGTGATTCGCCGCGACCAGGTAAACTAAAGATTTCAAAGCAGGGAGCACGGGTGTACGAACAAAAAAGGTGCCAGTATGCCGTACCGGTGTGTACCGGCACAAAAAAAGAACTGTGTTTTTATGAAGTCCATCAGAAGTGCATTCAAATCACAAGGGAGCATGTCAAGGGCGTGTTAAGGGTGGGATCTGGGTGTTCCTAACACTTGAACCTTTTTCTACCATAATGGAACAAAACAAAAACATCCAGGACTATAAGTTGGGCATTTTGGTCTAGACCTGTTTTATTAACTGAGCCACAAAAAGTGCCTTAAATGACCAGATGACCACTGCAGGAATAAAGGACTGACATCCCCTTACTCCTTTAGTGGTCAATGACCCCCTCCAACTCTGCAAAGATGTAAATGAAACAGTACATACCAGCCTCTATGACAGCTTCAGATGTTATGGCCAGTTCTATTAGAACAGCAAGCAGGTTCCAGGAATAGCCTAGTGTTGATTGCAGTGCACTGTAGAGAAAGTGACCCAGGCCCATAATTCACTCTATTACACTTGTGTTGGAAAGTGTCAGCCTCCTAACCCCACCAAAATCTACTGTACCCACATGTAAGTGACACCTGCACCCATACGGGCTATTGTAGTGCTGTATATTTGGATACAGTAGGTTTTTCAAGGGTTTTGAAGGGCTCACCATACAATATAAGGGGGGTAATGGTGAGATGTGTACATAGGACCTTTTATATGAAGTCCACTGCAGTGCCCCCTAGAGTGCTCTGCTGGGATGCCTGTGTAGCCAGTCTACTAGGAAAGCTGGCTCCTCCTACGTCCCAATGGCTTGATTTTGTGCATTTTTCACTTAGATGAGTTTTTTTTTTTTTTTTTTAAATGGACCAAAAAGATAAAGGTACTAAAAACAACAACATCTAGGAAATAGTAATTTTTAAAGAAAAAAAGACTTTCCTTGGTTTGAAAATGGCTATATTTCCCCATTTGATTTTTGGACGTTTTCAGCAAAACGTCCAAAGTTGGATTTAGGCGTCAGATCGAAAATTCCCCTCTGTGTAACTTTGTAAGTCTAAGTGCTTTGAAAATATGCCTCAGTCTCTCCATTGAAAATATCAAAAGAAGATAAAGTTTCAATAATAGGAGAGTAATTGTAATAAACCTGGTGAATAATAATTTAAAAGAATATTTAAAAATGGAGAAACTAACAATAATGTTTCAAACCTATCAATTTCAAATTTTTCAGGTTTAGAACACTCCAAGTTGTTTTTAGTGATAATTAGCAGCTCTTCTCCTCTCGCTGCAGAATGTGGTTGAGAAAATGAAATATAAGAAGAAGGGGTTAAAGAGAGCTTGCAGATGATACAACTAAAGGAAGGAAAGCCGAATGATGATACCAACGCCAAAAAGGAATGTGCCAGGCGGTTGTCAGACAGGTCTAATAACCAGGCAGCTTTCTTCCTCTGGTGTGGTTCTCTGCCTTTTTTCAGGCAGATTTCAGTGGGTTCAGGAAAAGAGCTCGCAGGTGATAGGAAGGCAAGTAAAAATGAGTGAGGATACCAACGCCAAAAATAGTGTTCCATCAGTTGTCAGACAGTCCAATAGCCAGGCAGCTTTCATCCAAAAAAAACTTTACTTTTACAAAGATATTGAAACCTAAAAAATGCCCCTAAAGCTCAAGCATCTTGGAGCATATGCAAATATTTATTTCTTCAGACCTGAGTAAATGTATACTTGAGTCCAGAAACATCCATACTGAGAAATAATGCAGGATATGATCTCAGTTCTGACAGAATATCATTGTCTCAAGTAACAACCCTCTTTGCATTTCTTCCATAGTAGATCTTTCTAATAATGCAGAAACATCCAAACCATTCAAAGATTGATCTGCAACTGAAGGCCTCTCTATACCCACATCTCTTTGATGTGGCCAAGAAAGAGTACACTTTACTAATAGGGAACAGACCTCCTTCAGGAATTTTTAACACCTCTCGCAAATAATTCTAGAATGTAGCTACTAGAATTAAACTGGAAATCCTAGAAAAACTAAGGAATGTAGCTGCACTCTTAACATATTCCACTATATGAGATAGGGTCTCCTTACCTTGTCTAGAAGATAACTGGGTGCACTTCTCCAAAACCCACGACCCTCTCCACTAGGGCTCAGTACTCCAGCTCCTAAGCTTGAGGATTTGCATGTATGTCTACTGAAAATATGGTCAAAGATGCTACAGTTTTCTTAAGTAAAGCAATTTCAGTCCACACGCTATGTAGAGTCACACTGAAAGGTTTTGATAATGGAACTCCTACCCATATATACTCCAAAGCAGTTTGAACCTCCCGGTAAATAATGTCAGGCCTTTCTCACCAGTACCTCCCTTCTGTGATGTAATCCAGGGCAGAGCAGCAACTCCTCTAGTCTGACCATTCCCTGGCACTGAATTTCCTTGAGTCATTCTATTAATGACAATGAAGCACCTCCATTGGCTGTCAAAGCTGCATGACCAAAGAAACTTATCTAGGCTCTGGCACCCATGAAACTTGGAGACTGAAAGCTAGGGGAGAAATAATCTGTCCACCAGGGTTGAGAAATATGCCTATTCAGCACAGTGGAAGTTCCTACTCCAACTGCAATAGCAGATTCCAGTAATTCACCAAGAACCTGCAGCAGAAGCTCTGTGATAATTCTCTGCTATGCTGAAACTGCTGCCAGGAAGATGGAGGAACCTCCTGAACTTCTCTTCTGCTTCCTCAAGCTAGAATCGGGGCTGAAGGTAAGACAACAGAAAGAGCAGGACAGACACTGCCCATCCTTTCCCTAGATTGCTGTCTTGGATTTCCATTGAGTCCAGTCTGTTTCTGAGTTTTTATTAAGGAATAACAACAGAAGTTAGTGGAAAGAAAGAAGAAAATAACAACAATGAATCTAATTGATTTTGAACTCACATTTCCAATTAAAACTGCACAAACACTACAAGAAGATTAAAATAAAAATAATAATAATAATAATAATAAACATATGTAATACAACAAGAGTATAATAAGTAATACTGAACCCCAGTATGGTTGTGTTTACTCTTACTAACCATCCTGAAAACATCTTTATTCTCTCACACTATTTTATCCCTACCAAGAATATAAAAAGCAGCAAACCCTATGGATGAGTCGATTATTGCATTGTGGTGATCATGAGCCATTAATCCATTAGTGCCCAATGTTCCCGTATGGCTTATTTTGGGAACATTGGGCCCAACCAGGTGATTTTCATCCCAGTTAAGAAGTTTTTGGGAGGTCTGCAAAAGATACCTTGTATCCATGCACTGTAAGACAGGAAGGGTAGTGGAGAGAGAGAACGCCCAGATGATTAAAACAGAAGCAAATGCAGCAGAAGAGAAAACCTCTTGCACTTGCACAGGTATTCATACCTCACACACTGCATGCTGGCATTTTGGCCAATCAGAAAAACACCTAACTAGGGATAAACACCATCTGTCTGTGTCGGGGAGCTGATTGCTGATTAAAGGATGAAATATTTAGAACAGAGCAGGAGGTAGGAAATCTGTCATCACCTCCTCCTCCTTGAACTTGGAGTACTGCTGGCAGAGGTGAAGATAAGCTTTGATGGGCAGTGACATGACACAGAGGAGCAGAATCATTATTGCTATATGGCAGGATTAAACAACACTACAGACTGTTAAAAACCTGCAGATTTTGGAACTCGGTCTTTAAGTGCCCCAGGAAACTCCACTGCTGGATGTAGAGTCAGCTGAAGATTACTAGTACACAACCAAGGAGCCAACTATATGCATAAAAGGTATAAAATTAATTAATCTATCAATCAGAGAGTGAAATGGCAGCCTAATGATTAGTGCAGTGGCCTGGGATCCAGGTTCAATTTCCGCTGGAGCTCCTTGTGACTCTGGGCAAGACACTTAACCTTCCATTGCCCCAGGTACAAAATAAATACCTGTATATAATACGTAAACTACCTTGACTTTAACTGCAGAAAGATGGTATATCAAATCCCATTCCTTTTCCTTCCCCATCTCTCTCTTGATATCCATCTATATATCTATCTATATATGGAGAGGGGTGGCTGGAGCTATGGTCTAGGCCAGTGGTTCCCAAACTGTGCACCGTAGCACCCCCAATGCTCTGCAGCAAACTCTGTGGGGTGACGTGGCAAATCCCGACCTCCCTCCTGCCAAACAAAAAATAAGCGCAGGGCTGCAGCAGCCTTCAAGCAGGTGCTGTCAGTTCTGCAGGTCCTCTGAAACTGGAAGTTGATGTCAGCAGGGGCAGAGGACCAGCAGAGCCGACAGCGCATGCCTGAAGGCTGCTGCGGCCCTGTGCTTGTGTTTTTTTGTCACGGCCACTGGGGACACAGAGTAGATGGCCTTCGGGACTTGCTTTTGCTGCCAAGGAGGTTGCAAGAAAACAGGAGAAGGGATGAAGTCAAAACGCTGAAGCCAGATTAGTCTGTTTCCCCATCCCATTCAAAACCTATGAGCTGCTGCATCCACGTGGTCATTCTTTATTGTTGGTAGAATTTTTTATTTAATCTCACATATTTTCAAAGATGCTGGCTTGTGCAGCATATAGATGTACACAGAGGAAATACAATAACAGAATAACTTTTCATAGATATAGTGGTAATTTGTTATAAATCATAATTAGTGTGTCATTTGGAGGGGCTGTTTATAGGGACACCCAAGCACTGTTATATTTGTGCAGAGAAAAAGATGGAGACCCGGGGGGTGGGGAGATCGTTGTGGCCGGGGGGGGGGGGGGGGGGGGGGAGGGTGCTGCGAAAAATTACTGAGACACGAAGGGTGCTGTGAACCAAAAAGGTTTAGGAACCACTGGTCTAGTCAAGCAGAAGAAGGATGTGGTCCCCACGATGATGAAACATAGACAAAAAAAAGTTAGGAACGACAACAGATGATGGAGAGACTGCAAGTTACATCAAACAGTCTTTTATTAGAAATTGTAGTCTATTGTGACAACTTGTAATAAAAACTGAACTCAATCCGTGGCACAGAAGACGCAACATGGCTGAGTTTCGGCACTAGGCCTGCGTCAGGAATCAGACAGTACCAAAAAACTCAGTTGTAATTCTCACAAGCAGCAAAAGCCTTGTTAGGTAAGCTCAAGTGAAACCTCAAGGTAAACAGCCTCAGGGAACCAATAAAACCAAGCATGTCACAGTGACATTGGTGGCTGGCAGCAGCAGCAAGAGTGGCACTAGCTACAACAGAGCAGAGATACAGATCACAGGAGCAGATTGGGCAGCAATGAGGCAGGTTGTGACAGAAGAAACAGCACAGTCACACAGGCAGCTTTTAAGTTTTGGTATGTGGGGCTCAAGGTACACAATAGAAATGGATAGCAGCCCAGATAGACTGCAGTGGAACCTGGAAAAAGCTCAGCAGGACAATGATGGCATCGGGTTGTAGGTGCTTTAACGGAGCTCTACACGCTTTGCTTTTCCCAGGCACATGAAAATTGAGGGAAACTAAGGAAGAGCAGGTTTGTCTTTAGAAATAGTAGCTTTTCCACTAACTCTGATGTTTGCTGTGAATGATGGGGGGGTTGGGGGGGCGCACGATATTCCTTGTCCTGGAGAATATATATTGGAGGGAAGGACAGGAAATGCTGGACAACCTTGGACAGGTCTGGCCTAACTGCTGACTTATGCACCCAGTCTGTCTAGGGATCTGTGGCTTTTGGTCTCCATGGGATCTTCAAGGTAGAAAGTCACTGACATTCATGTAGGAGTCTGACTTGTGGCAGCCTGGTCTCTGCTATTTATCAAGAAGCTAGGGCTTGTCATTGTGCTGTCAGGAGTGTCCTTCCTGTAGACTAGGCTGTAAGCTTCCAGGTACAGGGACTCCCTTTCTTTTAGGTGCCTTTACAGCTCCATCTAGTGCATAATCCAATAGTGTTCCTGGAATTCAGAAGAAACATAAACCCCTACTATTGTTTGTCAGATATTTGAGCTGCGGTCCTTGTAAGAGACTGCAATTGGAATTTAGAAGTAATGCTTGTGAGACAGATAGTGATGTATTGTCACCTAATTCAGTCCTTTGTGTGTGCCTAGACCAGAGCTTCCCTAACTGTAGATCAGGACCCCAAATGGGGTCAGGACCTATGTGAGTTCTCCATAGGTGCATCATTATTCTGCACCTCGAGGGGGGGGGGGGGTCACACGATTTTATTTGTGCACAATCATGGGGTCACAGTTACAAAAAGATTGTGAAGCATTGGTCTAGACCCTTACACACAGTGCTTCAGATTCCTGTGGATGATTTTCTTTCCTGGCATTTATTTTCATTGCTTTGAGTACTAAAAAGGTAAAGGTAGCCCCTGTATGCAAGTACCAAGTTATGAACGACTTATGGTGTCTATCACTTGTGTGACAGTTTATTGGCAGGCTATTAGCAGGGTGGTTTGCCACTCCCCACTGCTACTAAGGCCAGGTACTTATTTACTGACCAAATTCGATGGAGGCACATAAGTACATAAGTATTGCCATACTGGGACAGACCAAAGATCCATCAAGCCCAGCATCCTGTTTCCAACAGTGGCCAATCCAGGTCACAAATACCTGGCAAGATCCCCGAAAAAGTACAAAACATTTTATGCTGCTTATCCCAGAAATACTGGATTTTCCCCAAGTCCAATTTAATAATGAGTTAACTAGAGGCTGGCTATCTGACAGAAATCAAAACAACCAAAACCTTACTTCTCACCACAGAAGCTCAGATTGCATATGTGGGGAGTAAGAACCCTATGGATCTTTAATTTTGTTTTTAAAAAATGGAGGAAAAAGACTTCAGCAGGCTGTGATCGTCAAATGAAGATACGCTTGCCGGACAATTCAAAAGCACCGGCTACTTCAGAAACACAGCTCACAGTTTTATTCATTGGTCAACAAACCTTTTTCAACATCATCAATATTTCTTATCATGCTCCCTTCACAAAATAATCATGTCTTTGTGTCAAACAAGTTATTTTTGTACATTTTTTATATTTAAAAAGTTCAATTCTTCAATGAAAAATGTCATTGAAACTTATACTTCCATATATTTATATGCAGCAGGAAAACACTTAGCTTAAACAGCAGAGGCAATCCCAGCTGCATACATATATATGGTTGTCCATCCCTAGTTCCAGCTACTATTTGACCTGAAAGTCTGAGTTAAAATGGTTCTCTTGGCTGATCCTGCCTGGTCCACCTGTAATGTCATGGGCCACAGGATTTCAATAAGTCAGGCAAGGCCAGAACTCTTTCACAAACAGTTTAACAGGATTGGCAGAAGTGCCTTGGACTTCCGGCTTGCCCCCCCACTCCCCTTTTCCCTCTCCAGCATGTCTGGCAGTGTCACACATCTGTGATGAAAACTAATGGGACAAATGGCAGTTTCTGAAAAGCTGAGGACTCACTGAAACAGTTAATTTGTGGCGGCACTAACCAAATACGCTGCCATTAGTCATGCTGTATGATTCATACATAAACTAGTGTAAATTCTTAAGAATTACATACCCAGTATTATGGGAATAGCCAAGCTTTTACTCTTTTTTCTATTAATCACTCCCAGCCATAAGTTTATCTTCTTATCTCCTTCTCTTTATCTCTTTCTACCTCTCATCTATGTATTTCCTTCAGCCCACTTTACTCTTGCCTCTCTGACTTTCGTTTCCCTTCCTCTATTTCACTTTCTGTCTTTCTGGACTTCATATTTAATTTTCTTTATCTGATGAAATAATTCTAAACTATCCCATCAAGCTGTCAGGTGCTGCCTCTGCAGTACATCTGCATCATATCAGTTGGTGGTGTGTAGCCAGCAGGGCGGAGGCCCTGGCAACAGACTTCGGCTGAAAGTCACCATCTTATCTGCAAGACTTTCTCTCAAATGCCATCAAAGTCATGTTATTAATATTACTTTTATCACTGACCCCTGGCAACTTGAATAAGCAGGAAAGAATTTCTAGGCATGAACAGTGAAGAAAAAGCATCATGCAGTCCACAGCATGACTGGCTTGTCTATTAGGGTGGGGCACAGACTGAGACAAACAAGTGAAGAGACCAGGGGCAGGCTGAGGGTGGTCTGGGCCCCCAGGCACTGAGGGTGGTCTGGACCCCCCCGGCTGCTGCCCGCCCCTGCTGCCCCTGTCGCTGCAGCCGACGCCCCCGCTGCCCCGTTCCTAACTGAGGGGTCCTGGTAGTCTGGTGGCCTCTGCGGGGGAGGCATGTTCTTTCCTGCTTATTGCACTGCCCCTATTCCCCCACCTGCCAGCGCTGCTGTGTTTTCAAAATGGCAGCCGAAACTTCCCGCGGTGTCGTCGTCGATGATACGCTGAAACCTTCTGCTCAGTGTGCTGCTGCGGTTAGGAAAGCGAATAGAATGTTGGGTGTTATTAAGAAGGGTATGGAGTCCAGGTGTGCGGATGTTATAATGCCGTTGTATCGCTCCATGGTGCGACCGCACCTGGAGTATTGTGTTCAGTACTGGTCTCCGTATCTCAAAAAAGATATAGTAGAATTGGAAAAGGTACAGCGAAGGGCGACGAAAATGATAGTGGGGATGGGACGACTTTCCTATGAAGAGAGGCTGAGAAGGCTAGGGCTTTTCAGCTTGGAGAAGAGACGGCTGAGGGGAGATATGATGGAAGTGTATAAAATAATGAGTGGAATGGATCGGGTGGATGTGAAGCGACTGTTCACGCTATCCAAAAATACTAGGACTAGGGGGCATGAGTTGAAGCTACAGTGTGGTAAATTTAAAACGAATCGGAGAAAATTTTTCTTCACCCAACGTGTAATTAGACTCTGGAATTCATTGCCGGAGAACGTGGTACGGGCGGTTAGCTTGACGGAGTTTAAAAAGGGGTTAGATAGATTCCTAAAGGACAAGTCCATAGACCGCTATTAAATGGACTGGAAAAATTCCTCATTTTTAGGTATAACTTGTCTGGAATGTTTTTACGTTTGGGGAGCGTGCCAGGTGCCCTTGACCTGGATTGGCCACTGTCGGTGACAGGATGCTGGGCTAGATGGACCTTTGGTCTTTCCCAGTATGGCACTACTTATGTACTTATGTACTTATGTACTTAGTCTTGTGGGTCTCGACAGTCTCGTGAGACTTCCACAGGGAATCTCGGCCGCCATTTTAAAAATATGGTGGTGCCTGGGTGGGGGTGGGGGGAATAGCGGCAGCTCAGTGGGCCAGGCAGGAAAGAACATGTTCCCCCTCCCCCCCCTCCCCGCAGAGGCCACTAGATTACCAGTGGTGCGCCATACAGCCGGGCAGAGCCTCTGGGCCCTCTGGCACTGCCTTCTTGCCTGAATGGTCAGTCTGCCCCTGGAAGAGACTGAAAAGAAGTTGGTCAGACAGAGGGAGGTAGGCTTCAAGGAGATTAAAGAGGAGAATCAGAGATAGGCCGCTCCTTGCCCTCCAAACCCCAACTCATAGTCCAGCATCTCCCCCTTGCTCTCAGTTCCCCCCCAGTAGTCCAGTATCTCTATTTCCTCTCCCTACCTCCCCTCATGTGGCCAGTATCTCCCTTTACCTACCTCCTGTGTCCATCATCAGCTTTTCCTGCCAGGCTTGCACCATCATCCCTCTTCTGAAGCAAAAGCACGAATGGATTCAGTACCAGTGCAGGGTCTTTAAGCACAGGTCCATATTTGAGTTCTCCTGCATCCCACTCACCCACCAATGTTGAATCCATTTGTTCCTTCAACACTGGAAAATAAAAGGGTGGTGGTGGTGGTGACGGCGGCAGCAGCAGCAGGGGAACAAGGAGGGAGAAGACATGTTGCATTCCTGCTGCTCTGCCATCCCCCAAATCCTGCCACCCTAAGAGGGTACCTAGTATATCTAGGGGCAGGGCTGGAAAGAAAGAAAGCAAGAAAGAAAGAAAAGAAGGCGAATTCAAGAAAAAGGAAAGTAATGTACAAAGGAAAAAACCTGTTTCTACCCACTCTAAATGGAGCAAATCCATATAGTTCATGTTAATACAGAATTAAGGTACCCACTCCTCCACTCCCCCCCCCCCCCAACAGTTACAGAGGTCTTTTTTCCTCTTCACAGAAAATTTGAAAATTGGAATGTTAAAGGAAAACATATTTTTGACCACCAAAAGTCACAAGACATTTACAAAGAAACTCAACCAACACTTTCATGCCAAAAGCCTTTGCCTTATGTCAGAAACTGGAATTCACTTTTTCCTGTCTTTGAGTAGTCTTACAAAGGTCTGGATAGATCCATATCCTTTGTCCCAAAAAGGCAACAACAGTTCTTTGACAAAAATATAAACTAAAAATTGGGGGGTTGATATTCAGTAAGGTTTAAGCGAGCAGAAGAGGCTCCAGTCTGCTTAAAGGCCACCCACCGACATTTAGCGACATTTAACTGGGCAGTGCTGCTGAATATTGGCTCTAACTTGCCAAGAGGCACCCAGGCAGTGCCGGGGCAGAGTCGGGAAGGAGCGGATCACAGTCCATATTCAGTGCCGGTGCCCACAAAGCAAAGCGACCAGCTAGGACCACACAAAAGGTGTTCTTAAGTTTGGCCACTTAACTATGCAGGTGACTGCACTGAATATCAGCCAGTGCCTACATAACTTCTGATGCTTTTATCTCCAATCCCCCCTCCCAGATTCATTCCCCTCGCCAATCCACTTTCAGATTTCCTCTTACCCCACCATGCTTCCGATCTCCCTGCCCATACTCCCTCTCATGGTTCCATTTCTCTTCCACCCATTCTTCCCCAATTTTTCCGATTCCCCTGTACTCCCCCTGGTTCTGATCCTCCTGATCGTTATTCCTACCCCCAGATTCTCTCCCAGGCCCCTAAGCACCCTCAGAATTTATCCAAAGGTGATTCCTGGTAGTTCAGTAGGATGGGGCAGGAGCGATCACCTTCTGGTCCCACCCACCTGACCCCAGGTTTAAAATGGTGGAGCCCCAAATAAACGTCTTTTGTCTAATTTAACTTATACCTTTGCCTGTTGTGTGAGGAACTTTTTGATCTCAGGCTTTTTTTTTTCAGATGTATATGGAGGACATTGAGGGGCATTTTCGATAAGACGTCTAACTCCAACTTTGGATGTAACGTCCAAAATTCAAGTGGGGAAATACAGCCATTTTCAAAACAGAAAAATGCCTTTTTTCTTTTCCAAAAATGACTATTTGCTAGATGTTTTTATGCTCTGTGCATTTATTATTTTGGTCTATTTTTGAAGGAAAAAAAAACCCCAAGTGAAAAATGCACAAAATCAAGCCATTTTGATGTAGAAGGAGCCAGCATTCTTGGTAGACTGCCCACACAGATATCCCAAGAAAGCAATGGAGCACCCTAGGGGGCACTGCAGTGGACTTCAAATAAATGCTCCCAGTTACACATCTCACCATTGCTCCCTTAACTTGTCTGCTGAACCCTCCCCAAACCCACCCAAAGCCCACTACCCCCAACTGTACATCACTATAATAGCCCTTATGGGTGAAGGAGGCACCTACATGTGGGTACAGTAGGTTTCTGATGAGTTTTGGAGGGCTCACAGTTTCCACCACAAGTCTAAGAGATAGGGGGAGGTATAGGCCTGGGTCCAGCTCTCTGCAGTGTACTGCACCCACCACTAGATTACTCCAGGGACTTGCATGCTGATCTAATGGACCTTAGTATTACATCTGAGGCTGGCATAGATGCTGGTAAGTAATGTTTTGAGTCACATTTTGTGGGGTGGGAGGGGGTTAGAGACTACTGGGGGAGTGAAGGGGTTAGTGACCACTGGGGGAGTAAGAGAAAGTGATGCCTGATTCCATCCAGTGGTCATTTGAGGCACTTTTTTGTGGCTTGTTTATTAGTAAAACATGTCTAGACCAAAATGTCCAACTGAAGTACATAAGTGTTGCCATACTGGGACAGACCAAAGGTCCATCAACCCAGTATCCTGTTTCCAATAGTTCCCAATCTAGGTCACAAGTACCTGGCGAGATCCCAAACAGTACGATACATTTTATGCTGCTTATCCCAGAAATAAGCAGTGGATTTTCCCAAGTCCATTTTAATAATGGCTTATGGACTTTTCTTTGTGGAAGCTATCCAAACCTTTTTGAAACCCCGCCAAGCTAACTGCTTTTACCACATTCTTTGGCAACAAATTCCAGAGTTTAATTACACATTAAGTGAAGAAATGTTTTCTCCGATCATTTAAAATTTACTACTTTGTAGCTTTATTGCCTGTCCCCTGGTCCTAGTATTTTTGGAAAGAGTAAACAAGTGATTCACCTGTTGCACTCCACTCAGTAGTTTATATACCTTTATCATATCTCCCCTCAGCTGTCTTCTTTAAGCTGCAGAACCCAAGCCGTTTCAGCCTTTCCTCAAAGGGAAGTTGTGCCACCCCCTTTATCATTTTCCTCACCCTTCTCTGTACCTTTTGTAATTCCACGATATCTTTTTTGAGATTTGGTGACCAGAATTCCACACAGTATTCAAGGTGCGGTCGCCCTGGATGTTTTTGTTTCGTTCCATTAGGGCAAAAAAAACTTCCAAGTGTTAGGAATGCCCAGATCCTGCCCTTCACATGCCCCTGACATTCCCACTTGTGATATGAACACACATCTGATGGACTTCATGGAAAAAAAATTGTTTTGAAAATACCAATTTAGAAGTTTTTATGAGAAAGACGTCCAAATGCAGATTTATGCCACTCTGTGGACGTTTTTTCTCTTTTGAAAATGAGCCCCATTATGTTATTATCGTCCCTAAAAGGAAGACGCTGTTGAAATTCTGAGAGACGTCGGTAAAGTGATTAAGGCTATCTCAAGCTGGCCTCTGGCCAGCGGTCTAAATCTGAATTATGGTCAAAAAACTGATTACAGCATTTCTATGTCAGACCATTTGTTGATCAGATATTATCAGTTGTGTATAAGGTCCATTACTTAGGGGTTATGTTAGATTGTAGACTTTATAAACATAGATTAAGCAGGTTGTTAGGAAAGCTTTTCATAAACTAAGGATTTTACACAGGTTACATTGATTTCTTTCAACAGAAAATGTTTACAGAGTTTCATATCATCTAGTTTTATCCCCTTCCCTCTTGATTATTCTAATATCCTATTTTGGGGGATCCCTGTCACCTCAATCAAGGCCCTGTAGATGGTTCAAATTTCCATTGGTGTGAAATATTATTTGTGTTTTATTGTTTTTGTTCTGCTGTAATCTGGAATTTTAATAATGGGTAAAGTATAAATTTTAATACATGAAATTTAGTTTAATTTAATAACTGGATTTATCAATCTCATTTTGTTCAACAAAATGTATAAGGTGATTTACAATCACAAATAATAAATGAAGTTGGGAATAGTCTTTTACATGGGTAAGTGGCTTTTGACAATAGCCTTGAAAGTATTTTTTTTTTTTGAAAGAAGGAAGAGTGGTGAAAGCACGGAGCTGTTTCTCAGTGGAGAAGTTGTAGATCCAATAGTAACAGAATTCATGAATGTATAGGATAAGCAGAAAATATCTTTTGTTAAGAAGTTAAAATCAGAGATCTTTGTTCTTTGGTATTCACTGGTCTTTAGCAAATGGAGAAGACGAGATAGGCCTTGTAGTCCTTGTCTGCCTAAAATTCCCCACTAATCCCAGCAGTCACCAAAACTGACTTGGCTTTAATTCTTTATATTGTATGGTTTTGGTCTCTTGTGCCTTTTTTTTCTTTTTGTTTAGTGTTAGGTGACCATGAATGATATGCATCAGTGGAGTAGTCTATGATCAGGCAGATAGAGTAAAGACAGCTCTCAAGGGGCCAATATCTCCAATGGGTTAGTTTTACACTTACCATGACCAAATCTTCTCGAACATTTCTCAATCTTCACCTTCCTAATTGCAAAGGTCTCAAATACAAAACCTACTACGCATCCAACTTCTCTGTTATAGGCAGCCAACTCTGGAACGCCATACCCAGACACATCCGAACAACCAAAGAACACCTAACCCTTCCGCAAGCTGCTGAAAACCTACCTCTTCAAACAAGTCTATCCAAATGACCCAACTTAAATCACGAACCTAATCCTCACCACTAGCATTATCCTTACATTAAACCCTCCCCCACATCTCTTCCTCTTGTCTTACTCTATACAATTATGCTATTTCTGTGATACTTTGTATCAGACATTGTAACTCTGTACCACACTTTGTAAACCGCACCAAACCTGCATTGTAACTCTGTACTATTCTTTGTAAGCCACACTGAACCTGCTAACAGCGGGAAAGAGCGGGGTATAAATGCTACAAATAAATAAAAAATGACAGAAATGAACCTCACTCTAAAGCCATGGTTTGTGTAGTATGATCTCAGTCTTTCAAATGTACTGCTATCTATCACCATAGTACAATACTTGCACTGTGCCAAAAGAAAGCTTCCTTTTGGAGTTCGTTGTATATGGCTGGGGCACTTCTATAACTGATTGCCTCCAGCTGCCGTGAGAGTGTGTAGAAGGAGCCTCTAAAATGGAACCAAGGTACCTAACTTCCAATACAGAAAACTAAGCATTTGTGTATGTGACGAGGAAGAGGGGTCAGCAAGGTGGCAGCCCATGGAAAGTGCCTCCAACTGCAAGCGTAGAAGAGTTTCTGGCTGCCGGAGGAGGACTTTTTCCACTGGTGGGGCTTGGGGATCCCTGCCAGCCAGAGCAACAATTCTTCAATTGGTGGAGGGGGAGAGGGGGCCTGAGCTCAGAGTGGTTAGGCCCAGGCCTCCACAGGTTTCCTGTGGCTATGCCAGTTTTTGCCACATTTTCTTTTTGCCCTGGTGCTTCCTGTTAAGTTGCAGAGTGAATGTGAGATGTGCTTGCTTACCTAGAAGTCATACTCTGGTGATCTCTCTCCCCCCACCTGCAGACCAATATCTTCCCCTGCCTATCTCTGACACCTCCCACCATCTACCTTAAAACTTGCATTTCTGCGCAGAAGTCACCAGCAGTGGCAACAATCTGTTTCAGCAGTCTGCTGCTGAGCCAGGAACTTGCTCTCTGCTGCGTCCCGCCCCATTCTAACTTAACTTCCTTCTTTCGCAAGGGAGGGACACAGAAAGTAGGATCCGAGCTCGGCAGCAGACGGCTTAAGTGGATCGCTGCTGCTGCTGCTAGTGATTTCTGCACAGAAATGCAGGTTTTATGGTAGACAGAGGGAGATGTTGGAGACAGTGGAAGATATCAGTCCACAGACAGGGGTAGAGGGGTTGAGAGAGGGGAGCAGTGTCAGACCCCTGGGAGGAAGGGGTGAGGAAGAGAGAGAGAGAGAGAGAGAGGTTGAACATGTGGGGCAGGGTGGGCTAAGGGAAATAAGAGAGATAGAGAGATGTTGGATCCAGGGAGAGTGGGGAGGGAGGGAACATAGAGGGAGAGATGTTTTATGCAAGGAGGGAGCGAAGGAAGAGAGATGGAGAGATGAGAGTGGAGGAGAGAGAGGGAGACAGAGATGTTGGACCCCAGGGTAGAAAGGAGGGAGGGAGGAAGAGATAGCATTCATATAGCTTGCCTACCATTCATAAAAAACTCTACACCAACCACTAGCAATTTAAACCCACCATCGCTACCTCACACCCACCATCAGAAACTACAGACCCACTACTAGCAATCTCACACCCACCACTTGCAACAATTCTACAGTCACACACAGAGACACACAAAGTTATCTGCATGGACTATCACTCCTTTCTTGGCTGTCCTCTCCTCTCCCACTTTCTGAGATGTGGAATATTGTAGAAGCTTCACTTTCCTTATGTTCTTTGGAATCCCCCCTTAAGAATATCTTCTTACTTTCTACTTGCACTTTGTGACACCGGAGATTAAGATGAAAGCTTGGCTTAAGCCCATTGTTCCTACTCTAATGTCTTTTGGAAACAGGTCCCCACTCCTGGCCTTTCCCTTCTCCTCAAGAATGTAACCATGGATGTGTGTGGGCCCATCCACTTTCATCTCATGCCCACCCAGCAACAGTTCAGCCAGAGCTGCTTTTACCAGTGGACAAAAGGTTGCATAAAGGGAGCCCAGCTACTCATTTACCCATTGGTAAATTTAACCACATGCTGGATGCCAGCATCTCCCTGCCTGCCTCCTTGATGGGTCCAGCATAGATTCCCCCACCACCACCACCAGTCCTCAAAACGTGTGCTGATTGCCAACAGTGTCAGAGATTAAGGCAGGCTGACTCTGGTCAGCACTGGGACCTTCTTACTGCTGCATCACACCTTCTAAGATGCACAGGCAGGGCAAAGCAGAGGAAAGGCCCCACTGCTAGCCAAAGGCAGCCTATCTTAATCACTGCTGTTGCCAGCGATCAAAACAAGTTAGAGGACCACAGGGGAAGGGGGAGTGGAAAGGAGGGATGCTGAACCCACTGGGGGGGAGGAGGGATGGAGAAAGAGAGAGAGACTAGGCTGGAGGAGACAAAGAGACATTAGGCCCAAGGAGGGAGGGAGGGAGAGAGAAATGCCAGGCTATGAGGAAAGAGCCAGGGAAGAGAGAAGGAGAGTGGCTGGCCATGGGGTGGGGGTGTGAAAGGAAGGGATCAGAGAGGGTAGGGACAGGGACACAGAGAAGAGATGCTGGGCATGAAGGGGGCATAGGGACAGAGATGCAGAGAGGTGATGTTGGATACAGACAGGAGTTAGGGACACAGATGGACAATATTGGACACCAGTAGGAGGGGAAGGGACATAGAGGGGCAAAGCCAGACACTGGTGTGGGTGACAGAGGCACAGAGGGGAGGTTCTAGACATGGGGAAGGAGGGGCACAGAGAAGCAATGCTGGATATAGGTGAGCAGAGAGACACAGAGAGGGATGCTGGGCATGAGGGGGGGAGGAGAGGGACATAGAGAGGGAATGGTGGACACACATGGGGGAGAGAGACAGAGTGGAATGCTGGGCACAGGAGAGAGAGACATTGAGGGGGGCCACAGAGGCTGGACATTGGGAGAGGAAGAAGCATGGAAGACTCTTGGATTGGGGAGAAGGACAGAGAGGCAGAATGCTGAAGATAGATGAGGGATCATAGGGACCAAGGGACAATGCTGGACGTGGAGGGGGAGAGGGACACAGAATGATGATGGACACAAGGGGTGGATAGGAACATAGAGGGGCAATGCTCAACAAGAGGGGATAAGGACCCTGAAAGACAATACTGGATATGGGGGGAGGGGAGGGGGGAGTGTGGAATAGAGATCCAGAGAGTCAATTCTGGGAAAGAGGAAGGATAGAAACACAGAGGAGTAATGCTGAAGACAGAGGTAAGGATAGGGACTCAGAGGGGGAGATGATGGACAGGTCAAGATAGGGACACAGGGAGATGCTGAATATAGGGGAAAGAAAGGGACACTAAGAGAGCAGTTGCTGAACATGGGGTGAAGATGTGTGGGAGGTAGGGACAGAGACATAGAGGGGAGATGCTGGACAGGATACATATGGCCTGCTGAGGGAAGAGGGATGGTGGATATGTAGAGAGAAGAAATGTGAAATGTACAGGAGATATTGGAAAGACAGGGGGATGAAAACAAAAAAAAGCAGAAAAGAGACACTTAGACCAAACTGAATGGAAAAATAAAATGCTCAGAAAGCAAAAGTAAATAAAAGAGCATTTTATTTTGAATGTATTACTTGGAATATGTCAAATTTTTCAAAAGATGCATTTCTGATATCTTGAATTTCTGTTTCTGTTTCTCTAGTATTGCTGACTTCTTGAGGTTTCCAGTTCAGGGGCCCTTTTACTAAGCTGCTCTCAAAAGGGGCCATCACTGTTTGTAGCACGGGGGTTTACCATGTGCTGTGGTCACTTTTAGCCTGGCAGTAAAATGGCTGCATTTGTATATTTTCTTGTAATGGCCACTTGCTAATTTCCCAATTAGTGCACGGCCATTACTGCTGGCCCATACCGCTGCCTATTTACTAGGTGGCAAGGAGGGGCATAATCGAAAGGGACATCCTTGTTTCGATTTGGACGTCCTCGCAAAACGTCCCCATCCAGGGGCGGGGAAACCCGTATTTTCAAAACAAGTTGGACTTCCATCTTTCATTTTGATAATACAGTCAGGGACACCCAAATCCTGAAATTTGGTCGTCCTTAGAGATGGTAGTCCCTAGACTTGGTCGTTTCTGATTTTTGGCGATAATGGAAACCAAGGACGTCCATCTCAGAAATGACCAAATTCAAACCATTTGGTCATGGGAGGAGCCAGCATTTGTAATGCACTGGCCCCCCTGACATGCCAGGACACCAACCGGGTACCCTAGGGGGCACTGCAGTGGACTTCATAAATTGCTCCCAAGTACATAGCTCCCTTACCTTGTGTGCTGAGCCCCCCAAAACCCACTACCTCCAACTGTACACCATTACAATAGCCCTTATGGGTGAAGGGGGGCACCTAGATGTGGGTACAGTCAGTTTGTTGTGGGTTTTGGAGGGTTCGCTGTTTCCTCCACAAACGTAACAGGTAGGGGGGGATGGCCTGGGTCCACCTGCCTGAAGTGCACTGCACCCATTAAAACTGCTTCGGGGACCTGCATACTGCTGTGATGGACCTGAGTATGGCATCTGAGGCTGGCATAGAGGCTGGCACAAAATATTTTTAAAGATATTTTTTGAGGGTGGGAGGGGGTTAGTGACCACTTTGGGAGAAAGGGGAGGTCATCCCCGATTCTCTCCGATGGTCATCTGGTCATTTCAGTCACCTTTTTGTGCCTTGGTTGTAAGAAAAACACGACCAGGTAAAGTCGTCCAAGTGTTCGTCAGGGACATCCTTGTTTTTTTCGATTATGGATCGAGGACGTCCAAGTGTTAGGCACGCCCAAGTCCCACCTTTGCTACGCCTCCGATACACCCCCTTGATCTTTAGCCGTCCCTGCGATGGAAAGCAGTTGGGTACATCCAAAATTGGCTTTTGATTATACCGATTTGGATGACCCTGAGAGAAGGACGTCCATCTTCCAATTTATGTTGAAAGATGGGCATCCTTCTCTTTCGAAAATGAGCCCAAAGGGCTCCCGTGTTAATCACATGCTAATCAAGCAGAGCACAGCAATGTAACCATGCTACCCGATTATGCCTACTCTCCGACCATAGATACACATCCTGTGCCAAAAAATAAAAACTATTTTCCAATCTCAGTTAAGCTCCTGAGGATCCTGTTCAGAAGGAAAGGATCCTCAGGAGCTTAACCGAGATTGGATATCAGAGCTGGTAGTGGGAGGCGGGGCTGGAGGTTGGGAGGCGGGGATAGCGCTGGGCAGACTTATACGGTCTGTGCCAGAGCCGATGGTGGGAGGCGGGGATAGTGCTGGGCAGACTTATATGGTCTGTGCCACAGCCGGTGGTTGGGAGGCGGGGCTAGTGCTGGGCAGACTTATATGGTCTGTGCCCTGAAGAGCACAGGTACAAATCAAAGTAGGGTATACACAAAAGTAGCACACATGAGTTTTCTTGTTGGGCAGACTGGATGGACCGTGCAGGTCTTTTTCTGCCGTCATCTACTATGTTACTGAGGGATTAGCATGTGCTCATTGGTACATTACCGCAGGATGCCTCAGTGTGTCACATGGCAGCTCTTTTTTGCATGCAGTAGGCTTGAGCTAGTGACTGCCAGGGCTTAGTAAAAGGGCCCTTCAGTGTTTTGTCTTCATATCTCTATTACTGATCTGTGGTCCCTTTTTTAGACACATGTGAAGTCATTACTTGTCAATGAGTAGTCAGCAGCCCTTTTTTTCAGACCTCTCCCCCCCCACCCCCACACCTTCAACCTGGCTCTGCTTCTGACTTGGTCCCTTCACCACCATGCTAAACTTATACCCCAAATGCATGGTGAGAAAAACCTCACTCATTGGCTTTCAATCTCACCTACTGAGGTGGTAAATCTCACTCTTTTGGATAGGCTACCCTTGGCATCTCTGCATTCTGGTCCAATATCTTCCTTCCCTCCCCTCTCCACTTCTCCTCCAGTCCAGCAGCTTTCTTACCCCTGTCAGCCCTGCTGCTTCTAGCCAAAGGGGGAGGGAGGAACAGAGCTGCTGTTCTAGGCTGTGCCGCTGACTGTTCTGCCGGTCCTACCCTTTCAGATGTGGACTTCCTGTTTCTGAGGGGCAGAACTGGCAGTACCAACAGAGCTGCAGCCTAGACAGCAGCGCTGTGCCTTTATGGCACATTTTTTCTGTGGGAAGCAGAGGGTTAAGGAAACTGCACCACTGAACTGGGGGGGGGGGGGGGGGGGGGTAGAAGGTGCCACCAGTCCGGGGAGGCGGGCCCATCACAAAGGTTTGCTCACAGTGGTTATAGCAATCCCAGGTGCTGCATTGATGTAGCTCTGGCAGGGATCCCTAAGATCCACCAGCTGAGGACATCGGCAGCTGGTGCCCTTGAGGCAGTCATTGGCAGCGTTCCTAGTCACTGATATTGGCACCCTACACACACTTAGGTTTGAGAAACGGAGCATGCGTGCGGTAGGAATGCTGCTGCTGATTGCCATGAGGCGATTTATGGTCAGTTGCCAATGACTTCAGCTAGTGGTGCATGGGGATCCCCTCCCCCCCCCCCAGCTAAAGTATTTAATTTTGAAGTTGAGTGAGGGGGCAGTGAGTGGGAGTGGAGAGCAGGGTGAACGGGGGAGGAAAGAAAATATGTCTGCCCGTCCATTGTTCTTGTTGACCCATCCAAAATATGCTGTCTGGCTATGCCACTGTTTCTCCTACACCTACTCCTCTTCCTTGGTCTTTGAAATAGAGGACCAAGATCCTTCATGAGTCCCTGGGCAAAAAAACCCCCCCCGCTCTTTCTTCTTCTTCATCTTTGGACTCCCTTTAAGGAAGGAATGCGCTGGACATCTCCATATACTCATTTTTATACTTTCCTCCAATTCTGAAAAACACCTACTGCCAGGGTTTGTCAGACTGCCCCATTTCTCACAATCTTCCCAGAGACTGACGATGTTAAAGCTGAGCCTAGCTCTCGCATTTCTTGGCTGGGACTGGAAGATTATCTGACCTTCAAGAGTACATAAGTATTGCCATACTGGGACAGATCAAAGGTCCATCAAACCCAGCATCCTGGTTTCCAACAGTGGCCAATCCAGGTCCAAGATCCCCAAAAAGTACAAAACATTTTATACTGCTTATCTCAGAAATAGTGGATTTTCCCCAAGTCCAATTTAATAATGGTCTATAGACTTTTCCTTTAGGAAGCCATCCAAACCTTTTTTAAACTCCGCTAAGCTAACCGCCTTTACCACATTCTCTGGCAATGAATTCCAGAGTTTAATTACACATTGAGTGAAGAAAACTTTTCAGCAATTCGTTTTAATTTTACTGCTTTGTAGATTCATCGCATGCCCCCTAGTCCTAGTATTTTTGGAAAGCGTAAACAGACGCTTCACGCCTAACCATTCAACTCAACTCATTATTTTATAGACCTCTATCATATCTCCTCTCAGCCGCCTTTTCTCCAAGCTGAAGAGCCCTAGCCGCTTTAGCCTTTCCTCATAGGGAAGTCGTCCCATCCCGTTTATTATTTTCGGCGCCCTTCTCTGTACCTTTTCTAATTCCACTATATCTTTTTTGAGATGCGGCGACCAGAATTGAACACAATATTCGAGGTGCAGTCGCACCATGGAGTGATACAAGGGCAATATAACATCCTCATTTTTGTTTTCCATTCCCTTCCTAATAATACCTAACATTCTATTTGCTTTCTTAGCCGCAGCAGCACACTGAGCAGAAGGTTTCAACGTATCATCAACGACAACACCTAGATCCCTTTCATGGTCAGTGACTCCTAACGTAGAACCTTGCATGACGTAGCTGTAATTCGGGTTCCTCTTTCCCACATGCATCACTTTTTTCACTTGCTCATATTAAACATCTGCCATTTAGATGCCCAGTCTCCCAGTCTCGTAAGGTCCTCTTGTAATTTTTCATAATCCTCCCGCGATTTAACAACTTTGAATAACTTTGTGTCATCAGCAAATTTAATTACCTCACTAGTTACTCCTATCTCTAGGCCATTTGTAAATATGTTAAAAAGTAGTGGTACCAGCACAGACCCCTGGGGAACCCCACTAACTATCCTTTCTCCATTGAGAATACTGATCATTTAACCCTACTCTTTGTTTTCTATCTTTTAACCAGTTTTTAATCCACAATAGGACACTACCTCTTATCCCATGACTCTCCAATTTCCTCTATTTTGTCAAACGCCTTCTGAAAATCCAGATACACACTATCAACTGGCTCACTTTTATCCACATGTTTGTTCACCCCTTCAAAGAAGTGTAATAGATTGGTGAGGCAAGATTTCCCTTCACTAAATCCATGTTGGCTTTGTCTCATTAATCCACGCTTTTGAATATGCTCTGTAATTTTGTTCTTTATAATAGTCTCTACCATTCTGCCCAGCACCGGACGTCAGATTCACTGGTCTATAATTTCCCGGATATCCTCTGGAGCCTTTTTTAAAAATCGGCGTTACATTGGCCACCCTCCAATCTGAATGAAGGACCCTATAAGGATATTTTGAAGGGGTAGAGATAAGATTTGGTATCTGCTGCTGATGCTTTCTAGCATGTTTCATGCAAATTTCAAAAGAAAAAGAAGAAAATAATGGAAACCCCACTGATCACTGAGTATAAAATTCTTGCTTCCCTTATTGACCTTAATGGGAAAGAATGGAAGGGTTTAACACGAATGAACTAAGAGACATGAAACATGATCTGAAATTGAATCAAATGTGCTTTTTTTTTCCAGTGTACATCTCTAATCAGTATGCAATAAAAAACCAAACAGATAATCATGATATTGTACCACTAGATGGTACTGTCTAGTAACTGACTGATGCAGCATCAAACATGGAAATAGATGAGATATATAGTTCATGTTTTAAAAACAGAGCTGCTGTTTAAAATGCCATTTTGAATTACTTATACAAATGGATACTACCCTTGAGGTTATGAGAGCTTTCAAATACTTTACCATTCTGAATTACTAGTGTGTATCACTGCTCTTGCGTGTCAACATCCATTTGAGTCATTTTATTCGTGCTGGTTTTTAACTTTGTGCTTGAGAAGATACTTATCTTTCTTTCTGCACATTCAAGGTCACTGGCTGGCACAGTTGTGTGCATTGATAACAAGGAATATCTAGTAGCCCCTGACGCAGCCCTGCTGGGCGAAACACGACCAATGTCAGGCATGTTTTTTTAGATTATATTATTTTAATAATAAAGTTTATGTTTTTGATTTCCACTGATCTGCTTTGTTGTTTTCCATCTTGGAGTTTGCAGATTGTCTGCCTTGCTGTTTTCTTGAACCATATCGGTTTCTTTTTTCTCTTGCTTTTATTTACTCTAAATAAATAAATATAATTTCATTGTCTGTCCCCCTAGTCTTCATACTTTTTGAAAGAGTAAAAAATCGTTTCACTTCTACACCACTCAATTTTGTAGACCTCAATAATATCTCCCTTCAGTCACCTCTTTTCCAAGCTGAAGCCCTAACCTCTTTGCCTGTCCTCATATGAGAGGAGTTCCATCCCCTTTATTATTTTGGTTGCTCTCCTTTGAACCTTTTCTAATTATACTATATCTTTTTTAAAATAAAGCGACCAGAACTGAATGCAATACTCAAGGTGAGGTTGCACCATTGAGTCATACAGAGGCATTAAGTATTCTTGGTTTTATTTACCATTCCTTTCCTAATAATTCCTAGCACCCTGTTTGCTTTTTTGGCCACCACTGCAGAAGAGTTCAGCGTGTTGTCTGCAATAACATCTAGATCTTTTATTTGGGTGCTGACCCCCAAGATGGACCCTAGCATCAGATAACTATGAATCGGATTATTCTTCCCAATGTGCATCACTTTGCATTTGTCCACATTAAATTTCACCTGCCATTTGGATGCCCAGTCTTCTAATTTCTTAAGGTCGTCCTGCAATTTTTCATAGTCCGCATGTGTTTTAACAACTTTGAATAATTTTGTGTCATCTGCAAATTTAATAATCTCACTCGTCATTCCGATTTCCAGATCATCTACAAACATATCAGACAGTACCAGTACAGATCCCTGTAGAACTCCACCATTCACCCTCCTGTATTGAGAGAAATGGCCACTTAACCCTACCCTTTGCTTTCTGTCCATTAAACAATTCCTAATCCACAACAAAACATTGCCTCCCTTCCCATGACTCCTCAATCTTCTCAGTAGTTTCTCATGAGGAACTCTGCCAAAAGTTTTCCGAAAATCCAGATATACTACTTCAACTGGCTCACACCCATCCACATGTTCATTCATATCTTCAAAGAATTAAAGCAAATTGGTGAGACAAGACTTCCACTGGCGAAACCACACCAACTCTGTCCCATCAAACCATGTCCATCTATGTGTTCTGTAATTTTATTCTTTATAATAGTTTCCACTATTTTACCCAGCACTGATGTCAGGCTTACTGGTCTGTAATTTTCCAGATCACCTGGAACCTTTTTTAAAAATTGCCATTAAAATGGCCACCTTCCAATCTTCAGGTACTACAGATGATTTTAACGACAGGTTACAGATTGCTAACAGCAGATCAGCAATTTCATGTTTGAGTACTTTCAGTACCCTGGAGTGTATACCATCTGGTCCAGGTGATTTATCACTCTAACGTGTCGATTTAGCTCAATACATCTTCCAGGTTTACCGAGATTTCTTTGAGTTCCTCCATATCATCACCCTGGAAAACCATTTCTGGTACAGGTAGATCTCTTACATTTTCTTCTGTACAGACCAAAGCAAAGAATTCATTCAGGGGGTCTTTTACTAAGGCACGCTCATGTTTTTAGCATACGCTAAAATTGGGCACCCATAAAACGTTAGAGACGCGCATAGGAATGCATGGGCGTCTCTAACATTTAGCGCGTGCCCAATTTTAGTGCACACTAAAAACGTGAGCACGCATTAGTAAAAGGGGGTCTCAGTTTCTCTGCTATGGCCTTGTCCTCCATGAATGCCCCTTTTGTTCCTTCATAATCTAACAGTTCAACAGATTCCCTCACGGGCTTTCTGCTTCTGATGTACCTGAAAAAGTTGTTACTGTGAGTTTTTGCCTCTGCAGCAAGTTTATCTTCATATTCTGTTTTAGCCTTCTTTATTAATGTTTTGCATCTAACTCACCAATGCTTATGTTGCTTCTTATTTTTTTTATTTGGGTCCTTTTTCTATTCTTTGAAAGACATTCTTTTGACTCTAATAGCTTCTTTCACTTCACTTTTTAACAATGCTGACTCTTCTTTCCACCTTTGTAAATACGTGGAATGCATCTGGTCTGGGTTTCCAAGATGGTATTTTTAAACAATGCCCATGCCTGTTTTAATGTCCTAACCTTTGGAAATGATTCTTTTAGCTTCATTTTAAACATTTTCCTTATTTTATCATAGTCACCCTTTTGAAAATTAAATGCTACCATATTAGATTTATTTTGTGGCTTCATTCCAGATATCAGCTCAAATTTGATCATGTTATGATCACTGTTTCCCAACAGATCCAATACTGTTACCTCTCATACTATGCCCTGCACTCCACCAAGGACTAGATCTAAAATAGCTCCCCCTTTTGTCGGTTCCTGGACCAGTTGCTCCAAGAAGCAGTCATTTA
Organism: Microcaecilia unicolor; assembly: GCF_901765095.1. Classification (NCBI taxonomy): domain Eukaryota; kingdom Metazoa; phylum Chordata; class Amphibia; order Gymnophiona; family Siphonopidae; genus Microcaecilia; species Microcaecilia unicolor. Next base: position 443,446,453 of record NC_044032.1, read on the forward strand.
TGATATCAATGAATTTTATCTCCCTGGCACTCCATGATAATTTATCCTGTCAATATTGGGGTGATTGAAATCACCCATTATTATACTGTTGCCCAATTTGCTAGCTTTCCTAATTTCTAAAAACATTTCTTCATCTGTCAGTTCTGTCTTTGTGGATGGTAGTACAGCGCTATAAGAATACTCCTTCCCTTCACCCATGGAATTTCTAAGCATAAGGGTTCCATGTTGCTATCTGTTTCATGTAGAGTATTTATTTTGTTTGACTCAAATCCCTCTTTCACATACAGTGCAACTCCCCTCCAATTGTACCCTGTTAACACAGTGTCCCATTGATTGTCCTCCTTCCACCAAGTCTCTGAGTTGCTTATTATATCTACCTCATCATTTAGTGCTATATACTCTCTTTCCCATTTTATTTTTTAGGTTTCTAGCATTTGTATATAGGCACTTCAAATTGTGTTTTTCTTTCTTGCATCTACAAGCTGTGTGGGGCTGTGTGCGCCATTGCTGGCTCTGCCAGCTTCCCTCTTTCATGATATAATTTCCTGTTTTGGGAAGGGATGAGGAGGAGGCAGACTGGCAGTGATGTTCATGGGGTTCTGGCACCATGCATGGGTCACCAAGTCAGGGAGACAGTAGCAGGGAAGGGAAGGGAATCTGGCAGTTCTTATTTGTTGTTGCTGCCATGGGCTTTGGCAGACAATGGCATGACAGAGGTGTCAGTGAGTGAAATAAGTGAGTGGAGGGGTGGAGTGAGAGAAAGAGATGGGATAATTGTGGGGTGAAAGGATGAGAGATGAGTCAATGTTGCATGGTGAAGGATGAGAGGAAAGAAAAGGGCAGGACTATTGGGGGAGATACAGGCAATGCTGGCTGGAGGGGGTGGAGAGAAAGTTTGGGCAATGCTGGATGCCTGGGGATGAGAGACAGAAGGGTGATGTTAGATAAGGAAGAAATAGAAGCAATGGGGGCTGAGAGAGACAGAGGGGCAATCTGAATGGGAGGAAGAAAGAAAGAGACAAGCGGCAATGTTGCATGGAAGGGGATGAAAGAAACAGAGGGCAATGTTGGGTGGGGGCAAAAGAGAAAGACAGAGGAGATCCTGGATGGCTGGGGTGGAGAAGGGGGAGAGAAATAGGAAATCCTGCAATCCTGCATGGCTGGGGCAGGGGAATCAAAGAGAGAGAGAGAGAGAGAGAGAGAGAGAGAGAGAGAGATTCTGGATGGAGAAGGAGAGGGGAAATATTGCATGGCATGCATGTTGCATGGATGGGCAGGGGGACGAGAGGGGGAATATGTTGCATGATGGGGAAGAAAAAGGAGATGCCATATGATGGAGGATAGGGAAGATAGATACAGAGAGGAGATGGTGTAGGAAAGAGAGAGACCCATAGATAGGAGATGTTGTATAGCTGTTTGGGGAAAGAGAAACACAGAGAGAAGATGCTGCATGGATGGGAGGAAAGAGTGAGATACAACCAGGAGATTGTGTATGGCTAGGGGGAGAGAGGGAAGAGTTAGTGAATGAGAGGGCCTGGGTGAGGGAAAGAGATGGAAAGCTGTAGCTAGGGGCAGTTAAAGAAGAAGAAGATTGAACACTGGATACTAAGATTGAATGAAATCTGAGTAGACAGGCAGGCAGCAGTAAAATAGAAGAAAGCTGAATGAAAAATATCAATGTCAGAGATGGATGTGATAGAAAAAGTGAAGACATGAGAAGAGAGAAAAATGACAAATGGATAGGAGACCCTAGAAAGAGTTATGAGAAGATAGGAAAACAATAACCAGAGACTGCGATCTACAATTAGAAAAATTAAATGGCTACACAAGGTTGAAAAAAAATTATTTTGATATTAAGGGTGAAATAATGTGGAATTGTGTTAGTCCACATTAAAGTTAATAAATATAAATAAAACAAAAAAACAGAAAATAAAGTAATAACTTTTATTGGACTAAATTCATTTTTTCACTAGCTTTTGGAGGCCTAAACCTAAATTCCTCAGGTAAGTAAACTATCCTGACCTGAGGCAGAAGGTTTTGGCCTCTGAAAACTAATTCAAAAAATTATTAAATTAGTCCAATAAAAGATATCACCTAATTTCTATTTTAGTTTTCTTTTTATGCATTTTTAATTTAGTGAGTGGAATGTGTTCATTTTTAAATGTACATTTCCTGTCTTAACATTTTGCACAATGCAGTAGGAAATGCATCACTGTTTCTAGTTCTCTGGTGTTGCCTTGTATGTGGAGTCCAACTTCTTGGCATTTCAGTTTAATTTTTGTCTGTATGTTTCTATTTTTAGTTTGTGGTTACTTATCTCATATTTGGTGAGGTTCTGTGTTCTGCATTTGTGAAAGAGGCCAATTATTCTGATAGCATTGAATGTCTATATAGAATTGATCTATACTAATCCAGTATGTTTAGCAGGTGTATGAACGTGCTTGTATTCACTGATATGTTTACAACATTACCTTTTTCTTGGTAGGCCCTTGTTGTGATTCCTGGAAGTAGGTGCTATGATAGTATGGTAGATTTGCTTTATAGGTCCTGCATGACTTTAAGCTTTTGTAGTACTTCACAATATACCTAATCTCAGCAGCCCAAATTCAATTTAAATTAATTACACTTGTATATAAAGGATTGAGGCCTTCTGCACCTGATTATATTTTAACCTTTTGGTTCCCTATACTCCAGCTCATTCACTTCAGTTTTCTCATAATTCCTACAACTCTCTTCTATTTCATTTATATTTAGATGTTACTTGTGAGACTGCATTTGCATATGCTGCCCCAAAACTATAGAACATGTTACCAATTGAAATAAAAAGTGAAATTCAAAAAACTCCTTAAAACTTGGTTATTTTACCTGAACATTCACTATCTGAACATCACATTTTACTCACCTTCTACATCATATTGCTCCTTTTATTTTTCTTCTCTTATTCATTGCCCTCGCTTTGGGCTTTTATCATTTGTAAACTAATTTGCTGCAATATATGCAGTTAGTGATATATCAAGCCTTTGTAAATAAATACATACATTTTGGATTTAGTTCACATCAGCATGAGTTACAGTCAAGTATACTAAGGGGTCCTTTTACTATGGTACGCTGAAAATGGCCTGCGCTGGTGTAGACATATGTATTGGATGTGCGCAGGTCCATTGTTCAGCGCACCTGCAAAAAAAGTCCTATTTTTGGCCGAAAATGGACATACGGCAAAATTAAAATTGGTGCGCATCTATTTTGGGCCTGAGATCTTACTGCCATCCATTGACTTAGTGGCAGGGCTTTTTTTGAGGGGGTACTTGGGGGTACTGAGTACCGATACCTTTTCCATTGTCTGCTAAAATTGACCCATGGTCCCCAAGTTTTAATGAAAGAGCTCAGGCCCTACATACCAATTCTGCTTTGTGATAGATTCTGTGACTGGTTGCAGGGGGCCTGGCTATTGTGGGGTGGGTCCCTTAGTGATCACCCCACCCCCTGAAGGGTGGCCTGGCATTTGAGTACTGGCACCTTTTTTGCTAGAAAATATGCACTGCTTAGCGGTAAAGTCTCACACGGTAACCAGACGGTAATCATTAGCACGCATACACTGCTGATTACTGCCTGGTTAGCGCTGTGCACTGGACATTTTCCAGCATGCGTAATGGACGCACGTAAAAAATGAAATTACCGCCCAGGCCACGTGGTAGCTGGGCGGTAGTTCCAAGTTGGCAAATGTTGGGCGCACATAGGTGCCTACGCGACTTAGTAAAAGGGCCCCTAATCTTCCTGGAGGGCTTACAACTGAAGTTTGTACCTGAGACAATGGAGGGTTAAGTAACGTCCAAGATCTCAAGAAGCAGCAGTTGAATTTGAACCTTGCTTCTCAGCCTGCTGCTCTAACCATTATGTACAGCTAATACGTAATCCAAACATGTTTGGTAACTCAAAAATTTAACAGAAGGGCAGCACTTCTGGAACCTGGTGGCTATATGGCAACCTACTAAAAACACTGATAAGCAAATCATTTTGGGATTGATATTCAGCCAGCATCGGCAGCACTTTTGCTGTCTGCTGGTGGCATTAAACCTAGATATACAATGCTGGGTCATTTCTGGTGATCGGCATTGAATATCTGGGGGAGGAGGGGGGGGGGTTAACCGCTAAAAGGTTCACCAGTTAAGTTGATATTCAGCACTAACCAGTTAACTTTTAGTGGCCAAAAATCGACCTGATATTTATGCAGCCTAATTAAACCAATGAACATAGCTGGTTAAGCTCTGAGTATCTGTCCCTAACCGGCTGTGTCATGTAAGATAGCCGGTTAGTGGCTAGCCACTAACCACGGATATTTAGTGGGAGAAAACCAGTTATCCCCCACTGAATATCCGCGGTTAGGCAGTGATACACTATTTAACTGCTCATTGGCCATGTCTGGCCAGTTAAATAGCTTTGAATATTGGGGGGGGGGGGGGGGGGGGTGGTTATGGTTGTCAATAACCACAGGATTTTTGATACAGTGCTGCTGAACATCACTGTTCACATGGCCAGCAGGAAATTGCTGGACTTGGGAGCTAGGATCGGCTGGGAGCCAAGTGTTAAAGTACCTGCATATATTTGAAGAATGTTGCAAATATTGTCTTGTTTGCTATTATATATTATGCTATTTGGGTGCGTTCATAGGGCCCAGTATTCAGACTGTGGGAGGCAGCCCACATAACTGCTGCGATCAGCACTGACCCCGGATATTCAGTGCCGTGCCATTTCCGATGACTGGCATTGAATATCCAGGGTTTTTTTTTGGCCAGCTCAAACTTAACTGGCTAAGGGGCCCTTTTACTAAGCCGCATAGGCACCTACACGCACCCAACATGAGTCAGTTTGGAATTACCGCCTGGCTACCATTTTTTTTATGTGCATCCACTACGCGTGCCGGAAATGTTTTTTTATTTTCCGGTGCGCGGTGCAAACTGGGCAGTAAAATGCATTCTATGCGCATAGACCATTACCGCTCAGTTAATGCTTCAGACCTTATCGCTAAGTCAATGGGTGGTGGTAAGATCTCAGACCTAAAATGGACGCCTGCCAATTTTCATTTTGTCGCATGTCCATTTTCGTCCAAAATAAAAAAATGGCATTTTTTACAGGTGCGCTGAAAAATGGATCTGTGTGTGTCCAAAACACGTGCCTATACTAGCGCAAGCCATTTTTCAGCGTACCTTAGTAAAAGGACTCCCCTCAGTGAATATTCAGCACTGGCTGGTTAAGTTTTTATAGTGGGCAAAGATAGGACTTCTATTTAGGCAGTCTGATTTGGCCACTAAACTTAGCCGGCCAGCACTTGAATTTCGTAGATAGCCAGCTATATCACGTGATATAGTCAGTTAGCTGCTATGCACTCACTGTGAATATTCAGCAGAGATAACCGGCTATCTCCTGCTGAATATTAGTGGTTAGCTGGCTAAATTATTTAACCGGCCAGGAACCGTTCCTGGTCCATTAAATAGTGCTGAATATCAACCAGATTGTGTATAATATTGCCAGCATACAATAATCAATCAAACATGGAGTACAATTTATTACAAAACCTCTCCTCAATAATTATTATATCAAAATACAAAAAAGGGAGGGAGGCAATACCTCAAATATCAATAGCCACTAAAATTAGTGCAGAATACATTTCATTAAATAGTATAAAATATATGAAATATTTGAAATATGTGCTCAGACGTAAGCGCCAGTGTCCATCAATTGTACAGGCAACTTGACATTCCATCATTGCACTCAACCTTTTCAAAAACTCTTCAAAACTGCAAATATAGTAAACACACTTATCTTAGTTATGTAGGTTATGTCAGGCTTAATGCAAAGTCTGTAACCTGTACTGCAGAGAATGTGTAGTGAAAAATAGAAATCTGCTGTTCCCTCAACACTAGACTGTGTTTCACCACCAAGGCTTCTTCAGGAAGAAGCAAAAATCACCTCAAGTTAGAGCTGCTAGGTCCCTTTACTGCTGACACAGGGCTGAATGTGTTGCTGAATGTGATTTTAATGGCCTGCCACACCCTCTCTCACTTCAACCTAGCTCCACTCCAGCCTCACTGTACTTTAGCCTTCCCAAACATTTGAGTCACTGACCCCCTACGTCAGAACTGCAAATCCATACATACAGAGGAGAAATTGGATTAGCATGTTCAGTTCACCTGGGGTGAAGTGGTAACGTTAGGTGGAAGAAAAGCTAAGATATGGGAAGATAGAAATACTGCTATTTCTTATTTACTTTAACTTTATTCTGCACTGAATCCTTTGGTCTGTTGAGTACGGCATAGTTATGTAAAGTTGGGCTGGTGCATGCTTTTAATTTTATGAAAATGAGGCAATGGGCTCTAAAGTGTGGTCAAGCATTTTTGGTTTCTTGAGGTGACATCATTGCATAAGCATGTCGATTGCGCTTCTTCCATCCCCTGCCAGATGGTGTAACCAGGAGAGCAACTATACATATTGAGTATGGGATAATGAGGACCACGAGTAATCTAATGAAACCGATACGTTTTGCAGAATCCAAAGCAAAGGACTGGTGTATAACCCTTCATAAAGGGAATTCATATGACTTTCCAAAGCTCTATAAGGCCTATTTTTAAATAGGATGTAATTAATTTTGTCCCCAATGTAGATGAATCTAACAATCCATTTTCTCCAGATTCGTGTTGAAGCACAGTGGTAGCAGTATGGAGAGAAGTTTGCTCTTCTGCTGTATGAACTCCACATTCTCTCTGAAAAAAGAAATGATTTTCATTTCCAGCACGTCAAAGGAGCCTGTTGATGGCCAGAAATGCAAAACATCCCCCCCACCCCCTTATTTTGTGGCTAAGGGACTAATACTTAGTACATTGACCCCAGATTGATTCCAGTCTTACCCTTTTGTACTGTGGCTGTGTTGAGTCAATTTGCTGTGAGTAAAAAGAAAAATATGTGTGAGACAAGGTCCTGTAAATGCAAACATGCTTTGACGTTAATTATACTAAAAATAAAATAATTTCAGTGTATCACAAAATAAAACCAGTCATTTTCTACATTTACACAGTGAAGGAAGTCAAAAGTTCATCTGTTAGGCATTGCTTACAATGGAAACGGACTTTGCTTGTATGTTATATATCACCTGGCGAAGGCTGGGAAGATTATGCCAGTCACCTTCCGGCTCTCCCCTCTGAGCTCTCACATATAGGTGAGGAAACATGGGTTGAAGTTTCACCTTTGGGAATGAGCTGTCAGGTTGATACTACGCAGGGCAGCCAGAAACCAGCAGAATCCAAGCCCTTGTGTTTACCTCCTGAGCAACTGACCCCCAGCTCCAGCCAAAAACCATCTATAAATCATCTGGTTTCTACAGAACCTGCTTTTCATTCCCATGAAGTCCAGCTAGAGGAAAAACATATGCTGCAAGGTGAATGCAAACATATCTCCCATCAAGAAGAGCTACTCTAGTTGGTATCCATAAAAATAAAAAAAAACCCAGAAAACAAATAGAATAATAGAAGATCAAGCAGAGGGGAAATTTATCATTTAACAGAGTCAGTAATTCTCTTTCTCAAACAAACGTATGTAAGTCTTTGTCATTCAACGAGTCACTATCTGCAAACTCACACTAATTTTAATCATGGGTAGGTCAGTGGCATAGCCAGACCTGAGATTTTGGGTGGGCCCAGAGCTAATATGGGTGGGCACGCACTAAGTGAGATTAAATAAAAATAATAAAGCACAACATGAACTGGTTGCAGCAGCTCATAGTTCGCTCTGGCTCCATCCTCTTCTCTGATGGCCGCGGGACCCCCTCTCCTGATCATCTGCTCTGACTCCGAGAGCAGATCAGGAGGAGACCCACCACCAGCGCCAACACTGTCTATCTCCTGTCCCTTCCCCTTCCCTCCTCCTACCGCTCTAAGAAATGCGCAGCTGGGAGGCACAGAGAACCTTACCTCGACTCCGTCCTTCACTTCGCTCTGGCTCCATCCTCTTCTCTGATGGCCGCGGGACCCCCTCTCCTGATCATCTGCTCTGACTCTGAGAGCAGATCAGGAGGAGACCCGCCACCAGCACCAACACCGTCTATTTCCTGTCCCTTCCCACCTCCTACCACTCTAAGAAAAGCCCGGCCGGGAGGCACAGAGAACCTTAACTCGACTCCATCCTTCGCTTCCTGCCCTCTCTCTGTGCCCCACCTGCCCGAAAGGAAATGACATCAGAGGAAGGCGGGACACAGAGAGAGGGCAGGAAGCGAAGGATGGAGTCGAGCCTGGCTGCTTGCTGCTGCTTTTACACCCGCCCGCTCACCGCTGCGGGCAAGAAGAAGACTGTCATCATCATCGTGGAGAAGGTCGCAAAAGACTGGGTGGGCCTGGGCCGAGATTGGGTGGGCCTGGGCCCACCCAGACCCACCCGTAGCTACGCCCCTGGGGTAGGTATTACCTCCGTTTTGTGCACAGTTTAAAACATGTGGATTTATCAGCTAAATAGTTACACATGGACTGAAGCCCTGGGCTGAGCAGCACTAGTATGAAGCAGAGATCCTGTGGTTTGCCCAGATTATTTAGAAACTTTTTGAGTGTTCAGCTTTCCTCCACAAGTCAGCTGCAAGTTCAGTACATGGTTGGCTGCTCCCTCTTTCTTCTTTCCTTGGCTATCCAAAAAGTTACTTTTCCTGGTCCCTTCTTCAAATGCAGCCTGTGTAGTCCCCTGGTCCACACATCCACATATCACTGAGTGTCACTTGATTATCCAGTCTTCATTTCTGTTCACCCAACCCCATTTCTGGCCACCTTCAGATCCTGTCTCAAACATTTGACTCTCTCTCTCTCTCTAAGAACAAGGCAATCATTATTACCTGTTTTCCCATATCTTTATTCAATGTATCTTTCAAAAACTAAGGTAGAAAATGGATTGTACATTACATAATTATAGGCTAGTGATTGTGTGACCTCCTTGTCCCCTCAGCTACTGTGAATGAGTACACTGAGTGTTGCAGAACATCAGCTACCTTGTTGCATCCCCTGGGTTCTTTGTGGAGAAACAGGAAAGGGAATTTGAACAGTAAGGTGTATATAAATACTGGGTCCGATAGAAAGTTGGTGGGACACAGCCCACATAAGTGTCATGGTTGGTGCTGACCCCGGATATTCAATGCCGAGCCATTTCCAGTGAGCGGTATTGAATATCCAGGGGTTTTTTGTGGCCATCGCTAAGTTAACAGGCCAAGTCAATATTCAATGCTGGCTGGTTAAGTTAATAGCGAGCAATGATAGGACTGTAGTTTATAGTTTGCTACACCACCATTAACTAACTCGCAGATCATAGCGGTGTACACTTCTAAAACAAAAGAAAGACAGAAAGGAACTACAACATTAATAGAACAATGCAAAGAGTCACTCAATATATATATATGCTATTTATGCAGTCCGATTGACCCGCTAAACTTAGCTGGTCAGTACTGAATATTGCTGGTTATCGGGCAATATGGCCGTTTAACATTTTGGTGTGACCACAAATATTCAGTTGAAATAACCAGCTATCCTTTGCTGAATATTAGCGGTTAGCTGGCTGAATGCTATTTAATCAGCCAGGAGTTGTTTCTGGCCAGTTAAATAGCGCTGATTATCAGGGAGACAGTGTCTAAATAGGAATGGAGGAAGGAGGGACATAAATCACTGAATGAAAAGATCAGTAAAGTATATTACAGAAGACTAAAATTGATACTGAAGAGTGCGCTAACATCATGGAATAATAATCAGCTGGCAATTCCTGCACATTTACACAGCTTTGGAGTTGTAGACTGACCACTTAAAGATCTTGAGAAACTGGTTGTACAAACAAGAAAAATCCTCCGTGCCTATGAGGTCATTTATAAGACTCAGTGTGTATGCCAAGACTGTACATTCCCTGAGCTGAAGGAGGAATGGGTTTCATAGAAATAGACTATATTTATCAAGCTTCAGGGCAGGCTTATTTAAATGTCTTTAGATACAAATAAAAGGTATTGAATAGTGAAATTAAATGTGCAGAATCTATCTATTATTACTTCAGTTGTATTAAGATTCAACCAAATATCAGAACAGGCTCATAGCAGTCAACACAAAAATAATAAAGCTGAAGAGCACTAGATTTATTAATAAGAAGATATAATATATTTTCCCATAAAACCCACCTTCATCCCCCAAATCTAAACTAATCCTGCATCATTCCACAGGGCTGAAAGCTTTTGTTCTTATAGCTTCCTCCCCACTAGTCTTTGAATCTGCAATCCACCCTCCCTTTTCCCCTTCCTTCCCTATCCCCCTTGCCCTAACCCCCTCTTCCCCTCCCCCCTCTATGTTTCAGTCCTCATTCACCACCCAGCAAAATATAGATGTGAACATCAGGATGTAGACACCTCATCCCAGAGAGTTCAAAATTAGATTCCCAAATAGAAAGAAAAAGCTTTTTCCACTTGGGAGTCAATCCTGTCGCTATCACCTCCCATGTCATTAAAATGTGTTGAGGTTAATTGCGCCAATCCCAATAGGAAGGTGAGGCTGGTCGGCCAAGAGCCTTAGATACATTTCTTATCCACTACACTGGCTTTACTAACCAATACAATCATTATAAACACTCCTACTGCCATGCAGAAGGAAACAGCATTATCAAATTCCTATACCCACCTACTCTAGAACCACTCTAGTAACACTAGGATTTCTAAATATATAGGAATTCGATATCGAGCTTTGGGGAAAAGCCTCAAAGTGCCGCAAGGTACTTAGAAGTAACTTTGCTCGGCAACGGGTGATCCTGGTGACCAATCACTAGTCTTCTCAAGATCGATACCTCATCATAGGCTGAAAAACCCCAAACATTACTCACATAAGGTATTGGAGCACGTATCATAAGTTCAAAAATGCAGGTGATGGCTTAATACTCTAATTCCTGCAGTTAAATTATACAAGGGAAAACAGAAACAGTTTGGAAAACTTAACTTCCTGATCCGCCTTGAAATACATCTTGATCAGCCTTGTGATTGGTTGCCTCACCCTCCTCTTCCTTGGCTGACGTTGGCCAGTGTTTCGGTATGTAAACTGCTGCGTCAGGGTCCACATAGGAAGATGGGCGCCTCTATTAAACAGTGGCTCATCTCACCTTAGTAGACATACCCCATGTTATCACTGGATAAAAAGCATTGCTCACTAGTGTTTTAAGATTTACACAGTAACATAGTAAATGACGACAGATAAAGAAAGACTTGTACAGCCCATCCAGTTTGCCCAACAAGATAAACTCATGTTACATGGTGTGCGATACTTGTATACCCGAGTTTGATTTGTCTTTGCCTTTCTCAGGGCACAGACCATAGAAGTCTGTCCAGCACTGTTCTCATACTAATTTCAAACATGTTCTTTCTTTTCCCTTCCTTGCTTGGCTTCTCCCCTCTTTCTCTCCAATCCTGCCCTCATATTTAAGTCAATATTTGAAAGCTCGTAAAAGGAGATTCAGGGAGGAGAACGAGATGTCTTAAAACGAGAGCATTAGTAACATTTTTTAGATAATTATCTGACAGGTTAAACAAGCAAAACCATCAGAAAGTCTGCTTTCATTCTGATTTATATTTCACACTCGAGGTAATATTAGAGTTTAGAAGTGTGGGAAAGCTCCTCCTATTATTCATCTGCGCTTAGAAAAATATTACAAAAAAGAATGTGTTTGATCAAAGTAAAAAAAAGCTTTTGTCATAATGTCCAAAGAAAAAGCAAAAGCAACTGAAACAGAAAACAGGCAAGTGGAAGGTTGCAGAACAAGAGTTCTTTGACTTAGGGGTCCTTTTACAAAGGCGCGGGTTTTGGGCGTGCGCAGAATCATTTTTTAGCGCACCTGTAAAAAAGGCCGAAAAATGGATGTGTGGCAAAATCAAAATTGCCGCACGTCCATTTTGGGTCTGAGACCTTACCGCCAACCATAGACCTAGCGGTAAAGAACTTGGGTGGTAATGATCTACGCACGTCAGATGCCACTTGGTATGCGCCCACTATGTGCGCCAGAAAATAAAAAATATTTTTCAGATGCGCGTAGTGGACGCACACTAAAAATGAAATTACCGCAAGAGCTATACAGTGGTCGAGCAGTAACTCCATTGTGGCACGCATTGGATGTGTGTACACGCTTACATGGCTTAGTAAAAGGACCCCTCAATTTTGAAACTTATCACTGAGATGCCTGTCATCAATTTTTGTCTGTTATATGTTTGTTGGATAACTGTATTTAGACTTTTCGGTTTTCCAATTGTAGTTGAACACATTTCTGACTACCAGATCACACACCTAAAGAAAGGAATGCATATTTTCTAATCTGCTGAGATAGCAGCCTTAGAAATGTATGGCAACACTTATGTACTTATGGAAAGGAGAGGAGGTGAACCTTTGCACTGCAATGGATCCAAATCAAACAGAAGAGGGCTCCATCAAAGTTTTAGTAATCAACAGGGATGGACACCCAGAAAATTTCATTTTCTTGTTTGTTTGTTCATTTTGTTGTAGTTGGAAATGTAGTTGGAAATGAAAAATCCAAGCCGAAATCCAAACGTATTTTATAACAAAGCGTGTAACTTAATTGGCTTAAGAAGCCAATCAGCATATTTAATAGCACTTCATAAGCAATAATGAGCATGAATTGGCAATAATTAGAATTTACATGCACAACTTGCTAAGCACATTCTGTAATGCAGTGCACCTAACTTCTAATGCGTGCAGGCAAAAAGGGGCGTGGTTATGGGCATTTCATGAACATTCCGAAATTGACATACATAATTATAGAATAGTGCACCTAAATCTACACGTCGAGGTTTACGCAACATTTTCATTGGGGTAAATGGAGATGCATAGTTTTAGGCACTGAGATCTCAACTAAGCATATTCTATATACCGCGCCTAAATTTAGGCGCTGCTTATAGAATATGCTTAGTCAGTATTGATTTCCACACCGACTCTTTAGGCACCTTATATAGAATCTCCCCCTATGTGCACATAGTGCACATTTTACTTAAAGACTGCATATACCCTCTAATTCTATAAAAGCCACCAAAAATTGTGTGCAGAAATTTGGGCATATGCCTAATTTTTGCTTGCAATTTAATTGAATAATGAGTTAAGTGCCAATAATTGGCTTTTTTAACAAGCAATTATTGGCACTATTTAGATTTAATTGCCATGTGTGTGTGTAAATTTAGGTGTAGGATCCACTCCTAAAATGTATGCATGATCTGAAAAAGGAGGTGTAGAAATAGGAGGGGCCTACGTGGAATGGGGACATTCCTAAAATTTGCATATGTTGTTATAGAATAACAAGGATATACATCTAATTTATGTGTGTACATTTGCACAAGGTTTCTGTTGGTGCAAATGGCCATGCGTAAAGTTAGGCATGGTTCCCAGGTGTAAGTGCTATTCTATAAACCTTGCCTAACTTTAAGCACAGCTTATAGAATAGCACTTTTTTTATGCTGTTTTTTTTTCTTACCAACCACAAAAGAAGGAATAAAGTCTTCCTGTAAAACAACACAGAAAAAGAGGGAACAGGAGGAGCCAAACCCACAAGTCAGGATGATGTCAAAATGGCTCAATTTATTATCCAAAGATAAAAACAAGAGAACAAAAGCAGTCTTCTAGAAGCAATGTCCAATGTCAGAGAAAAATAACAGTTGTGTACAAAACAGCACTTCAAGATGAAGAAAACCCAACACTACTGCATTTCAGCAAAAAAAAAAAAAAATTGCCTTCATCAAGGGTGCTAATGTGAAGTATTCTAAGACCATGTACTTTACTACACAGCACTACAAATATATCACTAGAAAGCTGGAGTATAATACCCAACACTGAGCATTGATGGTATCTGTAGCACTTGTGCCTGATGAAGGCAATTTTTTGGCTAAACACTGCAGTGTTGGGTTTTCTACAGGCTATTAAGAGTGCTAAATTAAGCCTAGAATAAACCATAAGCATCATTTTTGGGACATGTTTCTTGCATTTCCTTCACCTAATTCTAGAAGGTGATGATATCACAAAAGCAACTTTGCATTCCAGCCATTAATGCATTTTGCTATTCAGACCAAGGATCAGCCCAAAAACTGATGCCAGAATGGTTACATTTTTTTAAACATGGGAACTGATCATTTTTATTTGCCAGTGTCAGTAAATATTTCTCTGCTAACAAGTTTTCTAAGCCCTGAATTTGCATGAAAGAGTCATAAATAGAAATGGAAGTTGCTTGTTTACGCTTATACACGTACAGATGTGTGCCTGCTTGTCTAAGGACTCAGGTTCATACCAGAAATAATAAATGAAACAACCTTGAGGAACTGGAACAGAACTGAAGATTTTGTACAGACTGTGTAGGACAACACATAGAAACCAGGTATTTTATCTCTGACAGGAGAATGTCATTTATCACCAGAGTTGCTTCAAGTAATTAAGCAAGCTGCCTCCTCCAATGAGGACCAATTTATTTAAACTCCTAAATTAACTGATGATTTCTGTGCTGTAAACTAGGAGCAAAGGAATGCTGGGATCTGGATATTATTGAACTTCACTTGTGGGAAAATCTTTGGCAACTTTCAATAAGCAACTTAACGTAAGATTACATAACAGGGGAGCTGTGAAAAGCATCAGAGGCCACACAAGCTAGCTTTTTAGAAATATCTTGAAATGAATATTTTTCCTAACCAAAAATGTATCTTTGTGCAAGTGAATGCTTAATATTGCCAGTGGGAGTATATTTTCTTCGATCCTGTTGAGACATCTTTCCTAGCTACATTAAAAATGAGTTAGACCCAACCTACCACAGAGACATAGAGGGAAAATTCATAATGCAATTTTTGTATGTATAATGCCTCTTATGAAAATACCCCACATATAAAAGTACATGCAATGGCAAGGTTTTGAATACTTGTATGCATGTCTAATGTAGGCATGTTCTGGGGCAGAATCTGAGTGGGTCATAGGTGGCGATGTGATTTACATGCACACTTTATAAAATACACTATATGATGGCTAAATATTCACTGCAGAAGTTTGTAAAACCCACACAAATAATGTTTCCTTCTACAGATGTGCAATCTAACACCACTGAGACCATTAGATTGAACTATATAACATCTGTAGA
This sequence comes from Microcaecilia unicolor, assembly GCF_901765095.1. Classification (NCBI taxonomy): domain Eukaryota; kingdom Metazoa; phylum Chordata; class Amphibia; order Gymnophiona; family Siphonopidae; genus Microcaecilia; species Microcaecilia unicolor. The sequence goes on from NC_044032.1 coordinate 443,461,612, forward strand.
AGGAATCATTATTTGTGCCACTTTATAAAATATGTATAACTGTGTGTATTGTTGGTGTATACATTTATACCTGCTCTCAAGTAGGTATATTTGTGCCTTCAATGTATGAGGTCATGCTGCCTCAGCTCCTTGGAGAGTTTTGCTGGGGTGAACTTCTGATTTCCTATCAGTTGGTGTCAGTGTGCCTCACAAGGCAGGCTGACCATGTCTGTTCACATCATTACTGCTGTTTCCTGCCAGAGATCATCTTGTTCCTGTCTGGATCCCTGTGTAAACTAGAAGTGTGTAAGTAAAATATTTTTCATTTTGTTTAATTTTCTGTGGTTTGCAAGTTTCTTTCATTTTGTTTTTATAAACTTTTTTTTTTGTTCCATGACATTGTTTTTAAATTAAGAAGCGTCTGTAAGCTGCTGCTCCCCCCCCCCCAAAAAAAAAAAAAACCACCCAGCTCATGGCAAAACATCTCAATTCCACCCCTACACCCTGATCATAACCAGAATCCCCAGTGACAACCTGTAAGCCCCTAAGAACATTATGCAACCCACCTCTGATCCCCACTGAGCCCCCTTGCACCAACATTAGACAATGTATCATCTACCCATCCCCCACTGAGGAAGCAGTTGAGCCCCCTCCCCAGCATTTTCCAGGGATATTGGTGGTATAGGGTTGAGGCAACAGCACTCCCTTTCTCTCTCAGCCCCATTAGACTGAACGAAAGGTAACTGTACCCCCCTGGAAGGAGTATTGGAAGCAGAAAACACTAAAGCAAAGGTAAATGTAACCTGGACTGGAATACCAGGAATTTGAATCTTGGAAGCAGTGGCGTAGCTACAGGTGGGCCTAGGTGGGCCGGGGCCCACCCACTTAGGGCTCAGGCCCACCCAACAGTACCACATGTTTAGCAGTAGCTAGTGGGGATCCCAAGCTGCAGCAGCTGAAAACTTCCCCCTGATGGTAATAAAAACACTGCTCTCCACGATACTGGCACCTGCACATGCTCAGTTTTCAGCACATGCCTGCTGCAGACTGCCAAAGTGGAGAGAAGCATTTTCCCACCAGTTGAGATATGTTTTTGGTGGGAGGGGGAGAACGCTTGGTGCCCACCCACTTCTTGCCTAGGCCCACCCAAAATCTGCTGTCTGGCTACGCCCCTGCTTGGAAGCAGGTGGCTTAGAAACACAACTTACAGCTACAATAAGCAAATGAAGCCCACCTCGGCTTCTTGTGTAAGTATGCATCATGTTAGCCTCGTCAGAAAGCTAGGACTGGATCTCCCTCTTGGAATTGGGTAACTTGGCAGCTCTGCTTAAACTGCTGTGGATAAAGTAGTGTGGTTGTTATGTTAGTTTACTTTAAAGATAATAAATAGGGTTCAAGTTTCAGGTTTATTAAAACTTAATATACCACCCTAGAGTGAAACTTTCAGAGTGGTTTACACAGTAAAATATAAAATCAAGAGTAGCAAATAAATTGAAAAAATACGGGGAATCCAAGGAAGATAGAGAACTCCATTTAAAATGAGACAGTTTCGAGAGATGAGACAAAGCTATAATACTGAGATACTAAAACGCTAGAATGCTAGAATATGCAGCAGTCCTTGGCTAGAGCCTATGATATCTGTGTGACTAAGAATATCTAAGGGTTAAGGGCCATAAGCATCATGAAAGAAAAAAGTTTTAAGGGTAATAAGTGTCATGATAGAAAAATTTTTAAGGGTGAAACGAAAATCAGTATACGATACAATCAGTCATAATTGGAGAGACAGAGCATTCCAAAGAGTTAGACTTATGATGCTTTGCAGTGAGTAAAATCAAAACATAATTGACAGAGTGAGGGGATCTTAATGTTCTAGCTGAGGACATAAGGGCTCCTTTTAATAAGCCACATTAGCGGATTTAGCATGTGCTATAAATTACCATGCACTGAATGCTAAGATGCCCATTACATTCATATGGCCATCTTAGCGTTTAGCGCACGCTAATTTTTAGGGTGCGCTAAATCTGCTAGTGTGCCTTAGTAAAAGCTCCATCTCTGGCCACCTTCAAATCTAAGCTAAAAGCCCACCTTTTTGATGCTGCTTTTAATTCCTAACCCTTATTCACTTGTTCAGAACCCTTATTTTATCATCCTCACTTTAATATTCCCTCATCTCTTGTTTGTCCTTTTTGTCTGTCCTAATTAGATTGCAAGCTCTGTCGAGCAGGGACTGTCTCTTCATGTTCAAGTGTACAGAACTGCGTATGTCTAGTAGCGCGTTAGAAATGATAAGTAGTAGTAGTAGTAAATATTGGGAAAAGTAAAGTGGTATGCCAGAATAGTGGATTTTATGAGTTAAAGTAAGGGTTTAGAAGGTGATTCGATGGGTAATAGGAAGCCAATGTTCAACTTGGAGAACCGGTGTAACATGAACAACTTTTTTAGAACTGGTTAGTAATTTTATTGCAGTATTTTGTACTAACTGAAGTCACCTTAGTTCTGAGAGTTTAATTCCATGTAAAGCCCTGTTACATTAGTCTAGATTTGTAGTTACTAATAAGGAATGAATGTACTCTCAAATTCCCGGATTTGTGCCGAAATCCAGGCGTATTTATACTAGCGCATGTAACTTAATTGGCTTAACAACCTAATCAGCATTGATGACAGCACTTAACAAGCAATAATAAGCATTAATTGATAATAATTCGAGTTTATGTGCACAACTTGCTAATCATATTCTGTAATGAACTGTGCCTGAATTCTAATGTGTGCAGTTCAAAAGGAGCATGGCTATGGGCAGGGAAATGGGCATTTCATGGGTATAGTTAAAGAATATGGTCCAGTGTGCGTAAATCTACGTGCAGGGATGTATGCCATGTTTTCATTGGTGTAAATGGAGATGCATAGTTTTAGGCACTGGGATATCAACTATGTGTATTCTATATGCCATGCCTAAATCTAAGCGCCGCTTGTGTAATACGCTTAGGTGGAAATGTTTATCACGCAGATTGTTTAGGCACCTTATACAGAATCTGGCCCGTGTTTATTTAGTGAACAAGTGACCTATAGAGGAGATCATTTTGAGTTTATGAAAACAGTGATGCATTTTATTTGAAATATGAGAGAGGTAAGAAGAATTGAGTCAAAGATGACTCCAACCCCCAATATTCAAAACTCTTTAATCAGCCAAGAACTGCACCTGACCAGTTAAATGGCACTTTGCTGGCTAATCGGCGATAGTCAGCTGGAGATAGCTGATAGTGTTTAGCGGATAAGCGGTTATATCACGCAATATAACCAGCTATCCACTGATTTTCAGCAAATTGCTGGCTACGTTTGGTGGCCAATAGCAGGACTATCTTTGGCCTGTTTTAACTTAGCCGGCCAGTGCTGAATAATGGCTTGGCCAGTTAAGTTGAAACTGGCCAAAAATAGACCGGATCTTCAATGCCAGTCACCGGTAATGGCCCAGCATTGAATATCTGGTCTCAGCGCTGACCGTAGGAGGCAGCCTGACTATCTCCCGCAATCTGAATAACAGCCCCCAAGAGTTTTGAGAGTGGGTTGGAATAAAACTGGGGATACTGCAATATTTTATTTATTTATTGCATTTGTACCCCACATTTTCCCACCTATTTGCAGGCTCAATGTGGCTTACACAGTACCGTCAAAGGCGTTTGCCCAGTCGGAGGATAACAAATACAAAGTTGTATAGTGATCGTATGAGGTATAAGTGGAGGGTTGAAATGGATGAAGATTGCGTGTTGTCCTGTGCGATTATAATCATGCTGTATTGGTAGGTGAAGAGGGTTATGTGGGGTCGTTGGGGTAGGCCTTTTTGAAGAGGTTGTTTTTTAGTGATTTCCTGAAGTTCAAGTGGGCGTGGATTGTTTTCACAGCTTTTGGGAGCCCATTCCATAGTTGTGTGCTTATGTAAGAGAAGCCGGCTGCATAAGTTGTTTTGTATTTTTTTTTGTTACATTTGTACCCCGCGCTTTCCCACTCATGGCAGGCTCAATGCAGCTTACATATTGTATACAGGTACTTATTTGTACCTGGGGCAATGGAGGGTTAGGTGACTTGCCCAGAGCCACAAGGAGCTGCCTGTGCCTGAAGTGGGAATTGAACTCAGTTCCTCAATTCCCCAGGACCAGAGTCCACCACCCTAACCACTAGGCCACTCCTCCACTCCTTTGCAATTTGGGTAGTGTAGGTTTAGGTAGGATCTTAATGATCTGACTTTGTTTCTTATTGGTAAGTCTATGAGGTCTGTCATGTATTCTGAGACTACGCCGTATATGATTTTGTGGACTAAGGTGCAGATTTTGAAGATGATCCATTCTTTGATTGGGAGCCAATGCAACTTTTCTCAGAGGGGTTTGGCACTTTCGAAGTGTGTTTTGCTGAATATTAGCCTGGCTGCTGTATTTTGGGCGGTCTGGAGTTTTTTTATGAATTGTCCTTTGCAGCCCGCGTAGATTCTGTTGCAATAATCTGCATGGCTTAGGACCATTGATTGTATTAGGTATCGAAAAGTTGCTCTTGGGAAGAAAGAAAGAATAGGAAGGCCAGGATTAAAAGAGCCTGAATGAGAAAATAGTAAGGCACGGGTTTTCTTAGGACTCAGTTTTAATTTTGCAGAGGATAGATGGTTAACTATTGTAAGTACTTTAAAATTGAACTCAGTGATGGATAAATGATCTAAATTGTCTAGGGTAGCGATAATCTGGATATTGTCTGTGCATACATAAGCAGTTATACCAAGGCATTGAATAATGGTTAAAAGTGGAGCCATGAAAATATTGAAGGGATGGGAGCTAGTAGAGAGCCTTGAGGAACTCCACAATTGAGTTTGAATTCTGCTAATGAACGTAGTAGAATCTATTGAGAAGATATTCTTGGAACCAATGATAAGCTGTGTCTATTATACCTAAATCAGAAAGATGCTGAAGAAGAATAGAATGGTCGACCAAATCGAAGGCTGCTGATAAACCCAGAAATAAAACATCAACATTTTTTTAAAAAGGATCATCTTTTTTGTGTTGTTTTATTTTTATTACCTTTACGCTGATGTGGACACTCATATTTAGCTAAGTCTTTCTATAAGGATTTTTTTTTTCAGATGACTGAATCGATCTATCAGTACCTTTACTTTGGCTGTTTCATTCTGTCACAGAATCCTTAGCCAGGGTGTGGGCAGCTACTAGACAGGGCCTCCAAAGGTTTCTATATAAGACAAGAACAAGAAAAGAACTAGAATTGCTCAAAGTAAGTTTTAATGTCACCACCAAGAAGTGTATCTAACAGAAAAGGACAAACAAGGATTCCGGGAAATAAAGTACTTGAGAAAAAGCTGAAATCCTAAAATTCCAATACCATTTTGTTTCCACAAATTTCTCCATGATAATATTCCTGGCATCTAGCATAGTTTCTGGGGGGGGGGGGGGGGGGGGGGGCTCCTGATGTCCCCAGGTCTAAACCCCTTGCAGTTTCCTTTTCACCAGAAATTAGTATGTTTATTGTGCATTATTAATACCTTTCAGGTATTTAGATGTCTCTATGATAACTTCTCTCTCTCTCTCTCTTTCTCTTCTATATTATACATATTTAAGTGCTCATCTGGTATATTTTTGGTGGAGACTCCACACAGTTTTGTCTGCTTTTTTTTTTGACTGTCTCTAGTCTCTCTATACCGTTTTAAAGAAACAGTCACCAGAACTGAACACAGGCCCAGATGCATCAAACAAACGTAAAAAAATTTAAATCGTTAAAGTCCTTAACGATTTTGAAAAACCGAAGCATGCACCAAAAAAACAGGTCAAACATGTTCGTTGCGGTATCGAGCAGTACAATGTATCAATGAATCGTAATCCCCGTCGGTAATGGGCCCCTAAATCATGCGCAGAGCAGCCAAGCATGCCACAAACGTCCAAAAAAAACCACAACACAAACACGTGGCTCCCCACTTCCCCCTGCACTAACCAAACAAAAAAAAAACAATCCAAATAGATCGGGAGGGGGCAAAGGCGCTCATCAGGAACGTCCTGTATGGGCGCCCTTGCCTCCCCCCCCCAAGATCGCCGCTGTTTCCCGCTTCAGCCAGTTTTAATAAAAACAAATCTCCAAATTTTCTCATCCCCGCTCCCCCTCCCTTCCTGTGTCTCTTGTCCTTTGCTCCAGGGCTCCACCTCCCGCCATCCTCCGCCCTCGTGCCCCGCCCCCTGGGATCGTCGTCGCCGCCGCTCCCACCCTCCACCGGACCCCCCCTCCACATTACCGTCCAGTGCCGCGCCTCTCACCTATATGCAAAGGTGCTGCACGGGATAAAATATCTGATCGCCAATTGCTTCTCCCTCCTCCGACATCAGTCTGTTGTTTCTGTGCCCGCCTTCATTGACGTAAGTTACCTACGTTAGTTATCTACGTATTTAACTTACGTCAATGGAGGGCGGGCACAGGAACAACAGACTGAAATTGCGTTGTTTTCCACATGTTTTTTTTTTGCTTTCGCTGTGTACCATGTGATTTCAGGCACTCTGCTTTTTTATGGGTAGTTTTCCTACTAAACAGATGATAAGTTTGCAGCCATGCTCCTGTTGTTTCATTTCACATTTTCTTGCTTCGAAGGTGCTGCCATGTTATTGTTCCTTTATGCTGCATTTTATTATTGTCCAAGGTGTATGGCGTGTTACGATGGATTTGTCTGACAGCTGTGGCCTGAACGACAGCTTCAACTCCTCGTTAAATCTTTTGCGGTAAATGAATTGTTGTAAGCGTCGGTATGGTTGGTGCATTGCGATTTGTTCATATTCAATTGGAAGTGACTCGTTTGCATCCCGTTTTCTTTGTCTGCTATCGGCTTCGGAAAAGGGCCCTTTATGCATGAGACGGTGGGAAATTTCATCGTTCAGCGGCCGTTAAAGGGTCATTACAGTTTTGTGCATCTAGGCCACGGTGTTCTAACAGGAGACTCACCAATGACCTCATCAAACATCACTGCCTCTTGTTTGTGTTAATGTTTTGTTTTGCTGGTTACGCCTCACTTTATGCAGCCTAGCACCTCTCTAGCATTTATCACACTGTTCTCCCTTGAGAAAATTAGACTTCTAAAGGTATCCTGCCCTTACTAGATTCCTATGTTTGTCAACTGAATGGCAAGTTAAGTGGAGGAGGACCTGTTGCTCTCCACAGGGTAGCAAGGATCAGGGAGTGTAGAAAGGGGTTACAGATAAAACAACTGACAGGATATCCCCCCATCACACACACACACACACTCCCAGCATTGTTACTAATCTTGGGAGTGTATGCAAGAGAGGGAGACTTGTTCCTTGCATTCTTATAGAAATAGGATAAAGAAGCCAAGAAGGAAAGATGCTGTCCTGGGCTCTAAGGGGGTCCTTTTACTAAGGTGCACTGAAAAATGGCCTGCACTGGTGTAGACACGTGTTTTGGACGTGCACAGGTCCATTTTTCAGCACACCTGCAAAAAATGCCTTTTTTTGGGGGGGGGGGAGGGACGAAAATGGACATGCGGATCTTACTGCCACCCATTGACTTAGCGATATAGTCTCACGCGTTAACCGAACGGTAATTGTCAGTGCGCGTACACTGCCGATTACCGCCCGGATAGTGCCGCACACCGGAAATTTTCTGGTTCGCGTAGTGGACGCGCGTAAAAAGTGAAATTACCGCCTGGGTCATGCAGTAGTTCCAAATTGGCATGCATTGGGTGCACGTAGGCACCTACACGGCTTAGTAAAAAGGCCCCTAAGTCCTGAAAGAAGACAAAGTAAAGGACTTAGTAGAGGAGGCTGTCTGAAGCAACTTCTGATCATTTTGCTAAACCGTGTGTTAATGTTCTTGCCTGTGAAGAGACCAAAGGATAAAGCCAATCCCAGCTTACTTGAAACTGAAAGAGAAACAGAACCTGGTGAAATGCCACCATTTTAAAGCCACAGGTAAGACCTTTAGGACAGGGCAGAAGAACTGTTTAGAGATTCTCAGAGTTAAAAAAAAAAAAAGATAAAAATGTATAAAGAAACAAATGAGATAAAGATTGCTATCATTGTTACTGGTTTCCTGTTGCTTCTTACCCAGAACACTCTGTGAACAGTGATAGAATCTTGTTCTGAGTTCAGAAGCAGAGAACAAAATTTAAAAGCAAAGACTAAGAAGAACAATATACATTTTTTTCAATGTTGTGTTCTGTGCTATAGAAGCTTGATGCTTTGTAGTAGATGACACTATAAGCTTACAGTGAGGGGCTCATTTTCAAAGCACTTAGGGGGTCTTTTACTAAGGCATGTTCACATTTTTGGTGCACGCTAAAATTGTAGGCTCGCTAAAAGTTAGAGATGCCAATGCATTGCTATGGGCGTCTCTAACATTACCTGGTTAAATTTACTACAAAGATATCTTCTACCAGATGTAATTGTATACATTTAATTGCATAGTGTTGAATATTGGTGCTATTCAGTTAAAGGTGAACTCTGCCACCAGTGTACAGCTATCCACTCCCCAAGTTACCTGGTTATTTTTCTTCCAACGAGCTCTCTCATCCAAATATAACCAGCTTGTCTGGCCAGATGGTGAGAAGGGAAGGGGTGTGAGGGGTTACTCCTCAAGCTAATGTAAGAGTGGAGTGGTCTAATGGTTAATGCTGTAGGTTGCTGACCTGGGGAACCAGTTTCAAGTCCCTCTGCAGCTTGGTGTGAGCCTGGGCAAGTCACTTACCCTCTGTTGCCACAGGTACAACGTACTACTTAGATTGTAAGCCCACCTAGGGGCAGACCCAGTACCTGTAAAATGAAACTGTAAACCACTTAGGTGTAAGCAGTATATAAATACTGAAATGAATGAATTTATGTCATGCCTTTACTCCAAGGTTTAGAGCAGATCACAATAAAAGAGGCTGAAAACGGATCCTGTGAATAACAAAATAACAATTATTACAACAATTACCTTCATTATGGAATCAGCTTCCTGTCTCTATTCATGCAGAATCATGTTTAAAGAGATTTAGAGGGGTATTTTCAAAAATGTCTAAGTCTGATTTTGGACGTTTTGCTAGAAAAATGCCCAAGAACCAGTCATTGGGATGTCTGGGGGTCATCATTCTTAGTAGACTGGCCACACACACATACTAGCAGAGAAGTGGGGCAGCCTAGGGGGCACTGCAGTGGATTTCACATAAAAATTACCAGGTACACATCTCATCATCCCCCCCTTGTATGGTGAACCCTCCAAAACCCACCAAAAACCTACCGTACCCAACTTACACCAGTACAATAGCCCTTATGCCTGCAGTTGTCATCTGTATATAGGTACAATAGGTATTTAGTATTTTTAGAGGGCTCACATGTTCCACCACAAGTGAACCAATTAGAATAGGATATGGGCCTGGGTCCCCTTCTCTACAGTCCACTGCACTGACCACTACGATACTCCTGGAATCCGCTTGCTGCTCTAATAGGAATGGCCATCATATGTGAAGCTGTCAGAGACCCTGGTATGTATTGTCACTATCGCATCTTTTGGGACTGGGAGGGGGTCAGTAAATAGTGGAGGAGTAAGGGAGGTTATGCCTTAATCCCTCCAGTGGTCATTTAGGGCACCTTTTGGTTACTTAGTTATGATTGAAACAGGTGTAGGCAAAAAATCTTAATTTTGGCTCTAGATGTTTTCATTTTGTTCCATTATTGCAGGAAAAGATCTATCTGTAGGTTCGCTCATGTCTCATCCATATCCCATCCAAAACACAGCCCCAAGATGCCCCCTTGAAATGTGGACGAACTGTGGCGCAAACTAGGGTGTCAAAAATTGCAACTTAGATGTTTTTGAGAGAAAAAACATCCTTCTGTCACCTTTTGATATTTTTTGGACATTTTTTGTTTTATTTTGAAAATTAGTCCTTTAAGGTTATTAATAAAGACTCATTTTTATAAAGGCGTTTGGAGAACAATATACATGGAGTTATGGGGGGGCTATTTGCAATTCATCTAGTTTTTATAATGTTTTATACATTTTTATTTATAGTTTGTGTGTATATCTATATCTATATATCTATATCTTTAGTGTGTGGTTGTGCTCTGTGTGGTTCAGTTAGTTGCTTTCCTATCACATTCAAGTTCCTTTCTTTTATTTAGATATTTATGATTGTACAGCTGTGATCTGTACAAGTCAGGCAGTCTATCAAATCTGCAGTCGCAGATGTTATAGGTGGTTCTACTGAAATGTCAGAACATGCTTTGTGTGCAAAAAGAAGCCTGGGTAGGTCTGGACATGTTGGCATGGAAAAAATTTGTTTAGGGTGCCTGACTTATGTGACTTTGTTAGTCATAGTATTTAGCCACAGATCTACATCGTTTGTACCTCATGCCATGTACTGATTGCCCTCCATCCTGTCTCTAAAGTCATTGGGTTCCTTTTACTAAGAGGCAGTAAGCACTAATGCATGCTTACTGCACACCAAAAGACACTACTGTGGACACACTCAGGCATCCCACTGTAGTTCTGGGATTGGTGGTAAGGGCTCATGTGCTAATGGCTGCATGCTAATTAGGAAATTAATGCATGGCCATTAAAGGAAAAAAACAAAATTGCAGCCATTTTACTGCCTTGCTAAAAATGGCATCCGCACACGGAAAATCTATGCACTAAAAATAGTACAGGCCTGTATTTTAGCCATTATAATCCCTGTAGGCTTTCAAAATTTACTTATTTATTTTATTAGGATTTATTTACCGCCTTTTTGAAGGAATTCAGTAAGAATAGATCAAACATGAGCAATAGTCAATTACAACAGTAAAAATATTCAAATAACAATACAAAGTATGACATGGAGGGGCATTTTCGAAAGAAACGTCCAAGTTGCGATTTGGATGTCTTTGCAAAACGTCAAAATCCAGGGGCGGGGAAACCCGTATTTTTGAAAAAAGACGAACATCTATCTTTTATTTAAAAATACCGTCAGAGACGTCCAAATCTTTAAATTTGGATGTCCCTAGATTTGGATGTCCTTGGATCTGGACGTTTCTGACTTTCAGCGATTTTCGAAACCAAAGACGTCCATGTCAAAAACGTCCAAATGCAAGCCATTTGGACGTGGGAGGAGCCAGCATTTGTAGTGCACTGGTCCCCCTGACATGCCAGGACACCAACTGAGCACCCTAGGGAGCACTGCAGTGGACTTCATAAATTGCTCCCAGGAACATAGCTCCCTTACCTTGTGTGCTGAGCTCCCCCAACCCCCCCCAAAACCCACTACCCACAACTGTACACCACTACCATAGCCTTTATGGGTGAAGGGGGGCACCTATATATGGGTACAGTGGATTTGTGTTGGGTTTTGGACAGCTCACTGTTTCCTCCACAAATGTAACAGGTGGGGGGGGGGGGTATGGGCCTGGGTCCGCCTGTCTGACATCAGGGCTGGGGAGCTAAGGAAAGGTTGCAGTCACCAAATAGCAGGCTTTTATCTGGGGGCCATAAGCTCCAGTAATCAATAGAGGAAGAAGAGTTCAGGGAGACCATGCATTTGAATGTTGATGTGGGCATTGCAAATGAAGGTTGAAAAATAGCCAGTTTTGGAATATAGGGCCCCATAAATAAGGGGGTTCATTGATAGGTGGAGGCACCCCGTCATAATAGCCCTGACTAAATAGCCTTGTAACAAAATAGCCCTCGACAAAATGGCCCCCTTTGACAAAAATAGACAATCAGAAAATAAAAACGCTACAAAAAAAAGGTATACTAAATACTTTAATAAAAGACGTAAGCCAAATACAATTACAAAATCATAAGTATATTAAAATATGCATCGAATAATATTTCATATGAATTAAAAGTTTGTAGAAGTATGGGTATGGAGGTTGCATGCTGAAAATATCTTTGGCTGACAATTTGCTGTCTCTGATCCTGGTAACTATACTTAAAACCAGAAATGCAAGCTGCAGGTCAGCCAGTAATACTAAAATGAAGACTATTCTGTCATTTAGGGCACTTTAGCATATTTTTAAAGCACAATATTCAAATCATTTGTACAGCTCTACAGAAATACTTCCCCAATCCTTTAATTATACACTTTGGGGAGGCAATTAAAAGCACTGAATCGTAAACTACTTCCCCAAACTCCCAAACACCTTTCTTGCTCCTATCTCCAAGCTTCCCCCTCTCTTGCAACATCTTCTCCCAACTCTTCTATATTTCCTCCCTAGGACAAACTTGCACTTACTTCTCCTACCTCCCCCCCCCCCCCCCCCCCACCCTATGGCTCAGCTTATCTCTAGCAAACTTATTCCCCCAGGATTTCCCCCTTTCTCTTGTTCGCTTCTCACCAGCTCAAGTCTCCTGATGCCACTCACAGACTCTCCTGACAAGCCAAGGAAGCTCAAGAACCAGAGGCGTTAAGCATTTACCCATGGTGAGAAACCGACAAAGATGAGAACAGGAGGGGCGGCACTGCTCGCTAGTTGCATGCATCTACCTGTGTCGCAGTCTCTCATGCACACATCCCTGTGAAAAAAAAGAAAATTCAACGAAAAGGAGAGATTAAAATGGGTTAGTGGGCCATTTTGTCAGGAGCTAATATGTCAGGGGCCATTATGTGGGTGGGTGGTTTTGTCAGACGCTATTATGTCAGGAGCTATTATGTTGGGGGCTTCTTCGTTAGTTTTTTTGTCTCTGGGCTTTTTTGATGAGGCTATTTTGACAAGGTACCATTGGCGGGATAACCCCATGAGGTGATATGAAGGTGCATTGCATTTAAGAGGCAGGAGGCCGGACATGCCAACCCTGCAGTTGCCCCAATTTCTTGTCCAACATTAAGCTCTTTTATTCTCATGGGTAGTTTGGACTGGTTCTTTTTTGTGCCTGCTTCTTGGGAACTATAGCAGACTGCAGGGCCAATAGTCAGACTTCATGGTTTCAAGTATGAAGGGAGAGGGGCAAGGTAGTCTCAGTCACTTGTGCAACCCCAAGAGTTAGTTCAGACTGAGTAAAGGTAGCCTCACCCATTTGTTGGTTGTCTTCCCAGAGACCTCTCCCCTACTTTACTGATTAACTTGGCTAATGTGGCTGTCACGATCCTGGCAATGGTGACCAGTTGATGAACGATCCACTTAGCCTGATGTCCAATTGTTTTTCTCAGAAAAAAAGCCATTTAGTATATAGGCTCAGATACTTTTTTTTTCTCATTTTGATGGCTTGGTTGCCATTGACTCTCTAGTGGAGTCTCCAACATCCATGTATGCTCTGACTGTGGGTTATGCTTTTGCCATTTAGCTTGCTGCAGTTAACTGCATGACTGCCAAAGGGTAGGCTGGGTGCCATCATGGCCATTTTGTCATTGCTGCTCACAGATTAGGTTGGGGACTTGCATTATATATATATATATATATATATATATATATATATATATATATATATATATATAAACACACACACACACACACCTGGATCCTGCTTAGCTAACTAGCTAGCTAGCTAGATATAACTAAGCAGGATCCAGGTATATGTAAGTATATATATATACATACATACTATCTATCTATCTATGCACCAGGTATTCCTGCCCAGGTTATTACAGGAAACCACAAGATGGCTGCCATGCTTTGCAAGTAAAGAATCCAGTCAGTCCCAAGATGACAACAGCCTGGGATGGCCTTTAGATTGCAGAAGATAACAATACGTTAGTAGGAGAAGCCAAAGCAAAAACTGTAAAAAGGTGGACCCAGAAAACACCAGCTAACAGCACAGAGCACCAGGAAGACTGGTAGGTCCATGACATACATGGCAAAGCTACAGTGTTGCAGCAATTCGCCACCAATCCTGATTCAGGCAAATACTGCTCCTCCCCTCAGCATGCTCCCACCACAATGTCCCAAAACCTCAAGCTTCCCAGGCTCACCTCCGGGCAAAGTCTGACTGCAAATTTGCAAAACGTTTGGGATGAGATCCATGCTGTAGCAGAGACAACAGACAGAGGCAGAAGCAGCACTGAGTCTTGGGCGGAAGGGGTGCCTCAAGGACAGCTAGGCTCACAAGCATGCAGCAGACACAATGAAGACAGGTGATGAACAAGCAGTGTCTGAGATGTGCAGCAGTGGCTTAACCAGCAGTGATGCTAACACAATGCAACTAGTAAGTCATAGGCAAGGCCAAAATTCAAAGCAAGAAGTATCCTACGCAGGTAATGAGGTGGCACTGAGCACTGTCTCTAGAGTGGACATGAAGCACTACAATACTCAGTGCCACCTGACTGTATTGGGGTGCCTGATCTATGGTAGGAAATTCTCTCAACATAGGCCATAGGCAAGAGCAGGGAGACAGGAAAAAGGGGTAGAGTCTGGGGACATGGCACCATGTTTTGGGTGGCTTCTGTGAACCTAACATCGCGCCTCATGCATAACTACAGGTATTGTTAGAGTCTGGATACCTACAATTATATAAAGGTCAGGCTGAATGGAAGCAATATAGAGGCAGTGCTGGTTCATGCATTGTGAAAACTCCAGTATTTGTGTGGTCATAAGGGAAATTGTGCTCTAACCTTACCCCACCCCACCCTTTCTCCCCATTTTGGAGTGAAGTCTTACTGGTGGCTCTCAAAATCTTCTCCCCAGTGCTCTATTGCATGCTGCCTTTTTTGACAAACCACTCAACCTATATGGATAATTTCTAGAAAGTATTTGCTCCTCATGAAAATTGGTTAGATAATATATGGTGTTTGAGACAATATGGAACATAAATGTTAAAAAAAAAAAACTTCACAATAATAATATGTGTACCCAGTCTCCAGGAAACTCATTTATGGCTAAGCACCCAAACTCCCCTTCACATGTCTGTCCATTCCACTGGCTCTCCAAAAATAGATTTGTAGTACAAAATGGTGTATAACAGTCTCCAATTTAATGATAGCAATCAATTACTGAATGAAACGTGTCATAATAATTATTATACAGATGATCCTTCATAAGCAAAGTCTGAAACAGTCTTTACAAATCTTGAACTAGCAAGGTATCTTCTTTTCTTTAGGTTTTAGCAATTACTTTCTCCTCCTCCTACTGTAGTACTGTAGTCTCAAACAAGGCTTTTTTGAGGGGGTACTTGGGGGTACTGAGTACCTGCACCTTTTCCATTGTCTGATAAAATTGACATATGGTCCCCAAGTTTTAATGAAAGAGCTCAGGCTCTACACACCAATTCTGCCTTGTCATATATTCTGTGACTGATTGCAGGGTCCTGGCTAATATGAGGTGGGTCTCTCAGTGATCACCCCACCCCTGAAGGGTGACCTGGCATTTGAGTACCGGCACCTTTTTCACTAGAAAAAACACTCTCAATCATACATGGGCTTCTACCCATATTTGGGCTTCTATACACAATTCTTAGGGCATTTCAGAGGCTATACCTTCGGCTTTTACTCCTGTCTTTTCACTTTTTGAAGATGTGAATAAACATGTAGGTAAAGGTGAACTGGTTGACATTAATGTATCTGGATTTTCAGAAAGCATTTGACAAAGTAACTTATGAGAGACTCCTGAGGAAAATGAAAACTCATGAGATGGGAGACAGTGAACTGGTTAAAAGATAGAAAGCAGAGATTAGGGTTAAATGGTCAATATTCTCAATGGAGAAGGGTAAATAGTGGGGTTCTGTTTTTTAAACATTTTTAAAAAATGATCTGGAAACTGGAAGTTGCTACACAAGGTCATTGTGAGAAATTGCAAAAGGACTTTATGAGACTGAGAGACTGGGCATCCAAAAAGCAAGTAAAGTTTAATGTAACTGCAAAATGATCCATGTAAGGAACAGCAACCCAAACTATAGCTACATGATACAAGGTTCAACATTAGGAGTCACCACCCAGGAAAAGGATCTAAGTGTCATTGTTGATGACACATTACATAAGTATATAAGTGTTGCCATTCTGGGACAGACTGAAGGTCCATCAAGCCCAGCATCCTGTTTCCAACAGTGGCCAATTCAGGTTACAAGTACCTGGCAAGATCCCAAAACAGTACAATATATTTTATGCTGCTTATCCTAGAAATAAAAAGTGGATTTTCCAAAGTCCACCTTAATAATGGCTTATGGACTTTTCTTTTAGGAAGCTAGCCAAACCTTTTTTAAACACTGTTGAGCTAACTGCTTTTACCACATTCTTTGGCAACGAATTCCAGAGTTTAATTACATATTGAGTGAAGAAATAGTGTCTCCTATTTATTTTAAATTTACTACTTTGTAGCTTCATTGCATGCCCCTTAGTCCTAGAGTCAGAGAAACTGATACCTAGATCCCTTTCCTGGTCGGTGGCTCCTAATGTGGAACCTTGCATCACGTAACTGTAGCTTGGGTCTCTTTCCCACATGCATCACTTTACACTTTTTCACATTAAATTTCAACTGCCATTTGGATGCCTAGTCTCCCAGTTTCATAAGGTCCTCTTGCAGTTTTTCACAGTCCTCTGCCCAGTATGGAATGGCAGCCAAGAAAGCAAATAGAATATTAACATTCCTCTATATTGCTCTGTGGCATGACCACACCTTGAATATTATCTGCAGAGGATGGAACAACTCCATTTGAGAAAAGGCTAAAGAAGTTAGGCTCTTCAGCATAGGGAAAGACAGATGAGCTAGAAGTCTATAAAATAATGACCAGAGTGGAACAGGTAGACATGAATCGCTTGTTTACTCTTTCTAAAAGCAGAAGGGCTAACGGGTACACAATGAAGCTACTAAGTAGTAAATCTAAAACAAATCTGAAAAAAATATATCTTCATTCAATGTACAATTAAGCTCTGGTCTTCATTGCCAGACAATGTAGAATAATAAGCCATTAGAGTTTAAAACAAACCGTTATTAAGGTAGACTAGGGAACATCCACTGCTTATTCCTGAGATAAGCAGCATGGAATCTACTGTTCTTTTGCAATCCTGCTAGGCACTTCTGACTTGGATTGACCACTGTTTGGAAATAGCATACTGGGCTTGGCAGATCTTTGGTTTGTCCCAATAAGACATTGCTTATATGCAGTAGAATGCCGATTATCGAACACTGATGATCTAAATTTCCAATTATCTGGACCC
The DNA here is from genome assembly GCF_901765095.1 of Microcaecilia unicolor. Lineage (NCBI taxonomy): Eukaryota > Metazoa > Chordata > Amphibia > Gymnophiona > Siphonopidae > Microcaecilia > Microcaecilia unicolor. The sequence continues at coordinate 443,478,671 of NC_044032.1, forward strand.
ATTATCTGCCAATACCTTCCTAGCTAATCCTCATTGTCCATGCAGAGAAAAGCCCTGCCCTTTCCTTTTCCAGCCCTTTCCTGACTCATATGCAGCAGAAAAAAGCCCTTTCTGTCTTGCTGTTGTGGGGACGCGACAGAGGAAACAGCCTTGCTATCGCTTCTTGCGGGGATGCGGCAGAGGAAACAGCCTTGCTATCGCTGCTTGGAAATGTAAAAAAAGTGACTATGTCCAATTATCAGGATTTATGATTATCTGGACCACCCTCAGCAGAGGTTAGCCCGGATAATCGGCATTCTACTGTACTTACATAAAGTCAGCAAGATAACAAATGATCAAGGACTGGATGAGCAAAGTTCATGGGCAAATAAAAATTATTTTCCTTTTATAACTTAAGGAACTCCTAGCTCCTCCCCCGGGTTTTATTTTTCATTTTTTGAGATTCCAGCTAGAAATTTCCTAGCAACATAGGACCCGATATTCAGCTGGCAGCAGGCAGTGCTTTTGCTGTCCACCGCTGGCATTAAACCTGAATATTCAATGCTGGGCTCTTTTTGGTGACCTTCATTGAATATCTGGGGTTTTTTATCTGCTAAAAAGTTAACCAATTATGCCAATATTCAGTGCTAACTGGTTAACTTTTTACAGGTCAAAGATAGGACAGCTATTTATGTGGTCCTATTTGACCACTAAACTTATCCAGATAGGCACTGAATATCGGCACCTAAACAGATAAGTCATTAAATATAGCCAGTTAGCAGCTAGCTGCTAACCGTGGATATTCAGCAGATAGAATCGGCTACCTCCCAATGAATATCTGCAGTTAGGCACTAAAACGCTATTTAACCGGTGATCCTGGCTGGTTAAATAGTTTTGAATATTGGCCAGATACTTTTTATTCTGATTCCAAGCAGATCTGCCCCTTAAAGGGCATCTCAGGAAAAAAAAACTACCTCCCACTGTTAGGTCTAGGTCACATATGATCACCAAAAGTATACATAAGCATCACATTTAAATTTCAATTTGTGTAGTTCATACTCCTGAAGGATATTTTTGATTAAAATACTAAATTAGCTACAGGCATAAAATTAAAAAGTCAAGTTGAATTGCAGAACTAATGATATATCAGCGGTTAGTGTATCTGGGTTTAAAAAAGGTTTGAAAAAGTTCCTGGAGGAAAAGTCTATAGTCTGCTATTGTGACAGACATGGGAAGCAACTGCTTGCCCTGGGATTTGTAGTATGGAGTGTTGCCACAATTTGGGTTTCTGCCAGGTACTTGTGACCTGGCTTGGCCACTGTTTGGAAAACAGGATATTGGGCCAGATAGACCATTGGTCTGACCCAGTATGGCTACTCTTATGTTCTTAAATACCAGACAAAAAGAACCCCCAGCATGCCCACCTTCAATCTGAACTTTGCTTGAACAGCAGTAATATTTAACTTTCCAACACACACACTATCAACACAATATATGACCATTAATGACCCAAATGTCAAAGAAACTCTTCCAACCTTCCTCCTTTCCTTCCAGTAATTTTAATTATAGTATCTAAACCCATTCATCTGAAAATGCATAGTTCATCTTGGATGGAGGGAGAGAACATACTTCTGCTCCCACCTGGCAATCTTTCTATATACTCTATCATCAGCAAGGACCCAAGGGCTATGCCTCTGTAGATAAAAATACTGAAGATAAAAATCAAAGCTGGCATTATTTATAGGATACTTAAGAAAAACAGTATATCAAAGCTCTAAATCCATGTCAAGCCAGAATGGATTATTTTGTGGTGCAAGTGTCTATAAACACTGTGGAGGAAGAAAACTGGAATATGAGTTTGATATGCTATCTTCTTTATGCTTCTTTCCTGTCAATTATTGACATTTTTTCACAATTGTTATTGTTTTATTGTTGTAAACTACCTAGATTTTGTTCGAGTGGTGTATCAAATTTTAATAAACTTGGAAACCAGTAAAGGGGCAGATGCAGTACTTCAGGCTACAGCAACACAGGGATTGAAATGCAGCCACAGAGGTGTATAAAGGGATCCTAGCACTGGAAGAGCAGTGGATGCCGCAGTTAAATATATACAGTAATACCTCGACTTTCGTTGACTTCGGTTATCGTCGGTTTCGGTTTTCGTAGATTTTTTCAGCGAAAAGTTTGTCTCAGATTTTGTCGGCGTGCCCACATGACCTCACTGCTAATTTTGCGAAAACAAAGGGCGACCCACGCGTTCTCCTGCTCATTGTGGCATTGTTTCTCGTTGTGTGAGCATCACCCCACGTGTCTAATGCAACGCACGTAAGATAAAATCACATGTGCTCAAATCTCATTTTCCCTGTTAAGTATTTCCCTTGCTAATAAGTTAAAACTTTCCCTTTAGCTCCATCATGGGACTATATTTATTCTCTATAAAATGTGTTTTCGGTATGTATTTTGGAGTGTCTAGAATGAATTAATTGGATTTACATTGATTCATATGGAAATAATTGCCTCGATTTTCATCGGTTTTGGTTTTTGTTGATTGTTCTCGGACGGATTATCAACGAAAACCGAGGTATCACTGTATATGCTTTGGTAGCAAAGCTGTGTGGGGTGGGGGGAGGAGAGGGTGGCAAAAGGTTTCACATGCATTAGTGAAGATGCTTTTTTTTTGTGTGGGCTAGAAAGAGCTCACGTTCAATTTGAACAAAATCTTGCATTAATAATAATAATGATAAACTCAGTACTGAGATGCAAGAAGTATCATGTTTGAGTTGCACTAACAAACTGGTTTGCTGAACTAATACTAAACAAAATCAGGCTATATAGTACAGAAATATTAATATCAAATCCTCACACAAGAATTTCAACTACAAAAAGGATGGAACGTTTTGTCTGATGGGGATACAAGATACAGAATGCCTTCTTATCTCTGAGTTATCACTGACATATGAAATCACCCTGTTTAAAATCTTAGGTTCCCACTAACTGCTCCTCTTGCTCTCTTCAGTGCTGGTGTGGAGGAGTAGATTAGTGGTTAGAGCACCGGCTGACAACCAGGAAAGCCCAGTTCAAATCCCACTGCTGTTCCTTGTGAACTTGGGCAAGTCACTTAGGGGTCCTTTTACTAAGGTGCACCTAAAAGTGGCTTGCGCTGGTGTAGGCGCATGTTTTAGACACGCGCTGGTCCATTTCCTCAGCGTGTCTGGGAAAAAAAAGGGATTATTTTTTGTGCCGGAAAATGGACGTGCATCAAAATTAAAACCAGCACGATCCATTTCTGACCTGAGACCTTACACCACCCATTGACTTAGCGGTAAGGTATTATGCGCTAACCGGGCGGTAAGCGTTCAACTTACCTGCCGGTAGATTACCGGCAGGTAAGCGCCACGCAGTAGAAAATAGAAAATGTTTTCTACCGCATGTTTTAGGTGCGTGTCAAAAATGAATTACCGCCTGGGGCATGTGGTAGTTGGGCTGTAGTGCCAATTTGACGTGTGTTGGACACACATAGGCACCTACGTGCCTTTGTAAGAGGGTTCCTCAATCCTCCATTATATCAGGTACAAACTTAAGGGCCAATGCAGAAAAATACTGCTGTGTAGCAGTGTGCATTTACCACAAGTTGTATGGGGGCTTATGATGTAAGAATGGTTCCAGCAGAGGAGTAAGCTCACTGGTGACCATTGGTGCATAGCACATTTAAATCAAGATATTAGCTATTCAGCCTGTTCACAGAGTGTTCCCTAGTTTGGGTGGAGGGGCAGGGGGCCAATACAGAATGACCATGGCTTGATTTGTATTTTTCAATGTCACCCTACCTGTCAGTGCATGAGCCAATCACCACTCACGCATAGACAGGAAGAGTGACATTTTGCAATGTTGTTTGTTCTCTTTAATTTCACATAGAATCTGTGTGATGAGCCAGATCTACTGCAGAGGCTCCTTAGATTATAAATCCTCTGGGGACAGGAAAATACCTAGTGTGCCTGAATATAACTCACCTTGTACTATTACTGAAAAAGGTATGAGCTTAATCCAAATTCAGTCAGCCCAGTCCACTGAGTTGGCCCAGTCAGCTCAGTCAACCCAGTCAAGTAAATCAGCTGTCAGCCCAGTCAGAAGACGTCGTATAGCGGGGTCAGGTGCTTATGACTCATAAGGTGTTGGGGGCACTGGGGCTCCGAGACTTGAGATCCTACTATTTAGCAGCACAATTGCAGTACCTATGAGATTGGAGGCACAAGGACCCCTCCCCTAAAACTTTTGTGCAGATTGAACAAACTTGAATCCCAAAACTTGCCCTCCAACCACCCCCCCCCCCCCCCCACTCTCCCAACTCCCCAAATAACACAAGAAAGCTAACAAGTGAAGTGATCCAGTTAGTTCTGTATGAAAGTACCAGTAGAACTAGGCAGTGAACTCATTTCGAATGCTAAGCTGTCTGGAAAGTAGCAGAATTTTGCCTCTCTCTATATATAACATAAGACTAAGGTATGCTAATGGATTTAACATGTGCTAACGATTAGCATGCACTAAATGCTAAGAAGCCTATAGAAAATATTATGGGCTTCTTAGCATTTAATGCACACTAATCATTGGTTTGCACTAAATCCATTAGCGCATCTTAGTAAAAGGAGCCCTATATCTTCAAATCTGAATGCATTATTTTTCCCCTCCAAAATATTACACAGACTCTGTGGGCTTTGCACTTGTGACAGTTTTCAAAGGAAAATTACATGGATGCAGAGTAACTGTCACCGAACAAACATGATAACTGCTACCTCAGTGGCATGATAGTGTATGCTAATTCATGCATTAACTGGGGGTTCAGTTACCACCCATTCGAGAGGAAGCATTAGGTACATCCATGCTAATTTCAACCAGGTTTAAAGTGTGCTTATGGACATTTCCTTGCAGTAACTGCAGTGGACATGTCATTTCCTTGTGGCCTTTGCAATTTCTGCACATTAAATTTTGCTGTTAAGGCACAACTGCTTAACATGTTTTAGTAACAGGGCCCCTTAAGCACAAAGTTGATAGGTACAAAGTACCCACAAACTCTGCACCAAGATGAACAGTCTGTAAATTGCCCACTTTGAGGCTTTAGCACTCATTTTATCTAGCTTTGGACCAGCTGTGTTTATGAGAAAAATGCTTAGGATATCTGACCCTTCATGCTCAGTTTGGCAACTTGTTCACATCTTGTCAGATTTTACATCAGTGTTTTGAAGCAACACATTGAACAGAGCTGTGAGGATTCAGTAGTTCTGTCACCAGCCGGATTACTCCTACTGCAGTATAAACAGCTCCAAGTTTTCATATAAACACAATCCTAGTGCTCAGGTTATAACATGAATTCAAGAATAAGATGGTAGAAAATCCCACTGCCCTCTAGCCAAACCATGTTGGGGTGCAGCTAAGCCAGCTATACCCAAACTTTCAGTATCCAGCCACAGCACACAGCACAAAAGTGAGCTGCAAGAGACATTAATCATTATGTGCATTGGATATTGTACATTTATGATGTAGCCTCTCAGTCCTCAGAATCCACTATTAGAAGTGTTGGAGGGGTGATGAATAGGGGATTCTGAAAATGTACGATATCCAATGTTTTTTTCTGCTCATCTCAGTCAATGACATGCAAAGGTATGGGATATGTCATTGCAAACAACAGCACATCCCTAGTGATGAATGGTTTTCCTCTTTCATCTCCATTTGCTTTCCAGTCTCTAGGGCACTGGTTCTCAACCCATTCCCCTAGCTTTCAGGATATTCATAATGAATATGCATGAGGCAGATTTGCATTCACTGTCTTCACTGTATGCAAATCTATTTCATGTATATTATTTGTGGGTATTCTGAAAACCTGACTGGCTAGGTGTGTCCATATGGACTGGGTTGGAAACCCCTGCTCCAGCCCAGCACTATAAGCTGGAATGTGATTGGAGTACATAGAGGAGACCTACAGGGATGTTGTAGAGAAGTCCCACCTCCAGTCTGGCAGCCTCTGTGCTGACTTGTACGAGGGTAAGTGAACGCTATTTTGCTTTGTGCTTTGGGAAAGATTGGAGTTTAAAGGAGGAATTGTAGGTTAGTGTTAGGCAAAATAAAAATATAAAAAGCAAATTTTATCAACTAATCTCCATAGTCTTTTCTACTTAGTTTTTAAAAACTTTGTACCACAGCATTAACAGATAGAATCTAACACGAGGGGGCAGAGACAAGCGTATTTTTGAAATACGCTGGGCGCCGGCCAAATCGTTCGCCGGGTTTAGAGCAGGATCGCCAGGTTTACATGAGATGGCCGGCTTTGTTTTCCAGCCATAATGGAAACCAGGCCCGGCCATCTGAAACCCGGTGAAATGCAAGGCATTTGGTTGTGGGAGGAGCCAGCATTTGTAGTGCACTGGTCCCCCTGACATGCCAGGACACCAACCGGGCACCCTAGGGGGCAGTTAAAAAAATTGTAAAAAAATACAAAAATAGCTTCCAGGTGCATAGCACCCTTACCTTGGGTGCTGAGCCCTCCAAATCCCCGCCCAAAACCCACTCCCCACAACTCTACACCATTACCATAGCCCTAAGGGGTGAAGGGGGGCACCTACATATGGGTACAGTGGATTTTCGGGGGGGTTTGGAGGGCTCAACATTAACCACCACAAGTGGAACAGGTGGGGGGGATGGGCCTGGGTTCGCCTGCCTCAGGTGCACTGCACCCACTAAAAACTGCTCCAGGGACCTGCATACTGCTGTCAAGGAGCTGGGTATGACATTTCAGGCTGGCATACAGGCTGGCAAAAAAGTATTAGTTTTTTTTTTGGGTGGGAAGGGGTTGGTGACCACTCGGGGAGTAAGGAGAGGTGATCCCCGCTTCCCTCCGGTGGTCATCTGGTCAGTTGGGGCACTTTCTTCAGACTTGGTCCTAAAAATGAATGGACCAACTCCGGCCGGCGAAATACTCGTTCGAGCTGGCCATTTTTTTTTTCATTATAAAGTGAAGCCGGCCATCCCGTAACCATGCTTCTGTCCCGCCCCATCCCACCTTCGCTACCCTACCAACACGCCCCCTTGAAGGTTGGCCGGCGCAGTGATGAAAAAGCAGTTGGGGTACATAGAGGAGACCTACAGGGATGTTGTAGAGAAGTCCCACCTCCAGTCTGGTAGCCCTTGTGCTACCTTGGAGGAGGGAGGTCTCCTAGAAGGAGAGCATCACCCTGGTGAAGTAGGAAGTACTCCTGTAGCCAGGACCTGCCCACCAGGTCCTCTCGCACCGAGGATATCCTCTCGCACCGAGGATATGTCTCCAAGTGCTGCCCGGCAGGGAAAGTTTAAGACAGCTGTTGTAGTTGGTGATTCGATCATTAGGCATATAGATAGCTGGGTGGCTGGTGGATGTGAGGATCGCCTGGTGACTTGCCTGCCTGGTGCAAAGGTGGCAGACCTCACGCGTCACCTAGATAGGATTTTAGATAGTGCTGGGGAGGAGTCAGCTCTTTTGGTACATGTGGGTACCAATGACATAGGAAAATGTGGGAGGGAGATGTTCTGGAAGCCAAATTTAGGCTCTTAGGTAGAAAGCTCAAATCCAGATCCTCTAGGGTAGCATTTTCTGAAATGCTACCTGTTCCACACGTAGGGCCCAAGAGAAAGGCAGAGCTCCGGAGTCTCAATGCATGGATGAGACGATGGTGCAGGGAGGAGGGTTTTAGATTTGTTAGGAACTGGGCAACATTCTGGGGAAGGGGGAGCCTATTTCGAAAGGATGGGCTCCACCTTAACCAGGGTGGGACCAGGCTGCTGGCATCGGCATTTAAAAACGAGATAGACCAGCTTTTAAACTAGAAATGGGGGGAAGGCTGACAGTCGCTCAAAAGCGCATGATTTGGGATAAGGTGTCTTTCAAAGATATCACCAAAACAGGGAAGACAGGGTATCCTGATAGTGAGGTTGCAAAAGAGACCGTAGTAGATCAAGTGTCCCTAAATAAAAATAAAAATCAGACAAAAGTTTGCAAATTAGTACTGTCAAGTACTAAGCATGATGTAAATAGGAGCAACAAACACAGTTTGTAATGTCTATATGCAAATGCCAGGAGCCTAAGAAATAAGATGGGAGAGTTAGAATATATTGGGCTATATGGTAAATTAGATATAATAGGCATTTCTGACACCTGGTGGAAGGAGGCTAACCAGTGGGACACTGTCATACCGGGGTACAAATTATATCGTAGTGATAGGGTGGATCGAATTGGTGGAGGGGTAGCGTTGTATATTAATGAGAGCCTTGAATCAAATAGATTGAAAATTCTGCAGGAAACAAAACACTTCTTGGAATCACTGTGGATTGAAATTCCATATGTAAAGGGGAAAAGGATAATGATAGGAGTGTACTACCATCCGCCTGGCCAGGATGAACAGACGGATGCGGAAATGTTAAAGGAAATTAGGGATGCAAACAAACTGGACAACACATAATAATAGGTGATTTCAATTACCTGATATTGACTGGGTAAATGTAACATCGGGACACGCTAGGGAGGTAAAATTCCTTGATGAAATCAAGGACAGCTTTATGGAGCAGCTGGTACAGGAACCGACGAGAGAAGGAAAAATTCTATACCTAATCTTTAGTGGAGCGCATGATCTGGTGAGGGAGGTAATGGTGCTGGGGCCATTGATAACAGTGATCATAATATGATCGGATTTGATATTAGCTTTGAAGTAAGTATACATAGGAAATCAAATATGTTAGCATTTAACTTTAAAAAAGGAGACTATGATAAAATAAGAAGAACAGTGAAAAGAAAACTTAGAGGAGCGACTGTGAGGGTCAAAAATTTACATCAGGCGTGGATGCTGTTCAAAAACACCATCCTTGAAGCCCAGGCCAAATATATTCTGCGTATTAAAAAAGGAGGATGGAAGACCAAATGACAGCCGGCGTGGTTAAAAAGTGAGGTGAAGGAAGCTATTAGAGCTAAAAGAAAATCCTTCAGAAAATGGAAGACGGAACCGACAAGTCAAATGCAAAGCGCTGATAAGGAAAGCTAAGAGGGACTTCGAGAAAAAGAATGCCTTGGAGGCAAAAACACATAGTAAAAAATATTTTTAGGTATATTAAAAGCAGGAAGCCGGCAAAAGAATCGGTTGGACCGCTAGATGACCGAGGAGTAAAAGGGGCAATCAGGGAAGACAACGCCATAGCGGAGAGATTAAATGAATTCTTTGCTTCGGTCTTCACTGAGGAAGATTTGGGTGGGATACAAGTGACAGAAATGGTATTTGAAGCTGACGACTCAGAGAAACTTAATGAATTCTCTGTAAACCTGGAGGATGTAATGGGGCAGTTCTACAAACTGAAGAGTAGCAAATCTCCTGAACCAGATGGTATTCATCCCCGAGTACTGACAGAACTGAAAAATGAGCTTGCGGAGCTATTGTTAGAAATATGTAATTTATCCTTAAAATCGAGCTTGGTACCGGAAGATTGGAGGGTGGCCAATGTAATGCCAATTTTTTTTAAATTTTATTTATAAGAATTTAATTTTACAAGCACTAAAATAACTTGCCAGAAATACAGACAAAATAATACAAGAATTATTTCAATCAGGTAATTATAAACTCTTCCTTAGACCTCAAAATAGAGAGAATGAAACAAGACAAGGAGATCAATTAAACAACAGTAAACAAAGAAAACGTGGTATTAAACCTGATTATCCCCAGTTATTTATTATCTGAATCATTATTCCACATTGATCGTCTGGTTGGCTTCTTCAAACCCAAAATGGTGTATAGTCAATTTATTTCGTTGGAAACATACTTATTGTCCAATATTAGTGAAAATAATACAACTGATTTCATTTTTTTCTCTTTTAAAACCAGAAATTATTTAACAATACAAACACTTGAGTCTCTAATCCAATTCCCACTGATTAGGTAATCCCAGTTTCACAGGCTTCACTCCTTTTGAATAAATGTACTAAGAGGAATCATTTCAGAGGAATTTCATTTAGGAGTCATACCCGGAACTCTGGGAAAACAACAATCTCGATATTAATCATCTGTAATAATATTCATTTTGTTCAAATTTTTCTGGTCTATTATCATCTTCAAAATCTTAACCATTTCCTATTCCTGTAGAACTTAATTTGCCGTATCAATTTTTCATTCTCAAAGGATTCAATTAGATTATCCATGTGGCTCACTAATAAGATTATATCGGAAGCAAACTTATTTACTACCACCGTTAGGTCCTGGAGCGCCTTCCAGATGATATTCAATGTGACCTCCACGGGAGCCAAAAACTCCAAGCTGATAGCTCTTGCGGGTTTAGGAGTGGCACCACCGACATGAGTTCAGCTATAAACGACTTCCATTTCAGCATACACTCCTAACTCACTCCTCCACTCCTTTGGACATGGTGGTTAAATGATTCGGGAGCGATGAAGTTGTTTCCAGGTCCAAGAGCGTTGACGCTCCTTCGCCGATGCTAATCAAAAGACTCACCAACCCAGTCATCTGTGGGCAGCTCATCATGCAGCGGTCCCACAGTTGCTGCACAGGGGACAAAACGCTGGCCATTGGCGGCTGACCCCACGATTGTCCCCTTCCTCTCAGTTAAGGTAACTGTAATTGCAGAGAGGAAATTTCAAGTAAACAAAGACAAAACTTCAGAGGTCAACTGGGCCATTGAGTGTACGAGCTTCAGGTCGCCATCTTTTCACTCTCCCTAATTGGGACACTCTTAGTCTGGTTTCTCCTCAGAGGCCTGTCTGATATGGGTAACCCTTCAGCATAGCCCTCTGAGTCATTGAAACACGGAAGCCCCTCCACCACTAACAAGGTGGTGTCCCTTCGGAGGGGAATGCCGATTTTTAAAAAAAGGTTCCAGAGAAGATCCGGGAAATTATAGACCGGTGAGCCTGATGTTGGTACCGGACAAAATGGTAGAGACCATTATTAAGAACAAAATTACAGAGCATATTCAAAAGCATGGATTAATGAGACGTGGTCAACATGGATTTAGTGAAGGGAAATCTTGCCTCACCAATCTACTACATTTCTTTGAAGGGGTGAACAAACATGTGGATAAAGGTGAGCCGGTTGATATTGTGTATCTGGATTTTCAGAAGGCGTTTGACAAAGTACCTCATGAAAGACTCCAGAGGAAATTGGAGAGTCATGCGATAGGAGGTATTGTTCTATTGTGGATTAAAAACTGGTTAAAGGGTAGAAAACAGAGTAGGATTAAATGGTTAGTATTCTCAATGGAGAAGGGCAGTTAGTGGGATTTCCCCAGGGGTCTGTGTTGGGACCGCTGCTTTAAACATTTTTATAAATGGCATAGAGATGGGAGTGAGGTAATTAAACTTGCTGATGACACAAAGTTATTCAAAGTCGTTAAATCGCGGGAGGATTGTGAAAAATTAGAAGAGGACCTTACGAGACTGGGAGACTGCGTCTAAATGGCAGATGACGTTTAATGTGAGCAAGTGCAAAGTGATGCATGTGAGAAAGAGGAATTCGAATTACAGCTACGCCATGCAAGGTTCCATTTTAGGAGTCACAGACCAAGAAAAGGATCTAGGTGTCATCGTTGATGATACGTTGAAACCTTCTGCTCAGTGTGCTGCTGCGGCTAAGAAAGCAAATAGAATGTTAGGTATTATTAGGAAAGGACTGGAAAACAAAAATGAGGATGTTATAATGCCATTGTATCACTCCATGGTGCGACTGTACCTCGAATATTGTGTTCAATTCTGGTCGCCGCATCTCAAAAAAGATATAGTGGAATTAGAAAAGGTGCAGAGAAGGGCGACAAAAATGATAAATGGGATGGAAAGGCTAAAGTAGCTAGGGCTCTTCAGCTTGGAGTTTGAGAGTTTGTTCAGTGCCTGTTACCTTTGTCTGTGTGCTGTAGTCAGAACGTTTTCACCCTCACCTGCCTCATTTGTGTTTTACCTTTTCAGCTTTCCCTACCCCTTCTAGCCCCCAAACCCAGACACCACTACTCCTTCCTCTATCTCCCCCATCCCCTCTCCCTCTTCATTTACTTTCCCCAAGTTCATATTTCATTCCCTTACCTGTTTGTAGTCTCTGTTTGTCCCTTTGTCCTGTGTACTGCTGCAGCGTGTTTGTGAAGACTGTTGTTTGCTGCTTGGAGAGTGAGTGGCTAGAGGGTGTGGCAGGAGAGTTTGTAGTGGGTGTTTGTCAGTGGTGGGAGAGTGAGTTGCAGCTTCTGTTTGTTGCTGCTATGTTTCACCAAGTTGGTAGGGAGAGGTGAGCACTGGTAGCACTGCATTGCACCTCTAGTGTGGGGAAATGGAGGCACAAAATGCACAGGTGGCTTACATGTTGGAGGAAGAGGGGAGGCACCGCAGGAGGTACTCATGCCCCAGAGTTTTCAGGCCCCATAGCAGTTTCCTAGACCTCACTGACCTGCAGTGTCTCACTAGGTACCGTCAGTCACCCAACCAAAACGCGTCGGAAGTTCCGGTTCCAGCCCCAGCCTGACTTGCTCGCCCTCTTCTCCCACAACAGCCCTCCTTGACTTCCTGCCACCCAGTGTTTAAAACTCATTTTACCTCAAGTCACGGTGGCAGTGAAAGGAACAGGCTCACCTTCAGCCTTCCCTTCTCTCTCAGCGTCCCGCCCTCATTTCCTGTTTCCACGAGGGTGGGATGATGAGAGGGAAGGGAAGGGAGGGCAAGGCTGAAGGCGAGCCTGCTGCTTTCACTGCTGCTGCGACTTGAGGTAAAATGAGTTTTAAACGCTGGGTGGCAGGAAGGCAAGGAAGAATGTTGTGGGAGAAGAGGGCGGGCAGGCCGGGCTGGGGTTGGAACTGGAACTCGTGGGGGGGGGGCTGAAAAGGGGGGGCAGGCGGGGTTTGGGGCGAGTCACTTGACATGGGTGGGAGGGGAGGGCAGAGGAGCATTGCTGGACATGGATGGGACGGGAGGGCAGGGGAGAGAGGAGAAGGCAGAGGAGAATCGCTGGACATAGATGGGAGGTGAAAGTAGGGGAGAAAGGATAAATCGCTGGACATGGAGAGGAGGGCAGGGGAGAGAGGAGAATTGCTGGATATGGATGGAGGGTAGGGAAGACAGGAAGGAGATGCACATGGATGGAGGGAAGAAATTCTGAACATGGATGGAGGGAAGGGAAGGCAGAGGAAGGAGATGCACATGGATGGAGGGGAGGGGAGAGAGGAGAAATGCTGGATATGGTGTGGAGGAAAGACAGGAAGTAGATGCACATGGAGGGGAGGGGACAGGAGAAATGCTGAACATGGATGGAGGGGAGGGAAAACATAGAAGGAGATGCACATGGATGTAGGGGAAACAGGAGACATGCTGGACATGGATGGAGGGGAGGGCAGATAGAGGAAGGAGATGAACATGGATGGAGGGGCGGAGAGAGAGGAAAAATGCTGGACTTGGATGGAGGGCGTAGAGGAAGAATGCTGGACATGGATGAAAGAGAGGGACAAGAGAAGAAGGAGGTTCATATGGATGGAGGGGAGGGAATAAAGAGGAAGGAGATGCATACTGACAGAGATGAGGGAATGGGAAAAGAGGAGAAAAACTACACATGGATGGACAAAATAGATGCTGGTTGAAAAGTGTTAATTTATTAGGTCTGCCATCCCTATCTGGGCAGTGGAAGCCATGGCCCTTCTACTAGCCTGGAAGAAACTGCATAACCCCTCTAGATACTTAATTACCCCAACCTTGAATCTGCTCCTGACAGGCTTACACCATCAGGCAGTAGCAACCTCCCCAATTAGAAAGGAGCCCAGTATTCAGTAGATAGGGTAATATAGTTTATTAGCATTGTCATCTCACCCAAAGATGGTACAGGCAAGCAGTTATTCATATGATGGTACAGCAGTTCACACATGTCTCTCTCTCCAACCTTCTCTGGTAGCCTTCCTTCTCTTGTCTCGTCTTGTCTGATTTAATACCCCTCAAACTGGTCCTTATATACCATTTTGGCTTCATTGGTTCCAATGGACCCCAGTCTTTCTCACCAGGGATCTTGGCCCTTATCAGTTAATAAGAATGACTTGACAAGTTCTCAAGCTCTAACTATAAACAAGAGTGCATCTGTGAGATGATCTCACAGGTCATTTTGCTCTCTTCAGCTCCCCCCCTCCCCTTGGGTATGCTCTTCCTACGTACATCTAACCCTTTATCAACTTCTATTAGCCAAAACAATCTGCTAGTGACTTCTCACAGGTGCCAGTCCCAGAGCAAATGCCCCCCTCCCTTGCCAGCTCAGCACTTGCTACAGTGAAATATAACTGTGTTAAAGGTGATCTCTGATTTTACTTTGTATCAGAGATGATGTTTGATTTCTAAGAGAGGCCTAGCTCTTTAGCCTGAGCCATTGGCCTGTATTTCACTGAGAGCAAGAGCTAGCATAACTCTTCAAAAGAGGGGGTGAGGGGGCAGACGCTGGATGGAAAGGGGGAAGAGAGGAGGCAGACGCTGGATGGAAAGGGGAGAGAGAGGGGGTAGACGCTGGATGGAAAGGGTGGAGAGTTAAGATCGAGGAAAGAAGAAGCAAGAGACTGGGACCAACACAATCAGAAACAGTAAACGGCCAGAAAACAAAGGTAGGAAAAAATGAATTTTATTTTTAGTGTAGGATAAAGTAGTGTGGTAGCTGTGTTAATAAATACAGAAATTGAAAATAAGGTAATATCTTTATTGGACTAATTTTAATACATATTTGACTAATGTTTGGAGACCAAACCCTCCTTTCCCATGTCAGAACAGAATACTGTCCTGACCTGAGGAAAGAGGTTTCAGCCTCTGAAAGCTAATTGAAAAATGTATTTAGTCCAATAAAATGATAGTATAGTATTTTCCATTTTTTATTTTATTTGTATTTGTTAACCTATAGTATAGTGATTGAAATATGTCAGTTTTTGAAATTTGCATCTCCTTATATTTGCACAGTACAGGGGAACTGAGGGGTGAGACTGTTTAGGGAAAAAGTCCTGGTGCAGGTTGCAGGCAGCCTTTGAGTGGCGCTGCCACTGCCCAGGTGAAGACTGCAGCAGATAGGATTTTAAGGTACGGGGGGGGGGGGGGGGATTGCCAAGTGGCAAATCCATGTGCCAATGCCTCCTTAGGGCCCCTTTACCGCAACTTGGTAAAAGGTCCCCGTGGAGGGGCATAATCGAACGGCGCCAGCCAAATAGCTAACCGGCCATCTCCGGGGCTGGCGCCGTAAGTGGGCGGAGCCAACCTCATTTTCAAAAAAGATGGCCGGCCATCTTTTTTTTCGCTAATACGGTTGGGCCCGGCCAAATGTCAGAGTTCTCCGGGTTTGAGATGGCCGGCATCGGTTTTTGGCCATAATGGAAATAATGCCGGCGATCTCAAACCCGGCCAAATCCAAGGCATTTGGTCGTGGGAGGAGCCAGCATTTGTAGTACACTGGTTCCCCTGACATGCCAAGACACCAACCGGGCACTCTAGGGGGCACTTCTAAAAATTAAAAAAAAAAATTGCTCCCAGGTGCATAGCTCCCTTACCTTGGGTGCTGAGCCCCCCAAATCCGCCCCAAAACCCACTCCCCACAACTCTACACCATTACCATAGCCCTTATGGGTGAAGGGGGCACCTACATGTGGGTACAATGGGTTTTTTTTGGGGGGGGGTTGGAGGGCTCCCATTTACCACCACAAGTGTAACAGGTGGGGAGGGGGGATGGGCCTGGGTCCACCTGTCTAAAGTGCACTGCACCCATTAAAAACTGCTCCAGCGACTTGCATACTGCTATCAGGGAGCTGGGTATGACATTTGAGACTGGCATAGAGGCTGGCAAAAAAGGTTTTTGGGGGGTTTTTTTGGGTGGGAGGGGGTTGGTGACCACTGGGGGAGTAAGAGGAGGTCATCCCCGATTCCCTGCAGTGGTCATTTGGTCAGTTGAGGCTCCTTTTTGAAGCTTGATCGTGAAAAAAAGGGACCAAGTAAAGCCGGCGAAATGCTCGTCAAGCCTGGCTTTTTTTTTTCATTATTGGGCAAAGCCGGCCATCTTGTGAGCACGCCCCCGTTCCTCCCCGTCCCGCCTTCACTACCCTACTGAAACGCCACCTTGATATTTCGCCAGTTCCGCGACGGAAAGCAGTTGAACCTGGCAAAAATCGGCTTTCGATTATACCGATTTGGCCGGGTTCAGGAGATCGCCGGACATCTCCTGATTTATGTCGGAAGATGGCCGGTGATCACTTTTGAAAATGAGCTGGTTAAGGTGCAGTAGGCATGCATATACATTTACACCAGTTTTAAAAAGAGAAAGAATGTACATACTTTCCCATTGAAAATTACCACTGGGAAGGATGCACACACACATTTACTCCTGCTCTAAGGCACACTCCAATTTCCTGGTTTACTTTATGCATGTGTGCACATATGGGCCCTTTTACTGAGCAGCGGTAGGGCTAACATGCAGGTAACGCGCACCAAATTGGCAGTACTGCCAGGATAGCACAGGCACCCTGCGGTAGTTTTGAAGTTAGTATGTGCTGTTTCCCACGGTAGAAAATAATTTTCTATTTTCTACCACAGAGGGCGTTCCTGGCAGTAATCAGCAGCGTGGCTGTCTAATCACCGTGTGAGTAGTGTATTTACCGCCAAGTAAATAAGTGGGGAAAGGGCTCAGGCAATGAACATTATTTAGCTTTTCTTCTCTCAATTCTCTAATATGTCTGTAACGCATATATCTTATTTCTCTATAACATCACTCTGTATTTGTTTCATCACCTGAGGTGGCTAACGCCTCACGGTGCTATGTAAGCCACATTGAGCCTGTAAATAGGTGGGAAAATGTGGGGTACAAATGCAACAAATAAATAAATAAATAAATAGCCACATCCTACTTTTAATTTTAGCGCATGGACAGTTATTACCACATGAAAAAAAGAATTTTTTACCTGCCGCGGTAAAATATAGCTCAGAGTGTGCCCATACTAGCACAGGCCACTTTTTACCCCTGCTTAGTAAAAGGGCCCCATAATTTGTAAAATACATGCATACCCTGCCCAAACTATTTCTCCAGGAACGTCCGCATTGTTTGGATGTATTTACAGTATACATCCACAGGGTGTATGCACGCAAGTTGACATCCATATATCTTGGAACATTGTGAATGGCAGTCTATAAATACAGTATTTTTGCTATAATAAAATGAAAAATAGTCATATTAAGGCATTGAATCCTGTCTTTCACATAGAATTGCTTTATGAGATTAGCTCCTAAGAGTTTGAAGCCAGCATGCTGCTCATCTGGTTCTGGTCCAAACATGCAGAAAGTACATTTGAGATATGGGAGGCAGTGCCACACTGCATGAAGAAATGGGGCATGTTGTTGGAGGTTGGGTTTGGAGTACAAGAGATGGAATTCAAAGCACACGCAAAAGGAGCAGGGAGCTACAAAAAGTACAGAGAGTCTTCAAAAGTGTGGGAGTCAACTCAATATTTATTAACCAGACCCAACACAGTCTATGTTTCAATGAAACTGCCTACATCAAGGGTCTAGACGGAAAACAAAATATAAATATAAACAAATTTACATGAAAAATGTAAAACAACAAGCAGTTAAAAAACAGGTACATGTGAACTAGCATTCATTTACAGAGTACAAATATAAATATGCTAGACATATAAACTAATTGAATCAATTAAAAACAGACATAAAATAGATAAAACAATACAAAATGAACAAGTGGAAGCTGCATATGGCTCATATGTAATAAAATGTCAAAAGGGGAGTCTAAGAAAAATATAAGAATATAAATGTGTTCAGTGCTGTGCAGATGAATAAATACGGAAATGAATCCTGTGTAAATATTCAGTGCCTGATAGACAATTAGTGAAGTGAAAAATGTTTCAAAATGTGATTGTGCAGTGAAAATTCATGACATTATGAGAGCAATAACATTAAAGAAACAAAGAAGTGTGCTGAAGAAATCACAAATTGATCTTGATGCAGATAAAGGTAAAACAGCTTTATCTTGATCAAACAACGATGCCATATGTATATTAAAAGTGAAATTAATAAACTAAATACAGTAGCAGCATACAGATTGTGATTCAAGTGACAAGTGAAAGTGAACAAATAAATGCTTGTGATGCATGTCACTATGAAAACAGAATAGTGTGCTTAAAACGTGCTACAAGATGAATCATAAACTGATCGTTGTGTGGGTTGCTGATTAAAAGAAAAATAAGCTTGCCTAGATCAAGAAGAGATTTCATACATGTATAAAATCAATAAACAAATGAGATGACGACGATATATAGATCGTGATGCAAGAAAAAATGGTCATGGCATATCTTTAAACACCAACAAACGGCACAGGAACTAGGAAAATAAAAAATGATCACGGTTTTATAGCCAGTCATCAACCAAAATTAAAATAGAAATATAAGAATGAGGGAAAGACTCATATCAAACTTACCACAATACGCCTTCAAAAATGCTGCACACATAAATCTGAGCTGCTGTGAACCTGCAGAACATCATTGTGGGAAAGTGAAACCAGTGACATGCAAGTGAATTTTAACTGCGTGCATCCGAAGTAGTGAGTTAAAAAACTAAGGGGTCCTTTTACTAAGGTGCGCCGAAAAGTGGCCTGTGCTGGTGTAGACGTGTATATTGGACATGAGCAGGTCCATTTTTCAGCACACCTGTAAAAAAGGCCTTTTTTTTGGGGGGGGGGGGCGAAAATTGACCTGCGGCAAAATGAAAATTGGCATGCGTCCATTTTGGGCCTGAGACCTTACTGCCACCCATTGACTTAGCAGTAAGGTCTCACACGTTAACCGGCCGGTAATCGTCAGAGCGTGTACAATGCCAATTGCTGCCCGGTTAGTACCGTGCTAGGCTCTATATTATGAAAGAGTGCAGTTCTTCCATGATGTATTGTCAGGATCCTGGGGGTCGGTATAGCACTTTCAGTGCATGGTTATGTGAGTAGAGGGTTGACTTAAGTTTCAGAAAAATTCTCTCAAGAACCTACTTTATTATGATGTTGATTAACTGAAGTGAGAGGTTAGAGCGATAGGTTACAGAGATTCCTCCCCATCTTTTCCCACTTCTGTGTATTGAGTGGATCAAATAGTTCTGGGGACATGGTTGATATTGAAAAATTGGGTCAGCATTACCTTATGCTGTGCAAGCCCCTAAGAATTAGCCTAACATGGGCTTCAGGGCCTACTTGGTATTAGACTAAGACTTAGTCTAATACCAAGTAGGCTTCTGGGAGAACAGCTCTGACATTCCCTCCTCCTCTTAAAGTCTGATCCCCTGGGAATGCCAGTGAAAGACAGGATGTATCCTAACTCCTGCGCATCCAAGCAATAAAACAGACCAGAATCTGCACAGGAAAAAAATAGAAATATACCACTTTACTAGTTCACAGGAATTCACACTTCCTTGGTGAATCAGGAGACATAAGATCAAAGCAAACCAAATTATATCAGAGCCCGGTGTGTGGAAAAAGAATTCAGTATTTAAAACCCCAGAGAACAGACAGAAGCATACATTCACTCACTCTCTCTCTCTCACACACACACACACCTCTCCCACCTGCAACACACACACCACACACACACACACACACACCTCCCACCTGCATCCATTCCACATCCACAGGGACTCTCATTCACTGAAAGGCATCAGGCAGACTCTGAGACATACCAAAGCACTGCTGTATTATCTTTCTACCCTAAGTGCTGTAAGCTGACTTCTAGATAACCTACCTTTCGCCAAGTCACACTTTTGTGTTGTATTATTGTGTTGTAACCCCTCCTGCCCCTAAGAAGTGAATCTGGGACCAAGGAAAGGAACTCAGAACCAGACAAAGCCACAGCTGACATCTGACCTCTGGGGGACATTTTACATCTCTTACAAATTGTATCCTCTTTGGTCATCCAGGTTTCAACTATGCAGACCGCATTGTAATTTTTTTCTTCTATGAGATCTCTAATGATATTGCATTTATTTCTTGAGGATCTGACATTAAAATATCCCAGAGTGATGAAAGTTGGTGTTGTGTGAGAATGCTCTTGTGTGTGTGGTTTTGGTAGCCTGTATGGTATGATGAGTTTTTGTCCTCTAAAGTTCCATAGGTTTCTATGGAACTTTGGAAGGCTAAGTGCTTTGAAAATATGCCTCTGTGTGTTCTTGTTGCCTTAATTCTTTCCGTTATAATGGTATTAGGTTACTATTTCTGCTGCTGCAGTCAATTAGATTATAATAATTAGTACTCGGTTTATTGGTTGGATATACTGTAAGTCTATATGGTTTTTTTGTTCTCCATATGGAGATGGGTTCATGTCTAGAGAGGTGTTTGTTGGGCCAGAGCAAATATTCAATGGCATTGGACAGTGCCGTCGACCATCTGTACAGACTGCTGTGGCATTCTTCAGTTAGTGCCAGGGAAGTTCAGGGGTAGAGTTAGGATGGACCCAGAAGTTATCCAGGCACTATCAATATTAAGTGCCGGTTACTGGATAACCATAGAAATAGATGTCCTAACTTGCCCAGGTAATTATCCAGAACCTGGTGCTGAATATCGGCCGGCACTCAGATAACTTCTGGATAATCAGTTCTGTTGTTTATATTAGTCCTAGTATTGACTATCTTGATCAAATTAAGCCCATGGCGATCAGCATCTTAAAAAAATCGCTGACCGCTGCCAGTTGAATATTGGACCCAGCATTTCTTTTTGTACCCAGTTTTTATAGGGCCAAAGATATGCTTTTTTTTTTTTTTATAAATGGTTTTGCATTTGACAAGCCCAAAATATATGATAACTTTTGGACATCTTGGCTTGGACATCTGTTTTGACTCATGGATGACCTATTCAAAGTTATTCTCTTAATCACCACTTCTGACAGATTTTTAAAACAATGATGATTGAATTGCATATGTATAGAAAATTATGTAAATAGATAGTAGCCAGGTTGATGACGGAAGCTACTGCTCACAAGTTTAAAACATGCTGCTTCAACTTCTTTTTATGTCTGGAGTTAAATGAAAATCAAATTATTGCATATCCCTTCTCATCCAGAAAAGATAAAGGGCTCCAATAATAGTGTTTTAAAATGTTTGAGAGTTATATTTAGGTATCAGATCTTGGCTGGCAACACTTAATCTTGGAACATCTTCACTTCCTCCATGCCAAAAATGCTGAAAATCTGTACATTATGTTCTTGCACGAGACAGTCTACACAGCTGATAAACAACAGTGAGATGGGGGCCAAGAAAGCACGAGATCAGTCTGTAAGTGCTGCTACTTACACTAAAAAATACCTACAACCAGTGCATTTTTTTTCTAGCAAAAGAGGTGCTGACACTCAAATGCCAGACTATCTTTCAGGATTGGAGTGATCATTGAGGGATCCATCCCACAATAACCAGGCCCCCTGCTTCCAACCACAGAATCTATGAAAAGGCAGGATTGGTATGCAGAGCCTGAGCTCTTTCATTAGTATTTGGGGACCATGGTATTCAGTACCCCCAAGCGCCCCTGGAAAAAAAGCCCTGCCTACACCACAACATTGTAATATCTATGTGGAAATGGGGTTCCAGAAAGATTAGCCCTTTTAATAAGAGATCAGCTTTGTTTCTTGTAAATACCATAAATCTCAGTGCATATGGGCCATATGTTTTTTTTTCCCCACAACAAATCACAAGTAATCAGATAATGAGTACTTTCTAATATGCTCAAAGCAGGGGCGTAGCCAGACTTCGGTGGGAGGGGGGTCCAGAGCCCGAGGTGAGGGGGCACATTTTAGCCCCCCCTGGCACCGCCAACCCCCACGCCATTGCCGACCCCCCCCCCCCCGCCGCCACCACCAACTTTGACGACCCCTGCCGACGACCCTCTCGACCCCCCTCCTGCCGCCAACCCTCCCCCACCGTTGCCTACCTTTGCTGGCGGAGGACCCCAATCCCCGCCAGCCGAGGAGGTCCTGTTCTTCCTGTGAAGGCTTCGTTCTGTTTCTGACGTGCACGCACGCACCGACGTTTTTCCCTCGCCGGCCATCTTCTTTTCAAGCCTCTCCAAAACCGGTCACTCTTCCTCCCTCAGCATCCTCGCGTGATCGCGGAGGACGCGAAGACCCGGCGCCTCTCACATTTAGAGCGCTCCCCCCCCCCGCTCCGGTTCCGGGGATGTGCCCCCGAACCGTCACCCCCGATTATTGCTGGCCCAAACAGAGCCCGAAAACGTCCCACACCGCTCTTCACTCCCGGGGGACGTGCTCAAACGTCCCCAGAAGCCCAACACCGTGGCGCCGTCTCAACCAGTCCCAAAACGGGCGCACCACCACCCGAACATCCCCGAGCTCCCAAAATGGCACCGCCAGCCCCTGCCCTCTTGCCGAGCCCCCCAGATCCTGCCGAACCCCCCTGCAGCGCTCCTTAAGCGCCACCACCCTGCACCCAGCCCCAACTGGCCCCAAACTTAATTGGAAGCCCAAAACAACGGTGTTTCCCCCCCTTCCCCCCCAGGTAAGTATTTATTTTTTTTCTCATTTCACCTTTACTCCATGTTACATTACAGCTGCTAAGGCCTCATTTTACCACAGCTTAGTAAAAGGAACCCTTAGGCTGGTTGGGATGCAAAATGTAAAAAACAAAAAAACAAAACGTGTACTGGCAAAATTAATAAGCAGTGCAAGGACAAGCTTGCCAATTTATTTACTCTAGTTGCAGGTTTTGACCAGTTTGACTTGTGTTATAGCCTACTTAGGTCATCTTTTGGTTAGCAAATGTCCAAATGCCTCTCTTTGCTACTTTTTTAATGTTTTTCTGTTTCAAAAGTGAGCCCCTTGGTGTACCTGTACTACTTCTGAAAAAGGTGTGAGCTAAATCTAAACAAATGTTTCGTTGTACCATATCAACATTATGAGCATCATATCTGTTATTTGACTGTTGTACTGCATGCTGTTAACAAAATTGTAAGTTTGATGTTAAGCTGTACCTGCTATACACCACCTTGGGTGAATCTCTTCATAAAGGCGATTAATAAAGCCCAATGAATAAATAAATAAATCTTGCTCCTATGCAAAGCTTACAATGTAAACTACTACTACCACTATTTAGCATTTCTATAGCGCTACAAGGCGTACGCAGCGCTGCACAAACATAGAAGAAAGACAGTCCCTGCTCAAAGAGCTTACAATCTAATAGACAAAAAATAAAGTAATCAAATCAATTAATGTGTACAGGAAGGAAGAGAGGAGGGTAAATGGAGGCGAGTGGTTACAAGTGGTTATGAGTCAAAAGCAATGTTAAAGAGGTGGGCTTTCATTCTAGATTTAAAGGTGGCGAAGGATGGGGCAAGACGTAGGGGCTCAGGAAGTTTATTCTAGGTGTAGGGTGCAGCGAGACAGAAGGCGCGAAGTCTGGAGTTGGCAGTAGTGGAGAAGGGAACAGATAAGAAGGATTTATCCATGGAGCGGAGTGCACGGGAAGGGGTGTAGGGAAGGACGAGTGTGGAGAGATACTGGGGAGCAGCAGAGTGAGTACATTTATAGGTTAGTAGAAGAAGTTTGAACAGGATGCGAAAATGGATAGGGAGCCAGTGATGCGACTTGAGGAGAGGGGTAGTATGAGTAAAGCGACCCTGGCGGAAGATGAGACGGGCAGCAGAGTTTTGAACCGATTGGAGAGGGGAGAGGTGACTAAGTGGGAGGCCAGCAAGAAGCAGATTGCAGTAGTCTAAACGAGAGGTGACAAGGAAGTTGTAAGACAGAAAGGGCACGACACAAAACCTTTGCTATCTGTTCTTCCTTACATTACACCCTGTACTTCTATACCACAACTACCTCCGTGTTCTAAGACGTTTACATAAAAATCTAAAACATATTCAAAAGAAGTTTTAGCAAGAAACAAATCTACTACAAAGAATTGTTTTTAGATTTTTCTTAAAAAGATGAAAATCCAATAGAAAAAAAGTTAACGCAAGGATACAGCTCATTTCATAATTTTGGTGCCTGCATGGCCAAACAAGTGTTGAATACCCTGAATCTTGTTATACCCTTAATGGAGTGTGAAACAAAAAAATGAATTACAACAAAATATTCTGACTGTTATTTGACTGAAATTCAAAGTGAGATATCATAAGTGAAGGGCAGTCCCCATGTAAAATCTTGTAAATTAAACATGAAAACTTAAACTTGATCCTGGCCTCTATAGGTAACCATTGTAGTTCTTGAAAATCAGAGAAGATACTATCCCTCCATTTAGTGCAATCAGGATTTTATCATGTCTTACAAAAAATCGATCTCTCCTCCTTCATCACAGAAATTCACTCTGAATATTCCATACCAACAAAGGTTTTTTCCTGCAGTGTTCAATACATGGGTTATGCCTCTTTCCCAACTGTGCTTTCTGCTGTCATCTTGCTTTGGTTTGAGTATTTCAGATGAGGTTTTATAGAGGCTCTTTACTTTGACCAGGGGGAGGGGTAGAATGGGAGGGGGTAGGATAGTTATTTTTTTAATGACATTTCCTACGAGTTTCATGGAAGGACTTTTTTTTCTTTTTCTTTTTTTTTTTCCAGATTTACAGTCCAGACAAAACTTGCTGTAAATAACTTTGGCAATGGATGTTGAGGAAAGGAAAGAAAAGCAGAGCGCTATGAAGAGGATGAGAGACTAAGGAAGGGCACAAGTCTTTCAAGGAGGTGAATGAGGCTGGAAATGGGAGAGGTAAAAGGGAGAATGGAAGCCTGGATAAGGAGATAAAATATAAGAAAAGGACAGGAGTTGAAGAGGGGATTAGTGACAGGAAAAGACCTGGGATTATTAAGGGAATGAGAGACAGATATATGAGACAGGGGAAGGGATAATTACAGAGAATGGAAATGGTGGACTAGACAGTGAGTGAAAGACAGGAATAGGAGGCTAGAAAAGAAATGGGAGTCATAGGTAGGAATGGGAAGACTAAGACTGCCCTTCCAGAATACTAGTGCAAGTCCGCAGTTTTGCATTAGCCTTAGGCATGAGCAGTGCTCATGTCTAACTATTGGCAGTTATTATTTATTTACCACCGTTTTGAAGGAATTTACTCAAGGTGGTGCACAGTTAGGCGCATAACCCCTAGTATTCTGTATCTCACAGGCAGACCCCTGACCCTCCTACAGTCATCCTCCCTAGAAGTTGCGCAAAACAGAAATTGTGTGTACAATGTCTAGAATAGTGCCTATAATAAGTTGCATGCACAACTGCCAATTAATGCCAATTAACACCAATTTAAGCCAATAATTGTCTGCTAATGCCAATTAACAGCCAATTATTAAATTAAGTTGAGTGCACAAATGATCTTATTCTTTAAATAGTGCATCCAGCTTTCAAGCTGATTCTCAGAACTCCTGAAGTAAAGCCAACAGCACACATCCCATACTGCTGGAACAGTGCAGAAAACTAGCTCTCCAATGCTCTAGGAAAATGATATTCAAATTATACGTGTGCTGTAAAAGTGAAAGCAAGGGGGAGGAAAGTGCTTGGCAAATGCGCAGAAGAGTTTTGCTCTTGTGCGCATGCTCCAGGCAAACCCGACCCTAAAGCACACATTGGTGCCACCAGGGGCGTAGCCAGACCTTGGTGGGAGGGGGTCCAGAGCCCGAGGTGGGGGGGGCACAGTTTAGCCTGCCTCCCCAGCCGCCAACCCCCCCGTCACTTTGGACTCTCCTCCTGCCGCCGACCCCCCCCCCCCCCCGTCGCCACTGCTGCCCCTCCCCCACCACCGCCGCCAGGTACCTTTGTTGGCGGGGGTCCCCAACCCCCTCCAGCCGAAGTGTTTTTCAGGCTGGACGAGGATTTAGGATGTCAGGAGTCAGAAACAGATCATCAGCGAAGGCGCCGGATTCGACCAGCGCTGAAGAAGACTTCGGCTGGTGGGGGTTGGGGACCCCCACCAGTAAAGGTACCTGGCGGTGACAGCGGCAACAGGGGAGGGTCGGCAGCAGCGGGGGTTCAAAAGTAGAGGGGGCCAGGGCTTAATCTGTGGGGGTCCATGCCCTCATGGCCCCACCTAGCTACGCCTCTGGGTGCCGCTCTTCTGTGCCTTTAAATATAAGCATTTCAATTTTTTTTTTACTTGGAGGGCTTATATGTGAGCACAGAAAACAGGTACCAATGTGTGCTTTCACTTTCGGGTTTGCTCAGACTCGTGCACATTTCTTTCTTATTACTAGTGCCTACAGGCTTGTACAAACTTTCTTCTGCTTCCAGAATAAATCAAAACCAGCAGATTTGAAACTGGAAGTCAAAAGAAATCCTGTCTGGCACTTTTTTTCCAGTGGTATCAGCAGGGTTTATTTGTGCGCTGTTCTCTGAGCATTGGGAAGGCATAGCAAATTATATTATTAGCATATGTTTGACTATATTTAAATACAATTTGCGGCCATCTCTGGCACGCATATTCTTGCCTGCAGTAAAGCCCTCTGAGCCTTCTGCGCAGATTAAAATGTATGCTATTCCTGCACTAACTGGCCTTACTGCCAGCAGTAGGTTTTGAAAATTGGTCTTTTTTTTTTTTGCTAGACATAAAATTGATGTCCCATTTTCTAGTATTAGGAGATAAGCATAGGAGGTAGAAAGATGGGAAACAGGTGAAAAGTGAACACTGAAGACTGGGGTAGAAGGAGAAATAAAACCTTAGATAGAGGTAGTTGAAAAGGGAGAAGAGAGAAATGGAGAAAAACGAGGAAATAGAAGGATCAATGTCAGAGATGCAGGGGAGGAAGGGAAGAAGATAAGAATCGTGAAGAAAGAGAAAATGGAAATGAGATTCTGGAAAAGGTCTTGCGAGAAAAAAAAAACACCATAGTAAGTGGTGACGAGAGTCCAGGACCAACCAAATTGGGGAAAAAAATGATCAGACAACAAAGGTACAAAAAATTATTTCCAATTTTTATAGCATGAAATAAATCAGGTTTGAAAATTTGCACTTTTATTTTTGTTACATTTGTACCCTGCACTTTCCCACTCATGGCAGGCTCAATGTGGCTTACATGGGGCAATGGAGGGTTAAGTGACTTGCCCAGAGTCACAAGGAGCTGCCTGTGCCTGAAGTGGGAATTGAACGCCATTCCTCAGTTCCTCAGGATCAAAGTCCACCACCCTAACCACTAGGCCACTCCTCCACTTTACTCAGTACAAGAAGAAATGCTTTTCTAGTTGTATCTCTTTCATCAATGTTCTGGTCACATTCTAATTTGAGTTTTTTTCTATTTTCATATTTGTTTCCAATTTGTAGTATCTTATACTTTACTAGGTGATGGTCTGTGTTTTACTTTGTATCCATGGTGAGCAATTCTGTTAACATTTAGGATCTGTGTAAGGATCTCTAGTTTCCAGTTTGTTCTGTTTTCCCTCTTTTCATAAGAAGGGTTGGTGCAAATTAAGTTCTTGGACTTGGTTCTGGAATGGTAGGTAATTTCTGGATGTCCATTTGTAGAGATCTGTGTGACTTCATAGAGGGGCCCTTTTATTAAAGTGTAGTAACTGGTTCAAGCATGCCGCAGGGGCGTAGCTACGGGTGGGCCTGGGTGGGCCCAGGCCCGCCTACCCAAGCGCACGCAAGTCGCACACTGCAGCAGCAGCTGCCTAGTGTACGGCAGAAACGGCACCCGCTCACGCTGTGGCTCAGCTGATCTCTCTCAGGAAGTTCCTTGACTTCCTTCCAGCCCGATTTTGGCTCGGGCCGGCCCACCACGCCACCCAAGCAAGCGTACATAACATACTCACTCAGACTGCAGCAGCGGAGCAGCCTAGCGTAAGCATACACGTTGCGGGCACCTGCTCAGGGCAGGCTCAGCTGATCTCTCAAGGCGCGTTGTAGTTGTTTTCCATCTATCCTACGCGGATGTGGCTATGCGCGGCGGTGGGCATGCTCAGCCTCGCTCTCGCTCCACACACAACAGTGAAAAATCTGCCGTCCTTACGGCTCGGCTGGGTGGTCTCCTCCACTGCACCTGTGTGTAAGCTCAAACCTGGACTCCCTGCTGCCTGGGCTCAGCTTTTATGATATCAATAAAATCTTCACGTTTCCCTGATATGTCCTGTCTGTCCTAACCCTTATCCCTTACTTGTCCTGTCTGTCTATCATAATTAGATTGTAAGCTCTATTGAGCAGGGACTGTCTCTCCATGTTCAGGTGTGAAGCGCTGCGTACGTCCGGTAGCGCTATAGAAATAATAAGTAGTAGTAGTAGTAGTAGCTGAAGAACAGTTGGGCCCTCAGTGATCAGCCTTCAGTACAGCCACAGGCCTCAGCACTCCACCGAAGCCACAAAACAGGCACAGAAACCAGCACATTCGCTGCATACTGAAGCCCAGGTAAAATAAAGGTTTTAAACATGTGTAATGCTGGTTGCCATCTAGGTGTAGGTGGGCTATTCATTGCCTAGGGAAAAAAAAGGCTATTACTATATTTAAGGTTGGTGGGTTTCTAGGTGGGGGTGGGCTCACTGCTCAAGGATAAAACAATTTTTAAAAAATTATTTAATGTTAGTGGGTTTCTGGGTCGGGATGGGCTCAGTGGTTGTATATTTCATATTTATGGGTTTTTGGCTGGGGATGGTCTCTGTAGTAGCCAGGTTAAAATTTAAAAAAAAGTTTTATATTTAATGTAGGCGGGTTTTTGGGTGGGGTGGGCTCTGAAGTGCTCAGGACATTAAAAAGCAAAAGGTTTTATATTTAGTGCTTCAGGGTGGATGGGGGAGAAATACAAATAAGGTACAAATAAGTACCTGTATATGTAAGCTGCATTGAGCCTGCCATGAGTGGGAAAGCGCGGGGTACAAATGCAACTAAAATAAATAAAAAAAATTGCTGCTGTATAACTTTGGCACACCAGTTCACACCTGAAGACTAATCTGTCTGAAAAAGTCCTTTCTTGAAATAACCACGTTTACTCACAGTTAACTGCAGATCAGAGGTTGTGCCCCACTGGCAAAGAGTCCCCTGGTACTAAGATTAGCAGTAGGTCAGAGCTGGCACAATGGTGTACAATGCCCTCTTTCAGCACCATTCAAGGTAAGAACTACGTTCTCTAACGTGGGTAACACAGGAAAGGGAACTAAAACTGGCTTACAAAAATGACCACTACCGCATGGACTACAACAGGAAACAAAACAGTAAGCAGGGGGAAAGCACCAAGGGAGTAGAGCCTACCAATTACCAATACCTACACCAACCACAATGGGGCAATGGAGGGTTAAGTGACTTGCCCAGAGTCACAAGGAGCTGTGCCTGAAGTGGGAATCGAACTCAGTTCCTTAGTTCCCCAGGACCAGAGTCCACCACCCTAATCACTAGGCCAGTCCTAGAGGCTGTATGCAGGTCCCTGGAGCAGTTTTAGTGGGTGCAGTACATTTGTGGGTAGTGGGTTTTGGGGGGGGGGGGGTTGGGGGGCTCAGCTCCCAAAGTAAGGGAGCTATGCACGTGGGAGCTTTTCTGAAGTCCACCGCAGTGACCCCTAGGGAGCCCGGTTGGTGTCCTTGTATGTCAGGGGGGCCAGTACACTAAAAATGCTGGCTCCTCCCACGGCCAAATGTCTTGAATTTGGCCGGGGTTTGAGATGGCCGACATAACCTTCCATTATCACTAAAAAACGAAGCCGGCCATCTCAAACCCCAGCCAAATCCGAGGCATTTGGCTGGCCGGAACCGTATTATCGAAACAAAAGATGGCCGGCCATCTTTTTCGAAAATATGGGTCTGGCCAGCTGTTTGCGGCGCCGCCAAAATACATCGCCGGCCATGTATTTCGTCGGTGCCGTTCGATTATTCCCCTCTATGTTACTATGTAAGTTGTGCACTTACCGTATGCTAAAAGGAAAAAGTAACATGCAGTAGTGCAAAGCCTTAATGACAAATGCAGGGAGTGTGTCCAGCATTTGCCTCACATTTACTACACAGGGCAGAGAGTTAGTACACAACACCATATTATATGCAGTGCCAGATAGTGGAGGGGCACCCAACTATATATAATAATAATTAAAAAAAAAAAATATATATATATATACAAATAAATAAATAATGTCGTGCAGACCTACAGTAAATAAATAATAAAGACCTGCTATGGTGCCACAACCCCTCTTCCCTGCATCTCTTCACTCCCCATGATCTGATCCCCCGATCTCAGTTGTGATCCAAATCCTCCCTGATGTCACTGCTAAACACCACGATGAAACTGGCAACCCCCTGATTCAATACCAAACCAGCCCCCACTGATACTGCCAACCTCCAATCCAACACCAACCCCACCTTTGACTCTGTCAACCCCCCCCCCCCCACACACACACACACACACACTGATGACACTGCCAACCTCCCCAATCCAACACCTAAACCTGCCATTGACACTGCTCACCTCCTGATCCAATACCTAAACCCCCCTCTGATCTAACATCTTAAGCTGCCCGTGACACTGCCAACCTCCCGATGACACTGCCAATCACTCCAATCCAACACCCTAACCCTCCACCTGATGACACCGACAAAACCCTCCCTGATCCAACATCTGAACCCCACAGAAGACACTGCCAACCCCCTGATCCAACATCTGAATCCTCCTGGTGACATAAACGGCACTTATCTTAAACTTGTCTCAAGTAGATATGAATAGGGGACTGCTCGACAGAGTTTCTGTTTTGTTTCCTCAGTCAGGAGCAGGTCTCCTCCAGAACCAACTTTGGCACGCTACAACATTCAGAGTTTCTGAGCTGAGCTCTGCACAGGGTCTTTGGAGAGAATCAAGAGACGTTGCTGGTGCACCATGTTGAATTGATCACAGAAGATGCCAGACTGAATGTTGTATCGTATCCTTACTGATGAGCTTCCACTATCACATTATAATTTTCTATTGTTATATTCTTTTTTGGACTAGTTTACTCATAATTCTTTGGGCAGGTTTGTTAGCTGTTATTATTCTTGTGTACCTTCCCATTTCTGTGGGTTTTTCATCTGCTATTACTGATGTGACACCAGAATTTGAATAACTACATAAGTACAGAAGTATTGCCATACTGGGACAGACCAAAGGTCCATCAAGCCCAACTTCCTGTTTCCAACAGTGGCCAATCCAGGTCACAAATACCTGGCAAGATCCCAAAAGAGTACAAAACATTTTATGCTGCTTATCCCAAAAATAAGCAGTGGATTTTCCACAAGTCTATTTTAATAATGGTCTATTTTGTCGCTTCATTTCGTGCCCCCTAGTCCTAGCATTTTTGGAAAGAGTAAACAAACGCGTCACGTCTACCCTTTCCACTCCACTCATTATTTTATAGACTTCTATCATATCTCCCCTCAGCCGTCTTTTCTCCAAGCTGAAGAGCCCTAGTCGCTTTAGCCTTTCCTCATAGGGAAGTCATCCCATCCCCTTTATCATTTTTGTCGCCCTTCTCTGCACCTTTTCTAATTCCACTATATCTTTTTTTGAGATGTGGTGACCAGAATTGAACACAATATTCAAGATGCAGGTGCACCATGGAGCGATACAAAGGCATAATAACATCCATATTTTTGTTTTCCATTCCTTTCCTAATAATACCTAACATTCTATTTGCTTTCTTAGCCACCACAGCACACTGAGCAGAAGGTTTCAACGTATCATCAAGATTTTCATTTTTGTATGTTGAATAGTAAAACATTCTTCTTCTGCTTTGTAGCCATTGTTATAGGAGTTTTATGTCCCATGTGAATGAATAATTATACTCTATGAAATGTTATTAAAAAAAAGAAGAACTAATTTAGGTGCCTAAATGTGTGCCCTATTGTAGGCCAAACTTAGGAGCCTGGAACGTCTATTTTAGAAGCAGCCCAATGTCCAAATGACATTTAAATGTTTGGAGAGATCCAGATGTTTAAATGCCAGATAGCAAGGGGCATGGGGAGGGGATAGAGAGGGGGTGGTCTGGACAAAACTACAATATAGGCACGCATTTCTTATTTCTTATAGGGAATGCCCGTCAGCAAAAGGAAACCCAGACATCAGAATTTACACCTGCTCAAACAAGCTTTTAAATCAGCCTCCACCAGTGATTCTTCACTGGATCACAACACTTATGCTTATGTTTAACTAATTTTTATTAGATTTCCAACAGAAACAATACCCAACTCGAGAATGAACAATATGCATAAAAGATAAACATATGTAGATGCATAAAGATGTAATCCTAAACAACCTTCCCCTCTATCCCAAATCCCATCGCCTCTCCCTCCCCCCTCCTTTACCCCCCCCCTTCCCCCCTCTTTGCAGCAAGATGTCCAAGTCACACAGGCTGAGTCCATTGGTGTACTTAATTTAAAATTCTGCTTCTCGCTGCTGGTTGTAAGGTATCCAATAGTTTGCCCATGTTTTTTCCAAGTTCCTGCCCTCCTCAGAGGAGAAGAATCACAACACTTATAAATTGGATATTACAGTCAGGTTTTTATTCAGAATTTTAGGCAGGTATTTGCCAAATTAGTGGACTCTTTGTTTTGCTAAACAATTGACGGAATAATTAGATACATTTTCAGTTTTGAATTCCTTTCAACATGGTTTCAGGAGCTTGCATAGCAGCGAACAATGCTTCTTGCTATCATTTCTAAAGTGAAGACAATTATCAGCAGTGGAGGACAAGCTGTGTATTGCAGTTTGATTTGTCTCCTGCATTTAATATGGTGGGACCATGAACTTCTACTCCCTAGACTGAGCAACTTTAGAATGGGTGGAACTGTACTAGAGTGGTTTAGAAAGGTTTTGGTTAACCATTCTTATGTAGCGAAAAGAGAAGGTATGTTTTCTCATTTTTGGCATCCACTATGTGGGGTACCCCAGGTCTCTCCCTTGTCCCCCATTTTGTTTAATATCTTCATGTGTTCTTTGCACACAATGGTGGACAAGGGAGAGTACCTGTATTCATATGCTGATGATATTTTTATCATTATGGCCTTACCTATAGACATGACCTTATTACAATTGAACCTTTATCCTGTATTAACAAGATCGAATCTTGGTCTAATCAAATTGATTCAAGCTAAATTCAGCTAAAACAAACATTTTATGGTTGAGAAATGGATGGCAAAAAGCCCCAGCCACTATTCATTCGAATAATAATGAGGTCCTGAGTATTGTAAACTCATCTAAAATGTTTGATTTCATATTAGACTCAGCTCTGACCTGTGAAGCTCAAATTAACAATTTGTATTAAAAAAAATATTATTTTTTTAAAGACAACTGAAGACTATTTTTCCTTACTTCCATGAAAGCCAATATGCATCGTCAGTCCAGGCTTTGGTCATATCTCAGTTGGGCTATTCTAACTCCTTATATTCTGGGATTTCAGATATTCTCATGAAAAGATGACCCCGCTCCCGATATTCAGCGCTATTTAAATAGCCAGGAATGGCTCCTGGCTAGTTAAATAGTGTTTATTTGGCTAACCATTAATATTCAGCAGGAGATGGCCGGTTATCTTTGCTGAATATTAATGATTGGTGCATACTCCCAGATTCTATATAGTGTGCTGAAATTTCAAAGCATATTCTATATAATGCACATAACCTAATTGGTTAACTAGCCAATCAGTGCCGCTAATTGGACATTAACAAGCAATTAGCAGCACTAATTGGCATTAATTACAATGTTTGCGCACTACTCGTTAAGCGTATTCCATAGCATAGTCTGTGTTAATCCTATCGCACATATCTGAAAAGGGGGTGTGCCAAGGACTTTGACATGGGCCATTTCTAATTCTACATGCATGGTTATAGAATTTGGTGCTCTGTGTGGAAATTTGGGCGCAGGCAAATGGCCCGTATTCTGGAATGACACACATAATGGCTTTAAGCATATTCTATTTATGACATATTGGACTTAGACTTTTTTTGGAACAGACTACCTTTGCTATAGAGTAATCTATTTCTGTAGCTTGGGCTTTTGCCAGATGAAACTTTTGGTCAAACATGCTTTTTACTTCCTCAGAACTATCCGACATACACATCTGTCTCAGTTGATGGGAAGAGCTGGGTGTGCCCTCAATTTGTGGGGTGGGCAGCGGCAGGTTACAGCTAGCCAGACAATCCCTACTCTTCTGAGATGTGTATCCTCACTAAAACACTTCAAAACTGTCTCTGTAGTGTGGTGTAATGGCTAGCATACCAGCCTCTAATGCTAAAGAGTAGGGTTTAAGTCCTGCTGTAGCAGCTGGTCAGCAGACACATTAACCAAGTCTGTTGGCTCAAGTCATGGAGAGAGACATTTTGTTGGGAGAACAAGACCCATCCAGAGGCAAACTGACAGTGAACTGGGCCTCTTACCACCTACCAAAAAAAGAAGAAACTCAATGGAAGCTAAGGGAAAGTGGGTCCCTTACTGCTGTGGACCCTCCAGTGCTGCCCTATTGTCTCAATGGTAACTCTTCCCATGGAGTAATGTGTGTTTTGGAAATCCCAGACTGGTTACTGTGTCTCTTGGGTATGGGAGCAGTCCTGTGAGAGGTCACCAAGAGAGCCGTCTGTGGTCAGGTATGCCATATTGAAGTCTTGTGTTTGTATGGTTACGAGGTGTGGGAGTCAATGTGAGAGGGAGTTGCTGTTGTTGGCAAGTGATAGATGCCTAACAGATTCATTTTTCCAGGCCATTAGATATTGGCAATCTAAACCTCTGACCTGAACATGCTGATCTCCCAAAACATCCTCAGATGACAGAGACAGTACATTACATAATAGATTAGGTTTGTCATGCTTGAAAAACATCAGTGATGCACCCAGGCCACTGCTCTGTATAACCTATATCGTATGGTTACTGTACCAGTGCTCCTGCAAAGCTCTGGGCCCATAGGTATACACCATCTCCCCAGATCTGTAAAGATACCCATTCCTGGAGGGAGACTTTTGGGCTGGCCTAGGATTTCTCCCAACCTCATCCTGGTGCATTATAGGACCTGAAGCACTGATTGCAATGGAGAGAATCATGGACAAGATACTACACTAATTTGAGATGTACGTGTAACACAAGAAACGGCCAAAAGCCCTCCCTCCTGGAATAGGTGATGTAGCAGTTCTGTCTTCCTCACAATTATAAGCCTGTTTCTAAACCAGAATTCTCTGTGCTACAAAAGATAAGGACATGTGGCTGAGAGAGCACTTACCCCCATGCTGTAGCTGAGACCGCAACAGGAAAGGGGACAGACCCTGGACAGGACCTCTCATATAAGTGTATGATGCGCCACCCTATACCTTTGAGGATACTCCCCTAATTCTAGAAACTTCCACCTGCTGGTCTGACAAAATATGGCTTACCAATGTAGAAGACCCTTATAGCCTCAAGATCATTACTTTGACCAGAGCAATCAGATTCAGTGGTGGAAGAATCCCACGAGAGGTACCTTTGCCTGGTTCAACATGAGCAATGGGTTGATTTGGTTTTTTAACTTGGTGCTGATTTTCAACTCTGATTGCGGGCTCCATGTGCTGAATGTAAAGACACAATGACGCTTAATTACCATGCCGATCCCCGCAGGTGCTATAAGTAGTGCAAAGGTGGACTCCATTTTGTTGTATTAGTGTGTCTGTGTGTGTGTATGCATGCGTGGTGTGCTGTAGCTACTTGTCTTTGTTGTGTCCTTGTTACTGTTGGTGTCCCATTGTTTGTGTGTTTGCTCGTGTGTATGTGAGTGAGTGTGTTTGTGACTCACTCACTCACTCACAGAGGAGTTCTTGAGTGATATGCATCTGTCTTGATAAAACACGTGATATGATAAGCAATGGTCTTGGTTCCTTCCTGAAGCAGCATTTTTCTGAGTGAAACAAGGCGCTGTTGAAGGAAGTGAGGATATTCTTGGACTGAATGCGAGATATTTCCTTGTCTGGCCGGAGGACATTCCTTGTAGATGGTGACTTCTGCAACTACTTGTTCGTGGTAATACATGAAGATGGATCGGTTCAGCATGGACCTAGCTGATTGAGCTGAATTGTTAAGAGCTGTGGAATGGATTCTGGACATAGACTTCCAGCAGCTAAGTGCCAATATATATATATATATATATTTTAAGCTATTGCAAAAACTGCCGCAGATGTCCTTTGCAGTGCATATGACAGTAATAATCTCTCATTTTTCTTCAGTTAATTCATTATTCTGGGCAGGGTGTTTTTCCTTGACTTTTAAACACTATGGAATGGATTTTCCATAGTTCCTTATTTATGGGATTGTTTTTTTTTTTTTTTGAACCACCTGGTTTTTTCCCTACGGGGTTTTTTCTCGTGTGGTTTTTCTACGTGTTTCTGGTTTTCCAATCCTGTATGATTAAGAACCTATGATAACACTCTGTTCCCGTTGTAGAGTAGTGGACTTGTTAGTGCCTTTTGGCACTTTCCCTACTGGGAAGTTTGAGGTTCTGTGTGTTAACATTTGTGTGCTATCTTCAAGTTGAAAGCAGTGGAAACTTTTGGGAAATCCAGCACATGATATATCAGATTCAAACGATATTTTGAATCTAATATTTATATGCCACAAAAATGGATTTATGTGGCTAACAATAAGAAGATAGGGCATAATCCTAGAATTACAAAGAATTAAAAAGAATTGTGTCTTAACAACATCAATCAGCAATAGCCTAAATAAATATAGACAGAAATACACAAAATACATACAAATATCAAGTTAATGCCAGCTTTTGGAATAGTCAGGTTTTAACAGCTTTCCAAAAACTAGCCACCCTCCAATCTTCAGGTACTATGGACAATTTTAACGAAGTTATATATTACTAATAGTAGATCAGCAATTTCTTGGCTTGAGTGGCTGCCATCTGCTCTAGGGCATGATCCAACCTGGCCTGACCGGTTTCCAGGGCACTTAGTCGCTGATCAATGGCATCCTGCATATGGCCCATCTCCTCCAAAACTGCTTCTGATCCTGTGCCAGCACCTGCCCCTGGATCCACATGAGCCTCAGCTTGCTGTCTTGGGGAAGATGAGGAGACATGTAGGACACCAGTGTACTCTCCTGAGGGAGGTCATGTGGCTCCTGTGCTGGGGGGGAGATGTTCTGGTGTGGGGTCAGGTGCTGCCAGGGGTGATGGAATAAAGTGGGAGATGTTTGGGGCAGGTGCTGCCTGGGGTGGTGGGGGAGGGGCTGTTTGGGCAGCTGCTGCCTGGTGCTCTTCATCTTCCTCCTCATCTCCTTCCTCCTCCTTCTCTTCCTCCTCATTTTCACCCCTGCCCATCTGTTCATCTTCTTTCTCCTCCTCTTCAGCATGCTTTAGGGCTAGTGAGGCTGACCCTGCAGTAGCACCAGGTCCAGGGGGTGAGACAGCTACAAAGGTGGGAAACAGAGACGTTGGTTACAATCATGCACCTGCACAACTGAGGTGGCCATTGAAGTTTGGGATTTGAGCATGGGAGTTATGGACCAACCTTTGCCTACTGGTTAGATCAAGATGAGCAAGAAGTAGAAAGGGTCATTGGATTCTACAGTGTTACTCACCTGCCTTGGCACATAGCTCAGCACCCACCCCCTGGAGGAACTCCTGGTTCTGCTGCCACAGGAGTGCCCCTCTTGCAGATGTCCTCTATCTGTATGGTGACAAGGGATGGGGTGGGAAGGAATAGGGAGAGGGAGGTTGAGTGGCAGGTACCTGACTGATTTGGCATACAGCTATTTCACATGACATGTCTGCTCCTGCCTCATACGGACATAAGAACATTATAGTAGCCATGGTCCAATCTAGTCCAGTATCCTGTTTTCAAAACAGTGACCAAGCCAGGTCACAAGTACCTGGCAGAAACCCAAATCATGGCAACACTCCATACTACAAATCCCAGGGCAAGCAGTGGTTTCCCATGTCTGTCTCAATAGGCCTCCACCACCATCTCACAGTGTAGCATGCCATGTGAATGTCTCTATATATGTGTCATGACATGGATGGAGAGGCTGGAGTGATTGTACCCTCATGGACACAGGCTTTACCAATGTAAGAGGGATTGCTATGCCAGGAAGGAAGTGGCAGCTTGGTTAGAATATCTGTCTTATCCTTCTGGGGTGGAGAGTTCAAATGTTTTCACAGGTGCCTGCACACCTGACCTCTCTCCCTCCAACCTTCCTGCATTTTGCACTGGGCTCCTTGTGGATGGAGGCTTTACCACTGTATGAGGGATTGCTATACTGGGAAGGAAGTGGCAGAGTGGTTAGGTGCCTGCCTGCCTTAACTTTCTGGGGTGGGGAATTCAAATCCTTCACACCTGATCCCCCCACATGGTTAGGTTCTGTGCCCCTCAACAGGGTAGCAGTCCAAATAACATAACTGCAGCACAAAACCCTGCCATGTTGGCAGAAGATCCAGGCTTGATAACAGCCATTTAAATCTTACTACAAAAGATAAGTATTGCAAAAGCATGTGTAAGAATTTAGATCTGACAACAATGTTTCTAAAATAATGTTCTACAAAAATATCTGGAGTAATGAGGAGTGGGTTACTACTGTACCAAAAATAAGTTTTGTGCTTTAAGTATGCCATATATTCTGAGGATCTATGAAAAAAAAATAAGAAGAATATGAAGCATTTCTAGACACACTTCAGTTGGTGTTAAAGAATATGTTTTTCTGGGATTAATGCATCATGCCTAATAGGCATCCTTAAGCTGGGGAGGAAGTAAACCACAAGAATCAAAAACATAACTTAGGTACAGTACTTAATATACTTACATCCCCGGGGATTGAGGCTTAGCTGTTGTATGCCACGGTGAGGCCTGGGAGGACTACATAGCATTTTTCCTTGCGGAGAAAGAGCGTGGCAAGGAGTTTGGAGTCCTGAAAAAAGAAATTAGGCATCCTCCTTTTAGAAGCCATTGCTGGAAACGTCCCCGCAGCTTCGTGACTTCATGACATTTTTACGTGTCAATGTCAAATCAGCGCTGATCAGTTTCTATATAGTGCAGCCACCCTGCAATCTTCAGGTACTATGGACAATTTTAATGTCAGGTTACAGATCACTAACAGCAGATCAGCAATTTAATGTTTGAGTTCTTTCAGTACCCTGGGGTATACAGCATTTGTCCAGGTGCTTTATCACTCTTTAACTTGTCGATTTGGCTCAGTACGTCTTCCAGGTTCACCGAGAATTTTTTCAGTTCCTCTGCATTGTCACCCTTGAAACCCATTTCTGGTATGGGTAGGTCTCTTACATCTTCTTCCTTAAAGACTGAAGCAAAGAATTCATTCAGTCTCTCTGCTATGGTCTTATTCTTTCTGAGTGCCCCTTTTGTTCCTTCAGGATCTAACGGTCCCACGGATTCCCTCACACACTTTTTGCTTCTGATGTACCTGAAAAAGGTGTTATTGTGAGTTTTTGTTTCCTTGACAAGTTTTTCTTCATATTCTATTTTAGCTTTCTTTATCAATGCTTTGCATCTAGCTTGACAGTGCTTATGTTGCTTCTTATTTTCTTCATTCAGATTCTTTTTCCATTCTTTGAAGGATATTCTTTTGGTTCTAATAGCCTCTTTCACTTCACCTTTTAACTATGCTAGCTGTTTGCTCTTCTTTCCACCTCTGTAAATACATGGAATACATCTGGTCTGGGCTTCTATGATCGAAGTTTTAAACAATATCAATGTCTGATTTAAAGTCCTAACCTTTGCAGCTGATCTTTTAGTTCTTTTTAACCATTTTCCTCATTTTGTCATAGTCGACCTTTTGAAAATCAAATGCTGCTACAGTAGATGTCTTCAGTGACTTCACTCCAGATAACAGCTTACATTTGATCATGTTATGATCATTGTTTCCCAGTGGATCCAACACCGTTACCTCTTGTACCAAGCTCTGCATTCCACTAAGGACTAGATCTAAAATAGCAACCCTTCTTGTTGGTTCTTGGACCAGTTGCTCCAAGAAGTACTCATTTATTTTATCTAAGAATGTTATTTCCCTAGCACTCCCTGATATAACATTTATCTAGTCAGTATTGGAGTAATTGAAATGTCTAACACAAATAATCTATTATTATAATGTAGCCCAATTTGCCAGCTTTCCTAATTTCTGTAAACATTTCTTCATCTGTCTGTTTGTTTTGTGCTCTTTATACACCACCATACCTCAAAATGAGGCACTTGATACAGTCAAATTAACATTAGACAAAAGAGTCAGACCGCACGCTATACCTACCGAATTTTTATTAACATTGACAGGGATAGCAATGAAGGAAAACTACTTTTTGTTCCTTGACAAGATGTACCTACAAACCAGTGGGGTAGCGATGGGGGCAACTTTTGCCCCATCAATAGCAAATCTCTATATGTCTAATTTTGAATCAACATGGATTGCCTGTTCCCCATTTCACCGTGTTATTTTACACTGGTGGAGGTACATAGACGACATTTTCATGCTTTGGGGTGGTTCAGAGTTAGACCTCCAGCGGTTCATGCATTGGCTGAACAGCTGCCATCAGGACATACAATTCACTGAACAGCATTCATATGATTGCATTCATTATTTAGATGTGGAGATCAATATTGTTTCCAATAAATTTATCACCAAAGTATTCAAGAAAAGTACGGATCGAAACACATTTCTCCACAACTCAAGTTGCCATCCAAAACATCTCAAAAACAGCCTCCCGTTTTCTCAAATGCTAAGGTTAAGACGCATTTGTTCTGATTCAATTATGTTCAAAATTCAGGCGGAAGAATTAATGTCTAATCTATTGAAGAGAGGTTATTCTAAGTCTGTCCTCAAAAAGGCATATCGTAGGGCCAAGTGCAATGATAGGGACCTTCTTCTGAGAAGTACATCAAAATATCAAACAGAAGAGAACAACTTCACCATGGTTATGCGATACACCGAACATAGTCCCCATCTTGCAAATTTGATTAAAAATAGATGGGACATCATGAGATCAATGACTGCATTTGAAAACACGAATTTACGCATTGTGTTTGCTAGGACGAACAACATCAAGGAGATTATCAGCCCAGCAGACGCAAGTCTTTCCATCGCTAACAAGAAACAAGTCTTAGGACATTATAGATGCGGACATTGTCAGATATGCCACATTACTGAACAAATCAAACAATTTGTGAACCCTAAAACTAATAAGATCCATAAGTTATCACAATTCACAAATTGTTCTTCTGACCATGTCATATACTCTCTACGTTGCCCTTGAAACAAGATCTACATTGGTATGACAACTAGACCACTAAAAGTGAGAATCATGGAACACAGATCTAACCTACGTAGATCAGCTGTCAAAGAACCAATTGTTGAACACTGTATCTCTTTAAAACATAAATTTGAAGACTTACGATGTTCAGTATTAGATCAGGTGGTTGCACATCATCGAGGAGGTAATCGTAAGCTCACTTTATTAAGAAGGGAAGCTAGGTGGATTTTTGAATTCAACACTCTAGAACCTAATGGGCTGAACAACGCCATTGATTGGCACAATTTCTATTAACATCTGATACGTAACACGCACGATAGTATTTCAGTCAGCTGATTGTATGTGGACGCTAAGGCGCCATTTTGAAGCATTGTAGACGTCCGTTGATCAGTATGTTTGACCGTGGTGTGAATTTTAGGTGTACAATCATTATATTATTTTCTTTCATAGTATGATATTTGTTCACTTTAGATTTTCAGTACATTTCAAAGCACTCCGTTCCTGAAGAAGCCACGTTTTCAGGCGAAACGGGTCCCCATAGAACGGACAGCGATGAGTGCCTGGTCTCAACACATTTAAAAGCTAAGTGTTACTTTTACTAATATGTGGTTGAGACATTTCTTTGAAAAAGCATTTGAATGATT
Source organism: Microcaecilia unicolor (assembly GCF_901765095.1). Lineage (NCBI taxonomy): Eukaryota > Metazoa > Chordata > Amphibia > Gymnophiona > Siphonopidae > Microcaecilia > Microcaecilia unicolor. The sequence continues at coordinate 443,520,478 of NC_044032.1, forward strand.
CAAAACTCATTGAAAGGAATTCATTCCATTGATGAACTTTATTGAATGATACTTATTTTGTTTATTCATTATATAGTATTGAGGCGATTAAAAAAAATTTTGAGCCCCCTTTTAAATGGAGTTTTTTGGCCCAATGATCGAACTGTAGCGTGTGTTATAAGCCGATGTAAGATCATCTTCAACCACGCTCAAAACCTCTAGGCGATTGGCCTACGGTTTCTGAGGGCTTTTTTCTCCATTTTTTTCAAATAAACACCAACTAGTTGATTTTTCTGCCAGAGCAGTCTTTTTGGTATTAGACAGTAGGCCCTACAAGTATACTCCATTCCTTCACACATGGATTCTATGCTGCTATCTGCTTCATGTAGAATACTATTTTGTAATTTTATAAATATTATTTTATAATTCCCTCTTTAACTTATAGCACAATTCCTCCCTCCAATTTGATCCACTCTATCATTGTGATATAATTTGTACTGTCCCATTGATTGTCCTTGTTTCACCTGGTCTCTGAGATACCTATTATCGCAGAGGCCTATACCTCTTCATTTAGTGCTATATACTCCAACTCTCCCATCTTATTTTTTAGGCTTCTAGCGTATTTACATAGACACGTCAGATTGTGGTTTTTTCTTACATCTACAAGCTGCTGTGAAGATGATGTGAATAATTTGCATCCTTTACTCTGTTCTTCCATTAAACACTGCTGGCTTTCTTTTACCATTATTGAAACCTCTTTATTGGGATTCCCTAAAGATCTTGTTTCAATAGTATCCTTCAAGGATACTCCACACCGAACCATGAGCTCCTTTGCGACTGTCGGCTCCCCTCCCCCCCATTTTAATTTAAAAGCTGCTCTACCGCCTTTTTAAATATTAGTGTCAGCAGCCTGGTTCCATTCCGGTTAAGGTGGAGCTCATTCTTTCGGAACTGGCTCATCCTTTCCCAGAATGTTGCCCAGTTCCTAACAAATCTAAATCTCTTATCCCTGCACCATTGTCTCAACCATGCATTGAGACTTCAGAGCTCTGCCTGCCTCTTGGGTCCTGTGCGTGGAACGGTCAGAAAAGTTTCCAGGTTAAACGATTTCTATCTGTTAATATTTCCATCTTTTAAGAGTGTTCAGTATAAAAAGATATTGGCATCTTGTGGAGGAGTGGCCTAGTGGTTAGGGTGATGGACGTTGGTCCTGAGGAACTGAGTTCAATTCCCACTTCAGGCACAGGCAGCTCCTTGTGACTCTGGGCAAGTCACTTAACCCTCCATAGCCAAATTGAGCCTGCCATGAGTGAGAATGCACGGGGTACAAATGTAACAAATAAATATACAGCTGTTGAGATCTGGAATGAGTTTACTTTACTGGTGAAGAAACAGACCTCTTATTATGCTTTTCGCAGAAGACATAAAACTTTTCTTTTACAATAGTTTTTGAATTAGGATCAAGTTTTATATTTTTCTTATCGTCATTTATATAATTATAAACTGCTCTGGTCACTTTGGGGGAGAAAGCAGTCTATAAATATAGAATTAGGTTAGATATTATTTTTTATATTTTTTAATTTTAGTTTGGTATGCCAATTGTAATCTGCTTAGAACTTATAGCTGAGGTGGAATATAAATGTCAAATTAAATTAAATTAGTGGTGCCAATCACAAGTAAGTGCTATTATTCTGTAATTTACAGGCACAATTTTAGGCACCAATTTCTAGAATTGTCTGCCATTCTTTTGCTTAGATTTGTGAGCCTGAAAGTCAATGATAAGCTCTTAACTTTTTTCTCCTCCTTAAATCCACCTCTGTTGAAATCCAGTTTTTATGCTACTAAAATTAAGTTTAGTGAAATTCTGGCTATTAATTTTGGTCCTCAGCCCTAGTAAATTTTCAAACTGGCCAATTTAGGAGCCTAACTCTCAAATGCACAAAACCTTTAAATATCAAGCCCATAAAAAATGACAGAAGACAAAGACCACATGACCTAACCAATTTGCTCATTCATGTCAACTACCAAGCTCTACAGTCCTTTCTCCTCTTCCTTGGTGCTTGGATATAGTCCTCATCTCTACCAGTTCCACTGGGAGGCTGTTCCACATGTCCGCTACTCTTTCTATAAAAGAAATGTTTGAGTTACCTTGCATCGTTTCACCTTTATCCTATGAGTCCTCATTCTAGAGCTTCTTTCAGTTGAGGAGTAGCTTAATGTTTAGTGCAGTGGCCCAAGAACCGGGTTCAAGTCCTGCTGCAGCTCCTTATGACTATAGGCAAGTCACTTAACCCTTCATTGCCCCAGGTACAACATGACTACCTGTATATAATATGTAAACCACTTTGATTATACCCACAGAAAGGTGGTATATCAAATCCCATCCTCTTTTCCTTACCTCATGTGCATTTATACCATGGATTTATTTAAATGTTTCTATTATATCTCCCCTCTCCTGCTTATCTTTCAATATATTTAGATCTTTAAGTCTGACTTCAAATGCTTTATGATAAAGATGACAAACCATTTTATTAGCTGCCTTCTGGATCACTTCAACCTGTTTATATCCTTTTGAAGGTGCAGTCTCCAGAACTGTGTACACAGTACTTCAAATGAAGTCTCACTAGATGCTAATTTATTTATTTTTATTTATTTATTTGTCACATTTGTATCCCACATTTTCCCACCTCTTTGCAGGCTCAATATGGCTTACAATACATCATGAGTAGTGGAAATACATGAGAAAGTATACATTTAGTAATAACAGAAGGATTTTGGGTAACATAATTGCCTCTTTTTTCCTGCTGGCCAGTCCGCTCTCTATACACTCAAGCATCCTTCTGGGATTTGCTATCTTCTTTTCTACTTGTTTGGTTCCCTTCAGATCATTAGATGCAATCATCCCCAGGCCTCACTCTTCTTTTGTGCACAGACATACTGCACCCTCAGTAGTGTACTGATCCTCTGAGTCTTTTGCAGCCCAAATGCATTACCCTGGATGTGTTTAGCAGTAAATCATAGTTGCCAAACTGTAGACTAGAGCTGTCAAACTGCATTCCTGGAGAGCTGCAAACCAGTCTGTTTTTCAGGATATCCCTAATGAATGTCCATGAGAAAGAAGGTCCAAGTTAGAAATCATAAATGAATGTCCATCTCACATGTATTACAGGATACAGCCTGTTCTAAAATACATGTGAGATGGACTTCCGTGTACTGAAAATGTCTTGCGTAAACATCCATTTTACAAACTGAAACATCCAATTTATGAACTGGGGGGGGGGGGGGGGGCAAGAGATATGGACATCTATGTGGCAGCATAGGAAAGGCTTTATGCTGAAACACGGCCCATGTTGGGTCATTACTGTTTATCCAATTTTTCACTTGTACTCCCTGTTATTCAATAAATTCTACAAGTACATATCATTTTTATAATTTAATATAGAAATACAAATATAACATATATCACCCCGTAGTGCGCCCAGTTTTTCTGGAACTTCTTTGCCAATATCGGTCACATATATTCTCTTACCGTTATTCTAGCTTAAAGTAAGTCGATATTATCTTTCAAAACAACATTCACCATAATATATTTATGAAGTCAATAGCCCGTGGGTATACAGATATACCCTTAATGTTTTTATGTATAGTCCATATAGTGGCCACTATGTTGCCGTCATCCAGAACTCTTGTGGCAACCGGGCTTCAACTATTCATGCCCCTCCTTAACTTAGGAGCATTAAATGTTTTGTTCCAAAAGTATATATAAGGAGAGAAAACACCTTCACAACTTTTCCTCCATGTTTAAGGACCGTTGGTAATAGAAAACTCCAGCTACTGCGAGCATCTGCGGCTCATCCTTATTCCAGAATGTTCTCTCGTTTGGTTCTCAATGCGAGACCGCATTTCGCTCACAGCTTCTTCAGGAGAACCGCAAGTTATCACCCTAAACAAACATATATTCCATGTAACATAACCTTTTCCAAAATTCTTTTCAACAATCTAAATAGTGCCTGCTTAATCCATCAGTAATAATATCAATTTATTCAACAACTTACCCGGTGGGTTGATTTCCGTGTCTGAGCCGCCAGGAAATGACGACAATTGTTTCTCTGTTAATGCCTAGATCCCTAAAATATACCATCAAGCCACGCCTCCTGGTTATGTAGGGGCCTCAGATCCATTCCACCTCTAGGTTTAACCCCCGAGGTGTCACGGTTCTCCATTGAAAAATGAAACGTTGTTCTATATTGAACAAAGTCTCACTCACATTGCCGCCTCGATCCCCCAAAGGAACCTGTAGCAATGCCATACATTTAATATCTTCTAATGTATGTTTACATTCCCTCCAGTGAGTGACCAGGGGAGCATCATCCCTCAAATTCCTAACATTACTAATATGTTCAGCTAATCTATTCTTTAGTTTCCTCCTAGTATGACCAATATAATATTTATTACACGGGCATATTATACAATAAACCACTCGTTCACTATTACAGTTCGTAAAAGACCGGAGATAAAAGAATTTCTGAGATTCTGGAATTTTTATAGCATTCGTAATGATAGCATGTTTACAGTATATACACTTGTTACATGAGAAATGATGCCCCACATGTTTCTTTTCACTGGGGCGTTTTAAAAGCTCTCCTAAATTGGATTTACGGCTATATGCCATTTTTGGATGTTCTTTAAAAACTGGATGGATATTAAGGATATGCCAAAATTTATGAATTATATGGCCAATCATCGGAGCTCTATGAGAAAAGGGGAGGACACATGCGATGGGAGCCCCCATCGTTTTTTGTTTCGGAGTAAAAAGCCAGTCCCTCTGGGCATACCGTGCCCGTTTATAAGCCCGTTTTAATACTGATAGGGGATACCCTCGTTGGAGAAATCTCTCCGTCATGTTTTGTGCCTGATTTTTGAATTCTACTAGAGAGGAACATAACCTGCGTAATCTTAAATATTGACCTACTGGAACTCCCCTTCTTAAAGCTATATGATGGAAACTTGAATAATGTAGAAGGGTGTTCCTGTCGGTACTCTTTCTATAAATAGAGGTGGATAGATTGTCTAAATCCATTTTACTGATTTTAATATCCAAAAATTCAATAGCCTCTCTGGAAACTCGAGCCGTAAATTTAACATGTGGGTCAGCCCTATTCAGATCATTTATATTTCAATATTTTTATTATACATTTCATGCATACACCAAGAACACCTCTTGTACAACTTAGGAGAACAGTACACACACTTTTATACAAAACACAACCCCCAATTCACAATCCCGCCTCCTACTTTAGTCCCCATCCAGGCTGACCAAACCACAATCCTGGGAAAAGAATAAGAAAAAAAAAAACCCTTACCAAAAAGGGAGACAAAAATAAACCCGACTCTGAAGGGAGATGTGGGAGATTATTATACTTGAGGTGCTGATCTCATCTCAGCTCCAGGTGATAGAGGAGGAACCTTCAGATCATTTATAAATTTCCCCAAATCTTCCTCTGAACCCCTCCATAGCAGTATTATATCATCTATATACCGTCGCCATAGTACAATATTATCGTGCCATGGGGAGGGATAGACATGTTTCTCTTCAAATTTTGTCATATAGAGGCAAGCTAATGAAGGGGCCACCGTGGCCCCCTTAGCTATACCTCTTTTTTGAACATAGAATGATTTTTCAAATTGAAAGTAATTCAACCCGATAACCCAAACTAAAAATTGGCGAAAAGCCAATCTTTTCTCATTAGGGATGTCACACTGCTGCAAAAAGGACCAAGCTACTTCTACAACGCCCTCTTGGGGCAAATTTGTATACAAAGCTATAACGTCCAGGCCTACCAAAAAGGTAGTATCCCTCACTAGACCTCGATCTTTAATTTGGTCTAGAGTATGTATAAAGTCCGTCGAATCCCGGACATATGAAGCTGCTTTGCTGACCCAGGGCTGGAGAAACCTGTCCACTAATTTAGAAAGGGGTTCTAATACAGAATCTCTAGTGCATACTATTGGGCGACCTTTGGGGGTCCACCATGGATTTGTGAACCTTCGGAACAAAATATATATAGGGAATTTTCGGGTTAGGGTGACACAGGAATCGCTGTTCCCTGACTGAAAAAATCCCATTCATAACCGCTCTCCCCACATAACACTCAATCAGATCTTTAAGATATTGAGTGGGATCATAATTCAAACTACCATAAAACTCCCTTTGCTTTAACTGACGTAAACCTTCTTCTATATATTTCTGTTTGTCTAAAACCACCGTAGACCCTCCCTTGTCAGCCCGTATTATTACTATTTGTTCATTATTTGCCATCTGTTGTATGCTTAAGTATTGATCCAACGTAAGATTATATCTACGAGATATATTAACTGTTTCCACATTTTCTAGTTCTTTCAATACTAATTTTTGAAATGCCATGATAGAGGGGTCAGGAGGGCCAGGAGGAGTCCAGCGGGATTTAACTCCTGTACGGGGCAGAAAGCCGCCCTCTTCATTATTGATTTGAGGAGTACCAAAAAATAACCGCAATTTCAATTCTCTAAAAAATTTATAGAGACCCTGTCTAGTGGCAAACGCATCATATGCCGAATAAGGGACAAAGGACAACCCTTTGTTTAATACATCGATCTGATGTTGAGAAAGGGTATATTTAGATAAATTGATGACTGTACTTATTTCTTGATTTTGCGACCTCTCGCTCCGGTTTTGCTTGTTACTGGTTTGATCTTGCTTACCGTTTCCTGATTCTGAGGCAGTAACCGTAAAAAAGACTCAGGTAAAAGATTATCCATATCTAGCCCCTCCAACACCCCCTCCTTCCTCTGTTGATCTTTTCCCCTTTTATTGTCCTCTTCTCCTGAGGAATCACTCGATGACATTTTAAATTGAACTCTTCTACCAGTCCCCCTGTTTCTTCTTCCCTTACTTCTTTTATCCATCCATCCATACACATAGCCCTTTGTGTAGTCATATTCATCACGTTTATACTTCGATATTTTTAATTCTCTTTGTTGATTTCGATATTGCTCAATCCTAGAACAGTGTTCATCCCATTGTTTATCAAATACCGATTTCTCATAGATTTGTTTAATACCCTCAATTTTATCATTCAATTCCTGTTGTATCTTAACTATTTCCTCTTGAAGAACATCGATAGTTAACAACATCAAATCTAGTGAACATCTGGTGATCACGGAGTTCCATTGCGCTACATATTGTTCATTGGCTAAAAAGCGTGGTTCTTTGTTAATACGTAGTCCCCGAGGGACCCTTTGTATATGACAATATTCAATCAAAGCAGCAGAATGCAACTCCGTTCTCACCAGTGTCTTATGTGTTCTTAAAATTTCTTCCCAACCACATGTCTGTTGCTGGAGAGGATCCGAAAACAAACGTGTGCCTCCCAATAATTCTGTAATTCTATCTTCTGACAGCCCAGACTTGGACTCCCACCGGGCAGTTGCCATATTCCCGTTCATGTATCAATCATTAGATTAATTAGGGAACCTTTTATATTTAAACACAAAGTACGTATTGACTAACCAATTTTTCACTTGTACTCCCTGTTATTCAATAAATTCTACAAGTACATATCATTTTTATAATTTAATATAGAAATACAAATATAACATATAACATATATCACCCCGTAGTGCGCACAGTTTTTCTGGAACTTCTTTGCCAATATCGGTCACATATATTCTCTTACCGTTATTCTAGCTTAAAGTAAGTCGATATTATCTTTCAAAACAACATTCACCATAATATATTTATGAAGTCAATAGCCCGTGGGTATACAGATATACCCTTAATGTTTTTATGTATAGTCCATATAGTGGCCACTATGTTGCCGTCATCCAGAACTCTTGTGGCAACCGGGCTTCAACTATTCATGCCCCTCCTTAACTTAGGAGCATTAAATGTTTTGTTCCAAAAGTATATATAAGGAGAGAAAACACCTTCACAACTTTTCCTCCATGTTTAAGGATCGTTGGTAATAGAAAACTCCAGCTACTGAGAGCATCTGCGGCTCATCCTTATTCCAGAATGTTCTCTCGTTTGGTTCTCAATGCGAGACCACATTTCGCTCACAGCTTCTTCAGGAGAACCGCAAGTTATCACCCTAAACAAACATATATTCCATGTAATATTTAGGAATTCCATGTAATGTTAGGAATTTGAGGGATGATGCCCCCCTGGTCACTCACTGGAGGGAATGTAAACATACATTAGAAGATATTAAATGTATGGCATTGCTACAGGTTCCTTTGGGGGATCGAGGCGGCAATGTGAGTGAGACTTTGTTCAATATAGAACAACGTTTCATTTTTCAATGGAGAACCGTGACACCTCGGGGGTTAAACCTAGAGGTGGAATGGATCTGAGGCCCCTACGTAACCAGGAGGCGTGGCTTGATGGTATATTTTAGGGATCTAGGCATTAACAGAGAAACAATTGTTGTCATTTCCTGGCGGCTCAGACACGGAAATCAACCCACCAGGTAAGTTGTTGAATAAATTGATATTATTACTGATGGATTAAGCAGGCACTATTTAGATTGTTGAAAAGAATTTTGGAAAAGGTTATGTTACATGGAATATATGTTTGTTTAGGGTGATAACTTGCGGTTCTCCTGAAGAAGCTGTGAGCGAAATGCGGTCTCGCATTGAGAACCAAACAAGAGAACATTCTGGAATAAGGATGAGCCGCAGATGCTCGCAGTAGCTGGAGTTTTCTATTACCAACGGTCCTTAAACATGGAGGAAAAGTTGTGAAGGTGTTTTCTCTCCTTATATATACTTTTGGAACAAAACATTTAATGCTCCTAAGTTAAGGAGGGGCATGAATAGTTGAAGCCCGGTTGCCACAAGAGTTCTGGATGACGGCAACATAGTGGCCACTATATGGACTATACATAAAAACATTAAGGGTATATCTGTATACCCACGGGCTATTGACTTCATAAATATATTATGGTGAATGTTGTTTTGAAAGATAATATCGACTTACTTTAAGCTAGAATAACGGTAAGAGAATATATGTGACCGATATTGGCAAAGAAGTTCCAGAAAAACTGGGCGCACTACGGGGTGATATATGTTATATGTTATATTTGTATTTCTATATTAAATTATAAAAATGATATGTACTTGTAGAATTTATTGAATAACAGGGAGTACAAGTGAAAAATTGGTTAGTCAATACGTACTTTGTGTTTAAATATAAAAGGTTCCCTAATTAATCTAATGATCATTACTGTTTATGCCTTTGGCTGGTCAAGACTGTACACCTGTTTAATCACTCACTGAAGAATAAAGAGTTTTGTTAGACACATGGGTTTCCTTTTTGCCTGATTTCCTAGGAACATTTTCCTTCCACTCTTTTTGTTTTTGCAGCATAGGAAAACCCATCTTATAAAATGACCATACAGAGCAGTAGGAAGCCTAATGGTTAGAGCAGAGGGCTGTGAATCAGGGGACTCAGGTTCAAATTCCACTTCAGCTGTTTGTTATTTATGTTTTAAATTGTGAGCCCTCCAGGAACAGAAAAATACCTACTGCACCTGACTGTATGCCACTTCAATAGCCTTCAGGCTTGTAGGTATCTTATACATTCAAGTACAGTTGGTAATCTTCTGTCCCTGGAGGACTCACAATAAAAAAAAAAAAAGACCTGAAATGGGATTTGACACTGGGTCCCTCGATTCCCAGTCCACTGCACTAACCTTTAGGATACTCCTCAGACCTGCAAAGTGCATAGTGTTCTGTTAAGAATGTCATAGAGCCTAGCATCCTTTGCTGGTTTCACATTCAGGGGAGAGGGAAGGGGAGAGCAACCCCTGGGGGATTAGGGAGGTGTTATGCCTTAATCTCTCCAGGGACAGCTGCTAAATTAGAGCACATTCCTGTAACCTGGACATGACAAGTACCAGGTCTAAACAACAATGCCTTTATTTTTAGTCTCTTCCCCTTCTGTGATTGGAGTTGGACGTCCATGTTTTTGGCCCTTCCTAGTCCTTCCCAAAACACACCCAGACCATGTCCTCTTGTCATATGGACATACTGCAGTGTTAGATGTTCATACCCTGCCATTGTAAAATTTGGATTTGGACATTCATGCAATATGGACATCTAAATGCCAGTTTTCACACATCCAAAACAAGAATAGGGCTTCTCAAATAACCACCATAGTTGCATACAATGGAGGCAGTGCATCGAAATATCTCTCATGCCTGTTACCAGCAGAGTAAAAAAAAAACAAAAAAAACTGAAGATTCTAATGATACCACCAGTATAACCGGTGGTGCAGCTAGAGTCCTGTCAGTATTTCTCTGCCTCCAGCAGCCAGCGCAGATCAGACTGATACAGCAGGATATTTGTGGTAGCAGGTCTGACTCCCTTGAATACACACTATGGCTTCTGTTCAGTGGTTGAGGCTGGCTAGTGTAGAGTAGACTTCCAGATGTTTGATTATGATTCTTCTCCTAATAGAGCCTGGAGGGATTCACTACCATTCTGTAGCCCCAATTCTTTGCCCAAGGGCCTTCGCTCAATGAGTCTAACTAGCACAGATTGCTGGTTAAAGAGGGTCAGAGGCAGGCTGGGGGTGGATTAAATTTCAGGGCTTCTTTTACTAAGCTATACTAACGATTTTCATTCACTAAATGCTAAGAAGCCCATAGAAATAAACTGGGCTTCTTAGCATTTAGTGTGCACTGATCATTAGTCCACCTTAGTATAAGGAGCCTTAAGTGGCTGTCTTGTCGATAAAATCACTTATCTCATTAACATTAAGCCAATAATTTTCATCAGCCCAACTTACAGTCTTTGAATATTCAGTTAAAGGTAAGCAGATAAATTATCCAGATATCTTTAACCAAATATCTTGGGGCTGAATATAGACCGCAAAGAAATATCTTTAACAGGCAAATAAGGACTAAGAAGTCCAGCAGATTCTGGCATTTAAAATGTTAAAAAGCATTGGTTTAGCAAATATCTTTTTTATGTACTTTTAAGTTGACAGTACAGCTGCCGATGGGTTTCTTTATACCCCATTAGGGCAAGTGGAGCAAATTTCAACAGAATATTTTCAACTTCGTTTCAGTTCTTCAAGTGATCCACCTTATTTGCAGATGCAAAAGAAAAATCATTTTATCTCAATTAATTAATCCATGCAGGTGTCCATTCAGTATCATACAGCTTAAGTAGAAGGCAGTTCTCCCTGTTTCCGAGCTGATTGGTTAGATACAGGCTCCCTCCCCTATGAGTCAGTGTAAAATGATTTTGCCAGAGCTGAATTCCCAATAAATGAGTTCCACTGCTAAACCTCTCTAGGACAGGGGCTGAAATCCATTCCAGCCTTCAGCACAGGTAGAAGGACGCAGCAGCACTTCACTCCCTCAGAGGAAGGTAAGCTCAGCAGGACTGAAAAAGCAGCTGTCACTTGCTCACTGTTTCACTCATTTAAACCCTCCCTGTTGGTACTGTAATAATTCCCAGCAACCCAGTTGTACACATTCCTACTTATCCTCATTTTGTCTTTTTTTTTAATACTTTTTTTCATAGATCTGCTAAGAAGTGAAAGAAACTGGTAAGTATAATTAAAGTACTGTGGTTGTCTTTTTGCTCTGTTGAATATGTATATGAGTTGCAAGTACATCCAATAAGAAGGACCAGCTCAATGTGCAGGGAAACCATACAAACTATATCCCAGCATCTAAATAATACTCAGCAAACGTCACCAATACACACAAACTTATGAAAACCTTTTAGCACATTTTAAAATTTGTGTTATGGATCCTCAGATGCTTGGCTAAATGTGCTAAAAAGTTTTCATAAGTTTGTGTGCATTGGTGACGTTTGCTGAGTTTGCTGAAAACTTTTTAGCACATTTAGCCAAGCATCTGAGGATCCATAACACAAATTTTAAAATGTGCTAAAAGGTTTTCATAAGTTTGTGTGTATTGGTGACATTTGCTGAGTATTATTTAGTTTTGTTGGACTAACTGAAATCGTCTGTGACTGGCATAAGTCTCTGAATTCAGTTCTGTTGGTATTATATTAAGTGTTGGCATTCTAGGATTTAAAAAATCTGCCTCGTGCTGTGCATCTTGCTCTTTCTCCCATTTCTCTTTCTTGTTCTCTCTCTTTCTTCCCTTAATTTTTATGATCTTCTTTCCTCTCACAGACACTATCTTCTATTTCCCTTTGTCCTCTTTCTTTTTGTTCCATTTACAATTTGTTTTTTTTAAACCTTGTCTTTCTCATTCCCCCTCCATTTTCCCCATTTCTGTCACACTCATTTTCTCTTTTTTCATATTTCTTTTTCTCTCCCTATTTTTTGCTCGCTTGTCACTCAGATTCTGGTAAGATTCAGACTCAGCAAACCTTACTAGTACAGTAACTTGTAGATAGGCTGAAAATGTAATATGTAAATTAGCACAAATAATATAAAAAGTATTAGTACTAAGAATATAACAAGGACAATTCCAGAATTCTGGTGATGCTCAGTATTGGTAAACAGTCTACTTCTCTCACTGTCTCTCCCGCATCTACATAGTAACATAGTAAATGACGGCAGATAAGGATCTGAATGCTCCATCCAGTCTGCCCAACAAGATAAACTCATTTTACATGGTATGTGATACTTTATATGTATACCTGAGTTTGATTTGCCCTTGCCATTCTCAGGGCACAGACCATAGAAGTCTGCCCAGCACTGTTCTTGTACTAAAAGTTCTGAAGCTAACATTGAAGCTCCTTAAAATTTACACTCCAGCCCATCTATATCTATTCAGTCACAATCAGGGCATAGACCGTAGAAGTCTGCCTAGCATTGGTTTTGCTTCCCAATTACCGGTGTTGCCACCCAATCTCCGCTAAGAAATCTCTCTTTCTTTCTCCATGTTGGTCTAGCCCTTTCTCTCTTTTCATTTTTTAAATCTCTCCTCTTTTCCTCTCTCTCCATTAGTCTGTACTCCAGCTTCGATCTCTTCCTTTGTCATTTGTCTATGCCTTTAGCTTTCTTTTTTTCTGTCACCTAGGAGTTTTTTTTTGCCTTCTCATCTGCTAGTGGATCCCAGGATCCTGCATGGTTTTCTTCCTTATCCCCCTGTTCTCTGTCCTACAGATGTGGCATTTTTTTCATAATCCTTTGATTGAGTCCGCTAGTTGCAGGAACTGAAGTATGATTATCTTATCTCTGTTCATGATATATTTCTTCAGTTTTATAGGCTTTCAGGCTAGTCAAATAATTTTGTTTTTTTGACATGAGGGAAGCAGATGGTTGGCATCAGCATGCAGATCAGTGACTGGTGAGAGATCTAGAAAGCTGAGCAATTTTAATGTGCCCCTCAGTTTGTCTATGTGGGAGGATTTGAAAACATAAACAGTGGAAAGATCCCCTGTGCCAGGCGAGAGCAAACGGCCATCAATCTATCTCTGAAACGTAAAGAAACAGTGACAGAATGAAACTGGCAAACAGTCAGCATAGCTAAGAACTTGTGAAATCCTCTCTCTATCTTCTTTCACATGTTGTCTCGCTGTATGAAACACACCCAGACATAGCTAAACTTCTCTTTCACTGTGAAACATTGCAGAGAATAAAGAATATACCCAGCCTTGGCTGATGAATAACTCAGGGCCTCTTTTACAAAGCTGCGCTACCAATTCTCGGTGGGACAAATGAGAGGAAGCCCATTCAATTCCTATGGGCTTCCTCTCATTTGCCGTGTGGGAATCGCTAGTGTGGCTTTGCAAAAGAAGCCCTCGGTGACAGTGTTGCATGCTGCTGTCAATTAGATGTGGCTTTAATTCCCAAGCCTGGTACCTGCTCCTCAGGGGCAATGGAAGTTTCAGAAGATTCTGGGGCAGAGGAGGTCTAAGTCATTTCACAGTGGTAAAGCCCGGTGACCTGATTCAGTCTGTATCTAGTGGGACTTAATATCTGAGTGGCTGTAATTTCTGGGGGAAGAGGGTTAAAAGGAGAAAATTTTCCTGTATAATCATATATGAAGATTTATGGTACCTTTACTCCAGTAGAGACTGGAAGTGCAAACGCAGAGAAGAAAAGTGGTAAAAGAAGAATGAAAAGAAAATTAAAAACCAACTTTTCCACCTTCTCTCTCTCACTATCTGACGATGAATGGAGAAAAGACATTTCCACCCCCTCTTCTCATTAAACTCAATATTCAATGAACCAGCAAGTAGGTAAATTGTCTAGATAACTCTAACCAGACATTCAGAGAGGCTGATCCAGATAAATCAGCTGCTGAATATATTCACATAGAGTTACCCAGACAACATTTACACTTCTCTAACTTTTACCAGGCACCACTGAATTTCAGAATAGACCAGATGGGCTTAACTTTGGGGTCATTTTACTAAGGTGTGCCAAAAAATGGGCTGCGCTAGTGTAGGTGCGTGTTTTGGGCGCACACAGATCCATTTTCCAGAGCACCTGTAAAAAAGGCCTTTAAAAAAAATTTTTTGCTGAAAATGGACGTGCGGCAAAATAAAAATTGGCGCGTCTATTTTGGGTCTGAGACCTCACTGCCAGCCATTGACTGAGCGGTAAGGTCTCACGCGTTAACAGTGCGGTAATCACCTACACGCATAGAATGACGACTACCGCCTGGTTTTTGCCGCATGCCAGTAAAGAAAAATTATTTTCCGCCGCACCTAGTGGATGCACATCAAAAATGAAATTACCACAAGGGCCATGCGGTAGCCGGGCGGCAACTCCAAATTGACATGTGTTGGGCGCATTTAGGCACCTATGCGGCTCAGTAAAAGGACCCCTCTATTAAGCATCTAGAGTAGGCTTCTACAATTGTCTAGGACTATACACATGACACATACTTTTGTGTGGTATAAGTTGGGACAGGATTGTTACAAAACATATCTGTCAATTTTAACCAGCACCACATACACAGTTATACCTCGCACAGAGCAGAGCTATGTGACAGAATTGGTGATGAATCTAGGAGACTATTTTCACAAAGTGCACCACACACATACCGGAAGGAATTCAACAAATGGTGTCAAATCTAGCACAGAAAAAATTGAGCACTAAGGGGTCCTTTTACTGAGGTGCGCCGAAAAATGGTCTGCGCTGGTATAGGCACGTGTATTGGACGCACGCAGGCCCATTTTTCAGCGCACCTGCAAAAAAGGTGCTTTTTTTGGCCAAAAATTGTCATGCGTCCATTTTGGGTCGGAGACCTTACCGCCACCTATTAACTTAGCGGTAAGGTCTCACGCGTTAACTGGGCAGTAATCGTCAGCATGCATACAGTACCGATTACCGCCTGGTTTGCACCATGTGGTAGAAAATAAAAATATATTTTCTGACGCGCGTTCGAAAATGGAAATGCCACCTGGGACACATGGTAGCTGGGTGGTAGCTCCCAATTGACGCATGTTGGACGCGCATAGGCACCTACGCGCCTTAGTAAAAGGGCCCCTGAGTGTAATTCTATAAAGGGAGCATGCTCTATATAGAATAGCATTTGGCGTGGATCCAGTGCTGGCAGGTGGAAATGCCATTGCCCAACTGAGGCGCATTTTGGGCAAATTCTGTAAATCCACATGCAACTTTTTGGAATGCTCCTAACACACCACTGGCTATGCTATTTTCTTTTCAAATATACACAATTGAAGGTAGGCACTGTGCTTTATAGAATAGCACACAGTGAGATGCATGCACAAATATTTAAGACTGCCAATTAACATCAATGATTGGTCATTAGCATCCAATTATTGATGTTTCCGAGCTTTAGTCATTTTATTTGTTCATGCATCTCTGGGTCATGGAAATGTGGGCATGGTATATAGATATTCAGTAGGCACATTTTTTTCATTCTTTCCCTAGTTGCTCTGTTATAAAATTGCTCCCATATAGTTTAGCCACACCCTGGGAACATCTGTGAAACATCTTTATATGAGGGCACATTTTGTCTGGATAACAATTTGCCCAAGAATAACTCACCTGCTCAGTAGAGGGCAGATGGTAATTTAAACCGCACAGATTTGCAGTAGCGTTCCTAGGTCGGCTGCCACCTGGGACGGATCGCCGCTGTGCACCCTCCCCCCCAAGAGCAGCTGCGTCCATCCCCCCAGGTTGCAGCATGAACCCCCCCCCCCGCCCCAGCGCATCAAGCCCCCCCCCCCCCCCCCGGGTGCATTCTTGGCTGCTGGAGGGTGCAGAGAGCAGCTGCGCACCTGTCGGCTCCACTGGCTCCCTGCTCCCTCTGCCCCAGAACAGGAAGTAACCTGTTCTGGGCAGAGGGAGCAGGGAACCAGCGGAGCTGACAGGCACGTGGCTGCTCTCTGCACCCTCCAGCAGCATGCACCCGGAGCGGACTGCCCCCACTGCCCTGCCCTTGCTACACCACTGCAGATTTGTTCATTAAATCCCAGACTTAGCCATACAAATAATTTGAATAGAAACTTTTTTCTGTATAGTAGTGCCTGGAATAAGGAAAATACATAGTTCTTTTTTTTCACTCTCCTGTCTAACTGCATCATGCTTACAGAAATTATAGACTAAGACCAAACATTTCTATCCCATTCATCTTACTGTGTCACAATGCACAGAATACAAAACAATCCCAGGAAATTTTACCATTTCACTAAAGGAGGATTCACTAAACTTGGGCTGATTGGCACTATCCACCCAATTTTGTAAGAAGAGTCCAATTCAAGAGTGTACAGAAATAATTCCCCTGATAAGAGAAATGAAATTGTGGCACATAAATCTTTTGAAACTTCAGGAATTATTTCTTCTTTCTAACAAGTCTGAGAAAGTAAAGAGCTAAGCATGTCTGATGTCTGCATAATGTATCACAATATTTCTGAGAAGTTCAAACTACAGTAACAAACCCTTTCCGTATCAGAGGTGTGGGGGGGGGGGGGGGGAGGTAGGAATGTCTTGCTAGGTGTATGTTTTGTTTCTCTTTTTCACACCCTCACCCTCTTGCATTCTGTCAATGCAGAAATTGCCCATCTGTAAATCTGAGTGTTGGCTTAGTTTTTATAGCAGATGTTGAAAAAAGGGAAAGAGAACAGTAGTGATGTTAATATAAAAAACATTTCCTTTACACAGAAGCTATGCTCTTAATTAATTTCTGTTTGGTGCAAAACCAAGCCAAGAGACAGCAATGTTGCCCACCGCATGAATAAAAATATTATCATTCAACATTCCTGATGATTGAATGGACTTGCCCTGCCCATGGACCACTCCAGTGCTATATGAATAGTACCAAGGTGGTCTGCAATGTATTTTAATGGCATTATCTGGATTTGCTCCTTAAAATCCAGAGGTAGAATAAGTCATTGCTAGCCAGATAAGTAACTGAATATTTGTATCTTTGCTGCTATTCAAGTAATAATTTAAAGAAGTCAAGACGATTATCCACATGCTTCAGAGCAATCTATTTCTTACCCAAAAATGATGTAGACATGTTCTAAATGAAACAGTTTCTCATTATGTTTTAGCAGCATAAGAACATAGGATACTGGGCTTGATGGACTTTTGCTTGCTTATTTTCGAAGGAGAAGGGCGGCCATCTTCTGACACAATTTGGGAGATGGCCGGCCTTCTCCTAAGGCCGGCCAAATCGGTATAATCGAAAGCCGATTTTGACAGGCTTCAACTGCTTTCCGTCATAGGGCAGGCCAAAGTTCAAGGGGCGTGTCGGCAGTGTACCGAAGGTGGGACAGGGGGTGTGGTTAAGAGTTGACCATCCTCGGCCGATAATGGAAAAAAGAAGGCCGGCCCTGACGAGCATTTGGCCGACTTTACTTGGTCCCTTTTTGTTCACAACCAAGCCTCGAAAAGTTGCCCAAATTGACCAGATGACCACCGGAGGGAATTGGGGATCACCTCCCCTTATTCCCCCAGTGGTCACCAACCCCGTCCCACCCCAAAACAAATTAAAACACATTTTTTGCCAGCCTCTATGCCAGCCTCAAATGTCATACCCAGCTCCATCACAGCACTATGCAGGTCCCTGGAGCAGTTTTTAGTGGGTACTGCAGTGCACTTCAGGCAGGCGGACCCAGGCCCATCCCCCCCCCCCCCCACCTGTTACACTTGTGGTGGTAAATGGGAGCCCTCCAAAACCCACTGTACCTTTAAGGGCTATGGTAGTGTTGTACAGTTGTGAGTAGTGGGTTTTGGGGGGGCTCAGGACCCAAGGTAAGGGAGCTATGCACCTGGGATCAATTTGTGAAGTCCACTGCAGTGCCCCCTAGGGTGCCCGGTTGGTGTCCTGGCATGTGAGAGGACCAGTGCACTACAAATGCTGGCTCCTTCCACGACCAAATGGCTTGGATTTGGTTGGGTTTGAGATGGCTGCCATTAGTTTCCATTGGCGAAAACCAATTGCAGCCATCTCTAATGCCAGCGATCTCTAAGGGCAGCCCAAGTGTTGAGATTTGGCCGGCCCCGACCGTATTATCGAAATGAAAGATGGCCAGCCATCTTGTTTTGATAATACAGTCAGGTACGCCGCTTAACGAGGTTGTCATTAGAGATGGCTGCCCTTATAGATGGGCACCCCTGTTCGATTATGCCCCTCTTGGTCTGTCCCAGTATGGCAACACTTGTTTCCAACAGTGTCCAATCCAGGTCACAAGTACCTAGTAAGATCTCAAAACAGTAAAACAAATTTTATGCTGCTTATCCCAGAAATAGTGGATTTTCCCCAAGTCCATTTAATAATGGCTTATGGACTTTTCCTTTAGGAAGCTGTCCAAACATTTTTTAAACCCTGCTAAGCTAACTGCTTTTACCACATTCTCTGGCAACAAATTCTAGAGTTTAATTACATGTTGAGTGAAGAAATATTTTCTCTGTTTTGGTTTGTTTTAGTTTCAGTGTATCTCCCCTAATCCTAGTACCTTTGGAAAGAGTAAAAAAGCGATCCACATCTACCCATTCCACTCCACTCAGTATTTTATCATATCTCCCCTCAGCCATCTCTTCTCCAAGCGGCCAAGCGGAAGAGCCCTAGTCTTTCCTCATAAGGAAGTTGTTCCATCCCCTTTATCATTTTCCTCGCCTTTCTCTGTACCTTTTCTAATTCTGATGTTATCTTTTTTGAGATGCGGTGACCAGAAATACACACACAGTATTTGAGGAGTGGTCGCACCATGGAGCAATACAGAGACATTTTAACATTCTCATTTTTGTTTTCCATTCCTTTCCTAATACTTCTTAACATTCTATTTGGTTTCTTAGCTGCTGCTGCACACTTAGCAGAGGGTTTCAATGTATCATCAACGATGCCACCTTGATCCTCTTCCTGGACCTTGACCCGAAATCTTGTATCACGTAGCTATAGTTTGGGTTCCTCTTTCCCATGCGCCAGTGGCATAGCCAGGCAGCCAATTTTGGGTAGGTCTGAGCCCAAAGTGGATGGGCACAAAATTTTCTCTGTCCTGCCCTACCCACACCTCAAAATATAAATGGCTAATAAGGATCCCCACATGCTGTCAGCTCAAGACTTTCTCTAAAGGTTGCTAGAACTCCCTTTTACCAAGCTTGGCAGGCAACAGCGGGGTAATGCTATCAAATTTCCCTTTACCAAAAATCAGTCTGACAGCCATATTTTGCAACAACTGCAACCATTTTTGTAACTTAGATGAAGCATTTTGATACAACGAATTGCAATAATCCAGTTTCAGTAGGAGAATTGCTTGTGGTAGACTCCTTTGCATTTGAAAAAATTTAGAAGATTTAATAGCCTGAAGCTGTCATAATCCAAAAAAAAAAAAAAAAAACCTTAATGGGGCTTGCTGAATGAGGGGCAAGAGAGACACATATGCCAAAGCAGGGAATAGGATTGAGGCAGCAGTGGAGACAGGAGCTGAGGGTGAATGGCACTGCTGAGTGAACTAGCTTTGAAGGCAGGTACTGTGGAAGTTTCAGCCTGCTAAACCTGCTGCTTTTAGCTTGGAAGAAATTTGGAATGTGGTGGTAAGTCTGCGTCAGTCTCTGCTCACCTGACTACTATTACAAATAAGAATATGTTGCTGGAGAAAGAGGTGGGAGATCACAAAGCTCAGACTGGCGTTTTGGCAGGAGGAGTGGAACAGATAGAGAATAAAGTCAAGACAATATAGAACTCCCAGGAAACCTTAATCTCTGCTATGTATTTACATGACAAGTTAGAGACATTTGAGAATGTTCTTTTGAAGTGCAATGTGTGTTGTATTAACTTCCCCAGTTCCCAGGCATATAGCTTTGGAAATGTATAAAAAGTGTTGTGGAGATATTCAGGGTTTCCCTAGGAACAGTTCCTCTGGTTTCTAGAATATATTATTTACCCCCTTATAAGAAGAAACCAGTAGAGGATGGCCAAAATGCCTGTTTCCTATTTCCGAGGGTAGTTCGGACCTGTCATTCTTGAAACCTTGGGCTCTAAACTTGTATTAACAGTTATTGTTAGTTTTGTGTTGGATCCTGACTAGAATTGAAAGTTCAAGCTTTTTAAGGCCACACAGAAAAAGCAGAAATATTAATGAGGTCTAGATTTTTGCAGTTGGGTTCCTCCTTTTTTCTTAAATTTCCTTGAAAGCCTGTGGTTAGATAGAAAGCTGTTTGCTACTTTTTTTAAAGCCATCTCAGCTTTCCATGGTTATTATCACTGAGAACCATGGAAAGCTGAGATGGCTTTAAAAAAGTAGCAAACAGCTTTCTATCTAACCACAGGCTTTCAAGGAAATTTAAGAAAAAAGGAGGAACCCAACTGCAAAAATCTAGACCTCATTAATATTTCTGCTTTTTCTGTGTGGCCTTAGCCACATCATAAAAAGCTCGAACTTTTATCACGATTTTGCCATAGGAAGGTTAATTTTCCACTGTTCCCTCTTTATATGATTTTTGGGGGCAGTTTTATAAGCTTACACCTAGGGCTATTGATCACATACATTCACTAGGTATTCTAAAAAGTAGTGCCTAATTTGCACATGTAATTTAATTGAATAATGAGCTAGAGCCAATTATTGGCTTCATAGCAAGCAATTATTGGCACTAATTAGATTTAATTAAAATATTTGCATGTAAATTCCACGCATGTTCAAAAAGGGGGCGCAGAAATAGGAGGGACGTGGGTGGAATGGGTGCATTTCTAAAATTTAGTGCAGGTAGTTATAGAATGAGGATATGCATGGAGATTTATACCACATTTCAGTTGGAGCAAAATGGCCATGCCTAAAGTTAGGCGAGATTCCCGGATGTAAACACTAGTCTATAAACCAGACCTAACTTTAAGCATAGTTTATAGACTAGTGCTTTTTTTTGGCCAATTTTTTGGGCATCATATATAGAATTTACCCTATCCCCCAGGTTCTATATAGCAATCCTAGAGAACTGTGCTGAAATTCAGGCAGATTCTGTAACAGCGCTAATTAGCATTGATAAATAAATAAAAGCACTTAACAAACAATAATTAGCACTAATTGGCAATAATTAGAATTTATGCACACAACTCACTAAGCATATTCTGTAATGCAATGCGCCTAACTTCTAACGTGCGTCGACAAAAAGGGATGTGGTTGTGGGCATTTCATAGGCGTTCTGAAATTTTCATGCATAGTTATAGAATATGGCCCTCTGCACCTAAATCTATGTGCCAGGATTTACGCCATGATTTCATTGTTGTAAATGGACATGTTTAGTTTTAGGCACTGGGATATCAACTAAGCGTATTCTATGTACCACGCCTAAATCTAGGCGCCACTTATAGAATATGCTTAGGCAAAAATGTTTCTGATGCAGATTTTTTAGGCACCATATATAGAATTCCCCCATATCTACTTAACTCCAGGATGGATGAATACATGGGAAGAGTATGGGCAAGCCATGAGTGTGGCCCCCAAGGAACACACATAAGTTATAGGATACTGTCTGTGTCACTTGGTGCACTTAGACACAATCATTTGCACGAGCCATTGCCATGGCATAAGTGTTCACACCTAAGATAAGGCGTGCCAACCCGCTGACTTCTGCTAATATGCTATAACGGCCTAGGTGCATCATATGCTGTATAGAATTAGCACTCAGCATGTGGCAGGGGCATAGCTACGTGGAGCCATGGGGGCATGGGCCCCCGTAGATTTGGCCCTGGAACCCCACCGCCAACCCCTTTGACCCCCCTCCCGCCGCCAACCCTCCCCTGCCGCCACCGTCGGGCACCTTTGCGTTACTGATCTGCAAGGGCAGGCTTCTGTTTCTGTCAGACTCATAGAAACAGAAGCCTGCCCTTGCAGATCAGCAACGTGGCTGCGCCGGAGAAGAGGACTTCGGCTGGCAGGGCTTGGGGACCCATGTGGGTTTAATTTACCTATCCCTGGAAGCCTCCCACTTACCTGAAGCATTCTTTGGCTGCCTTTAATTTAAAGGTTTGACTGTGTGCAGGAGGATCACAGAAGATTTGTGTGACTCTGCAATTCCCAGTGTTTGTCTGTGGTTTTTTTTATCACAGGGATAAGAACAGTGGCTTTATATTGCAGTGGAGTTTTTTTTCTTTCTTCACTTGAGAACTTGTTGGATACAAAGATCAGTAACGTTCAATATCTGCTACAATTATTAAGAACTGGGTTTTGTGTGCCCTTGTGTGTGTTTTTTAGGGCTCACTGACTGGTCTTTATTGAGATTGTGCTCTGATGATACACAGAGACTGAAGAAACTGCAATTTAGGGTTTAAGTTTAATGTTCTTTGTGGGATTTACATATGTAATCAGGGTATAAGTCTGGTGTGGATGGCAGTGTGAGTGAGTTGCAGGGATACTATTTGGTAATTCTTTTAATGCACTGGTTTGTTTTCACTAATAAAGATTTTGTAATTTATATAGAACAGGAGTACTGTTTGTTGTTAACATTGTAGGTGCCAAATCTCGGCATCCCTTTATAGAATTACCCTCGTAAAGCCTGGTTTTATAACAAGACACCCATGTGAGAAGCCCAAAAAAGCACCTATTTTAGCTTATTTTATAAAGGAAACCTAGGCGCTTTTGTACCTTTAGAAAAAGGGTCTGTATTCAGCCCCCAATAGAATGCAAATGTCAATGCATAGATTTATAGCTGCTGCAAGGTGGATATAATTATGTTTCTGTACCTTACCTGTGTATTTTATAAAATGTGTGTATACATCCCAATTCTTCCCCTGTTCTTAAACTATGCCTCCAGGAATGAGTACATGCAGTGTGCATATAAGAATGTGCCATCTTGACAGTGTACTTATTTTTACACAAGCATGTCACCCTCAAATTATACAAATACCTGTTTTGCATATAAAACAAACTTTACATGCAGAGAAATCTTTATAAAAATACCTCCAACATGACTGAATATTGCCAACTAGATGTATAAATTATATGTCTGAGTGCTGCCAACCCTGGTATGCCCCCAAATCTCATCCCCTTTTTGGACAGTTATCTTTGGTCACCAAAACATTTGGCTCTAAAAAAAGTGCTATTCTGCAAAACTTGCTTAAAGCTAGGCACAGTTTGTAGAATAGCGCTTTTGCCTGGGAATCGTGCCTAACTTTAGGTGCGGCCAATTATACCAACTAAAACGTGGTGCAAATACCCATGCATAAATTTAGGCATGGACGCCCTTATCCTCTAACTGTGCGTGTAACAAAAAGGAACATCTCCACTCTGCCCATGACCCTCCCATTTCCACACCTCATTTTTTGATTAATTTGTAAAATTTGTGAGCGGATCCTGCGCCTAAATTTACACATGTACATTTCAATTAAATCTAATTAGTGGCAATAATTGTTTGTTAAAAAGCAAATTATCGGTGCTAATTAACTTGTTCAATTAAATTGTGAATGCAAATTGGGCACGTGCCCAAATTTGTGCTTGCAATTTATAGCAACTTCTATAGAATTAAGGGGTAAGTCTCAAAAGATCACTTAGAACTAAGCGCAAATCTATATCATCAAGTAATTTCCATTATCTATTCCTAAGTTATGCACCTAACTTTAGGTGTGAGCCCTTACAGTAGCGGCTGGTATAAATGGTCACACCTTTGCAATAATCCTCGAGCATAAGTCCTACGCACCTTCCTGATCCGCCCTTGTCCTTCCCAGGTCCACACCCCCTTGCAATTACACACTATGGATTTTGCATGCGCAATTTATAAAATCCCAACTAAGGGCAGTGACACATGTAACTTCTAACTAGTGCCAATTAGCCCCATCCAGCACCAATTTATTTATATTCACTAATTAACACCAATTAGCAGCTAATTATTAAATTGTTACATATATAACTGACACTAGTCTACAAATTGCACATGCCGAGCATAAAATTGTGCACACAAGTTTATGACATTAGGGGGATAGATGGCAATTCTAGAACAAAGCACCCACATTTAGGCACCAGAGCACACCTACATGGCATCCTACTTTCCTTTATAGAATACTAGGGTAACAGATCAGATGCACATGTAGAATTAAGTTGTGATCGCTAGCCATAGAGCTGGTGTAGGTGCTTATGCATAAACTCCAGAGATATGCATGTAACCTATAGTATTCTAGATGGTTACATATGGAAGTATAGGTCCCACCCAGACTCCTCCACTGTATGCACACCTCTAAAATATGCACTATGTAACATACACATGTAAAGAATAATACTTAGATGGAATTTTGGCATGCATAAGCGTGTGTGCACATATTGGTATGTCTATGGTACTATTCTGAACATTTGTATGTGTAATTAGCATGTAGTGCCTACTTTATGGATTTACCTTTTTATGATTTACTAGTAAAAGAGGCCCGTTTCTGAAAGAAATGAAACAGGCGTTAGCAAGGTTCCATGCCCCCCTCCCTACCTTCCTCCCTCTCTCTCCTCCGAGTTCCAGCCCCCCTCCCCTCTGAGTTCCATGCCCCCCTACGTCCCTCCCTCCCTCCCTGTCCTCTGAGTTCCAGGCACCCCTCCCCTTCGAGTTCCAGGACTCCTGGCCCCCTCCGCTTTGAGTTCCAGGACCCCTTTCTTCCCCTTTCGAGTTCCAAGACCCCCTCACCTTTGAGTTCAAGGACCCCCTCCCCTTCAAGTTGCAGGACCCCTCTCCTCCCCTTCGAGTTCCAGTATCCCTCCCCTTCGAGTTCCAGGACCCCCTTCCCTCCCCTTCAAGTTCCAGGATGCCCCACGCAGTAGTAGTATCACTTTAAGTAATGCAAAGTGGGCAAGCCCCCCTCTTTGACGCATGCCTGGTATGCAAACTTATACATTTAAAGCAACAATGTGTCTCGGGCGCCAGATCGAGCAATTAATGTGGACGGCTGACCGCTTTC
Source organism: Microcaecilia unicolor (assembly GCF_901765095.1). Classification (NCBI taxonomy): domain Eukaryota; kingdom Metazoa; phylum Chordata; class Amphibia; order Gymnophiona; family Siphonopidae; genus Microcaecilia; species Microcaecilia unicolor. Next base: position 443,545,776 of record NC_044032.1, read on the forward strand.
TAGCTCTCTCGGCACTGCCTGGGTCACGCACGGGCCAGAGCAGAAGGGGAAGAGGATATAGACCCCGCAAACCTGACGTTAAAATCCGCAGAAGTTCGAGAACAGTTCGCTAGTAGATCGTCACCCTCTGGGGGGTTTCCTGTGGTTTGGGGACAAGGGGGATTCCCTGCTGCGTATGAAATGGACACTGATCGGGTGAGGGGAAGCATGGTAGTACCGCCGAAGCGGAGGATGGTTTCCTCCATTTTTGGACTCACCTTGGCACTCATCTTCTGCTCGCTGGACCAGGTACTGTAAAACTATGATCTTCCTGACTTTTCCTCTGCACGCTGTGTGCTTAAGTTTAGTTACGTGTTTATTTGCAGATTGTCTGTGGAGAGTGTGGAGGATGGGCTAAAATGGCTTGCTGCCGGGTGCAATATGGGGGGGGGGGGCTGCTATTGCACGTGTTTGTCCATTACCTTCATGCAACTGCCGCGGATCATGCCTGAGTTCAGATCTGTCACTGCAACACGGTTTCCCAGGCAACACGGTGACATCACTGGAAGGCTTCAGACATTACGAACCAGGCTTCAACTTCCTGGCAGTCAGCTTCAGAACGTTGGAGGTGCAAATTATTATAGTAGAAGATATGTTCAAAATGATCCATTCAGACCCCAGGAATTAAAAAGTACTTATAAGGTTCACACCACCTCCCATTACATGCGTGCTTTTGAATATTGTTCGCATTAATTCTATAGATGCCAATACTCAAAAGGGCTTATGCTCCCAGCATTGAGAGGTATGCTCCTAAATTGGCCTCTTTGAAAATTTACTGGGGCTGAGTACCTAAATTTAGGTGCTTAATTTTACTAGGAATCTCGAATCCTAAAACTTGGATGGCAACAAGGGCGGATTTTAGGTAGCAAAAAAGTTAAAGGGTCAATTTCAAAGGCTTCTGCCCACTTAAATCACTTATGGCTGCTTGACTGGCAATATTCAGTGGCACTTAACTGGGCAGTACCACTGAATATTGGCTCTGAATGGCCACTTTTTATGTGGGCTGGAGAGGGGAATTCCAAGGGTGGAGTCCCTGCGGTCAAGCAATTGCTGGTATCTTGCATAAATAGAAGAGAGAGGGTCATGGACAGGCCACAGTCACTTTGACAGTCAACCAAGTCATAACAAAACACAAGAAAGAATCCTGAATTGGTTCTTGAGACCCAGGATCTATAAAAAGGACGCGCAGTATTGTCTCTTCTGCCATGAATGTCAACTCACCATCCCCCAAACATGCCTTAAGGTCACTAAATATCTCTCCTTTTCATCAAGGAGCCCTGCAGAGGATTGCCATGGACCTCATGGGTCCACTAAATAAGTCAGCCCAAGTACATCAATCCATCCTCAGCATTCTAGATTATGCATTTTGCTACCTGAGGCTATTCCTTTTTGGAAAATGGATAGTAAAACCCTTGTCAGGTCTTTCTGAATGCTGAAATCCAAAAGAAGCCCTTACCATTGAGTTAAATCACAGTCTGATTTAATACAGCTTAGTATAGAGGCCCCTTAGTGATGTTATTGCTTCAGTATTGCATATTTCACATGTATTAAAATTGTATTTTAGAGAATAGCCAGCTTAGGCTGCCTGAGTATTGGATGATGAGGTCTATATTAACTGTATGCAAATTCTTCCTTATAGGCTAATAAACAACTGAAACTGACAACACTGTTCTCCTGACTATCCTGCTCTTTCTCACATCGAGAGACAGACAGAGACAGACGGAGGCTAGTAGCATCAATTCAATTAACGAAAGGATAGAAGGGGCCTAGACTGACCTCCAAGCCCCTTGTTTTCCTGAAGACAACTGTGTTTTTCCATCATTCTTTTACCACCACTTAACTTCTTCCATTTAAGACGGCCTGTTGACTTTTTGGTTGAATTCAGAAGCACGATGATCCTCCACAGCAGGATCATGCTAATTTTCCTATTCAGCTACCTGCTCAACTCCTGGCATTTGACAGAAGGGGAGAAGGTCTACCATAATCGAGATCGCTCAGATATTCAGCAAGGGCCTGCGAACCGGGCAGAGACTGTTGTCACCCATAAATTTGCCCAGGTGAGTTCACAAACACAAAGCTCCTAAAAGGGCAGTTCATCTTTCTTTAGTTAGGATTATTCATATGTCTTTAGCAGCTTTATGTGGTAGCTTCTAATCAGTGGCGTAGGGAGGGGCGGTCCGCCCCGGGTGCACGCGCTGGGGGGGTGTCGGCCCCACTGGTTCCCTGCTTCCTCTGCCCCGGAACAGGTTACTTCCTGTTCCAGGGCAGAGAGAGCAATGAACCAGCGGAGCTGACGCAGCTCCAAGCGATGTGCACTCGGGGTGGCTCGGCCCTCCCGCCTGTCCCCCGCAAGTAAGAATTCACTCCGGGGGGGGGGGTGCGCTGCGGAGGGGGGCGCATGCCGTGCTGCACCCGGGGGGGGGGTGCGCAGCGGCGACCCGCCCCGGGTGTCAGCCGCCCTCGCTACGGCCCTGCTTCTAATTTAGTAACATGCTTTGACTACCCTCTGGAGGCAAAAAAAAGATTTATTAAGGATTTAGAAATTCTATAATGTTATTGGCCTCCACTGGATCACCTCCCCCCTCCAAATAAAACTATTCCCGAATTCTACTACTTTTAAGAAAGTTGCATGCTATGGGATTGACATTCAAAAGGGGTTTAAGTAAGCAGGAGAGTCTCCAGCCTGTTTAAACGCCAGTCAACAGTCCATTCCCAGATATTCAATGGTACTTAACCATACAGTGCCGCTGAATATGCAGTGTGAGTGTCATGCCTTTGTCCAGGTAGTGCTGGAGAGGTCTGTGGGTGGAGTCAGGGTGGAGCTAGCAGCTATGCAGGCACCAGAAATATTCAATGCTGGTGCCCCCATAACTAACTGGATAGATACGGTCCTATCTTTGTCTTGTTAGCTAATTTCCAAGACAACCAGAGAAGTAGGGAAGGGATCTAGGTAAACCAAACAAAGGAAACTCCAGAGATTGATTGTAGTAAAAGAAATTTATTGAAAAACCAGTTACCTTAGACTCAGCACGGTCTGTGTTTCAGCAAAAAAAATATGCCTGCTTCAGGAGTTGAATACCTGTCTGAGTGATATCCGTTGTGTCTTAAAACTGGTAAGACAAACTAAACCAACAAACACTCAAAACTGTCAGAGAAATTGTGCCAGTTTACTGTCTTCATCTGCACTGTTCCCTCTAAGCTGAGTGGGTATCCTACAACTGCATTGCTACCAGTAGGGGGTGGTGTGTTTTCAATCGCAATGGACAGGCAAGTTCCCTGGAGTCCTGCAGAACTTGCATGTCCCTCACTGTTGAAAATGTGATAGTGAAACAGCTCCCCCCCTGGCAGGACTGTAGGTGGAAGACTGCTGCTCTGCTTAAAGGAAACCTGAACAGCTTGCCAGATTTTGTTTCCTGCCTGTCCCTCCCCCTCCCAGGGTTGCTCCATGTATTTTCTAAAGCTTTGACAGCAGTAATTCCTAGATAAGGATATTTTTTTTTCTGTCTCCTTCTGATTTGGGGGATAGGGAAAACTGCTAGACTTTTCCTGCCATCTCCCCTTTCCTTTCCCCATCTTTTCACTCCATGACAGGTCTTTCCTGTCACACTAGTTACAGAATTTCCTTTTAAAATGTTTAAGGCATGCTTATGTTTATGCTTATTCCAGAACTTGATATGCTGCCTTTACTTAAACAAGGTCAAAGCGGTATACATAAAACAAAACAATCAAGGAAAATCAGAAAAGAACTCCATTAAAACATTAAAGAACCCATTCTTACAGGCTATATGGAAAGAAAATTATCCTTCCAAGGGCAAATTGAAAGCAAGTGTAGCTTTTCAGGAGCAACTTGAAATTAGACAGAGAAAGCTCAGATCTGATGTACGGTGGGGCGAGAAAGAAGAATACAGAGGATCTGGTGGATTCGTAGTGGGCCTGTTTGGGGGATGGGAGGACTAACCATGGGCATCAAGGGAGCATATTCTATAACATGGTGCGCCTGAATTCTAAATTGCATAGTTGGAAAGGGGGCATGGGCATTTCTAAAATCTATGCACATTGTTATAGAACTGATCTGTGCCTAATTTAGGTGTTAGGATTTATGCCAAGTAAAACATTTGGGTCACGTGGAGAGGTGCTCGGTGTTATTCTATAAACCATGAGGAAATTTAAGCCTATTCTGTAAAATGTAAACGTACTTTACAGAATACGCCTAGGTGTATTTTTCTTTTCCATGGGGAATTTTCAAGCGCCATATATAGAATCTAGCCCTAAATGCTCAAGTAGGCACTATCAAATTGCCTGGGCATATACAGTACATGTACCTGGGCACCTGAAAGTAGGCAGGCCAATGCCAAGTGCTGACCACTAACTTTTTGTGCCAAAATGCCATACTAGCATAAGTCGGCATTGACGCGCCTATAGCTATGTGTGAACAGTTATGTCAGGTCAATGATAGGGTTAAATGCTTTCATATATGTATACCCCCTTGCAGGTAGTACACATATGCACATATCAATTATCTCAGCACTTCTATGCATATGGTGATCATAACTACATAGTGCAGTGTAGAACTGCCTTGTATAAATGTAGGGCGGTTGATATTCAAAGCGATATAACCAGCCAGAAATGGCTCCTGGCAGGTTAATTTGCCTAAGGCTAACCACCAGCTATTTTGGGGGCATTCCAGGGGTGGAGTCAGCACTTGGCCGGTTAAGTGCCGACATTCAGCACTTAACCAGCCTGGGTAACCACATAAATAGGATCACAGAAAAGTCAGCCCTATCTTTATGTGGTGTCCCATAGCTGGTTAAGTGCTGGACATTGGACTTAACTGGTTATGCATTAGTTGGCACCACAAAACCAGATATTCAGTGCCAAAGCCCGGACATTGGATATCTGGGTTTAACCACCGCCGGCTGAATATTGAGGCTGTAGTTACTCAGAAAGCTGTGGCCTCTGGATAGCAGGAGAATAAATAATACTGGGCTTACCTGGTTAGGGTGGTGGACTTTGGTCCTGGGGAACTGAGGAACTGAGTTCAATTCCCACTTCAGGCACAGGCAGCTCCCCCTCCATTGCCCCATGTAAGCCACATTGAGCCTGCTATGAGTGGGAAAGCGCGGGGTACAAATGTACCAAAAAAAAGATATATATATGATCTGAACTGAAACATAGAGGAATGTATGCAGATAAAACCATGTGGCCTCTCTATGCCATCTACTCTCCCTTGTACTCCCTTAGGGATCCTATGTACCAGTCCCAAACTTTCATGAGTTCAGATAGTTTTCATTTCCACCACCTCCACCAGCAGGCCGTTCCATGAATTGACCAACCATTATGTGAAGAAATATTTCCTCAGGTTATTTCTGAGTCTTTCGCCTTTCACCTTCATCCTGTGACCCCTCGTTCCAGAGCTTCCTTTCAATTAAAAGAGACTCGCCTCCTGTGCATCTGTGCTGTGTAGGTATTTAAATGAGGCAGCATATGAACAGCATTTCTACAAAAGGGCACCAATTATTTAGAAACGTAGGGGGTGCCTACCTGGAGCCTGGTCTCTAAAGGAAAGTGGGCCTCTAGCTTCCTTTAGAGAATACCAGTGTAATAGGTAAAATACGCATGTATAATTTAGGCACGATCAGCCATACAACTGATATGAACGCTCATGCTTAGACTGTAAACAAAATAAAAAGCATAAATTTTAAGATTTATGAGCCCCACTTATGATCTGCCTAGACAACCTTTAGTAATAAAACTAGTACTACTGCTTTAGGTGCCTGTGTATTTGGATTTAGGGATAGATAAATTATTAGTTGATGGATGTGCAGCATATCCCACACCACAAGACAGTCAGCTACTTAACCCTGTCAAAATCAGATAATAATCCTGTTGCTTTGACCCAGCTGTAACTACTTCACAGCACTAACTGGATGAAAGGTTTTGATGTTCCATCTCGTGAAATGTCATCCAAGTATTTGCAGTAATATTGCTGACTTTAGTGTTGCACCCAGGAACGGTTGCGTATGTTTTAAACTCAGGGTAAGGGTGGGAGGTTCATATTAAAACTGAAACATAATCAAAGAAATTTGTATCTTGAGAATTCTGATGAATAGCCACAGCTGGAAGGGGAGAGGAGAGATAGGCAAGCAAACAGATAATTAAAGATATTTTCTCACACAGAGATACCTCTGGAAGTATGGCTGGACAGAGCCTGTTAAATGGGAGTCCCTTCAGTACGAGAGTGTGATGGAACCAGAAGAGGAAGATGTGGCACCTCCTGATGTTTCTGTTGTGCTCATGGAAGACCATTCTGAGAGCGGGAATGTTGAAAAATCTCAGGATGCAGAACCCACAGAAAGCCCACAATTTCTTAATGCCCTAAGACGCTTCCAGGAAGCCAATGGACTCCCTGTTACAGGCATCCTGGATAAGGCCACCAAAAAGATCATGAACACCCCCCGCTGTGGAGTTCCTGACCACAAAGTTCCTGAGACAAAAGAAGGGACCAGTATGCCAAATGCCAATAGGATCACGAAAGATGCCAACAGTCGCAGCACTGGGAATACAGCTGACATTTCTAATTTTTCTGAGAACACCACCACGAGCGCCATAGAACAAAGTAACATAACTGACCACACGGGAGCAACCAACTCCACAAATGCTAATGGCAGTGGGCAAATAGTACAGGGACGCTTACTCCAGAGACTGGTGGAACACGCACGGAAGAAAAGAAGTGATTCGCTGCGAAATGGCATCAAAACAGTGGCATTTCCCAAGCCTAAAGTAAAGTGGCGTCTGCTGGGGGAAGGATACAGTGAGTGGTTACCCACTGATCAGCAGAGGTACATCTTGAACTTGGCCTTCCGTATGTGGAGTGAGGTAGTACCACTGATCTTTGAGGAGGACATCATCTCTCCAGCGTATGAGATCGATATTAAACTAGGCTTCGGAACACGTAAGTCATGACAAAGTTGGAAAAAAACAAAATAAATGTATTATGGGGAATTCCAATTAAATATTTTCCCTTTAGACTATACCCAAAAATAATGGAAAATTCACTTATAAATTCCTCTAATTAAACAAAAATAAACTCTAAATTTCTAGTAAAAACACCAGTGATGGTGCACAGAAGTAATTTCAGACTCAGCCACTGGCTGACTATCACAGCGTTCAATCATCACACCAATTCAAGATATCCCCCAAGCTGTGTTTTTCAATTCAAAATCTCAGTTCATAGCTGAAATTCCAAAAGTCAAAAAGAATAAATGGGAAGTACTGCCGGGTTACTGTGGTAGCCCAGCGGTACTTCCTGTTTAGTGAGCGGTAAGCCCATGTTTTACTAATATTCTGGGCTCCTCTTGCCTCTATTGTACACAAAGGGGTTGATTATTCAGCCGATGGCATTTAGCATTTTGCCGACAGCTGTGGCATTATGCCCAGAAATTCAATGTCGGGCCTTGTCTAGACTTCAGCATTGAATTTCTGGCTTTCCGGAGCTGGCTACCCTATAGCCAGTTAAGTGCGCTAAGAGGTACCACATAAAGATAGGACTGACTTTTATGTAGTCCTATTATACAGTGATCTTGGCCAAAATAGCAGGTTTTGCACTGGACACATACTGGGCATTTTCAGCAGCACTGACCAGTTAAAGTGCCACTGAAACTGACCACTTAGCCCTAAAAAACAGATTTAACCAGCCAGGAGCCGTTTCTGACTGGTTAAATCACTTCGAATATTGACCCTATTGGCTTACTTACCAGGGCTGGTGGAGAATTATAAACAATATTGTTGGCTTCATAGAAACCAGACATGCTTCTTAAATGGCTTTAATGAAATTTAAATTAACTTATCATTTTCTTGAATCTGTAAGAGGTATGCTGAATGATTAAAGGATATGCTTTCGATTTAAAACTTTCTGTAATTGAATTTTGAATGTACAACACTTAAAACACACACAAATACACAAAGCTGTCAATTACTGAAAAACATTAAATCTGAAAACATATTATGTAGATTCATATGGGATGTAGGGGGGTTTAAAGACTCTGAGAGGTCATTTTATTAAGGTGCGCTAACGATTAGCACACACTAAATGCTACGATGCCAATAGGTACAAAATGACCCTGAGTATTGAGATGTATATGAAGGTTGTCAGTTGGTGTGGGGGGGGGGGGAGGTGAGGAAGGGTCTGTTTGGGGGAGGGTTATGTGTAAGGTGTAAGGACAGTGTGTGTGAAGGGAATGGGTTTGAATTTTAAGCCCTGGAATTATTCACTGACAACCATAATACACTTAGAAATACATTAATTTCTAAGCCATCGCTACCAGATTCAAAATGGAGGTTTCTGTGTGAATTCAATTGGGAATGTGTGTCCTGTGGATTAATTTGAAGGATTTGATGAACCCTGCACCCATTGCATTAGTGCTCCTCAAAGCAGACATTCTCATCAACTGTGGGTTTCTTTTCTTTCCTTAGGCCGTCACCTGGGCTGCTCACAGGTCTTTGATGGAATGGGGCAGGAATTTGCCCATGCCTGGCACCTGGGAGACATTCATTTTGATGACGATGAGCACTTTGTGCCTCCCAACAGTAAAGAAGGCATCAGTCTTCTGAAGGTTGGTAAAAACCAAATGCAGTGTTGAGCTCTTGAATATCTGCTCACTCATTCTATAACAGATCACCTAAAGGTAGGCATCAATTGTGCACATAAGTTATAGAATACTAGCTTTTACAAGCATGACTGTAACACACGCACATAACTTTGCACTAGAGAATGACAGAGGGGCGGGGATCCGCAGTAACCATGGGGATGGGGGCAGAGTCTGCGGGGATGGGGCGGGGACAAATCCCATGGGGAAGGGGTAGGGATGGGGACAGAGCCCATGAGGACAGGGACAAACTTTGTCCCCATGCCACTTTCTACTTTGAAGCCTGTTAATGAACTGGACTGTTATTTATGTTTGATTGATGCAGACAACAATATTTTTATTTTTTGGAAAAACAAGCAAACATCCTAGCCATAGCTAGCAAAATTTGCATGAGGGATCCTGTACATCCTGCTACCAGCACATCTTCTAAGAAGACAGCTTCTATTGCAGGAGGGACTGTGGAAGACAGGAGAGCTAGACTGAATCCTGAGATTGTTGATGACTTCTTATTCGTTCACAGATTTAAAAATCTCCCCTCAAGGGCATACAGAACGGGTTGTATTTTGTACCCCTGGATAATTTAACAGGGAGGATTAGGATTCCTTGGGGTAGTAGAAGTCAGCTATTGTTGGGGTTGGAAGGGTAGAGGGTGGTGGTGGTGGTGGTGGGAGAGTTATTATAGCTGCTAGTAGTTATTATTATTTTTTTCTATTTGTAATTTATTCAGAACAGTTGCATAGCATATTGTTCCTTTTTATACTTTAATAAAAAAAATTTAATATAAAATAATAAGTGCTTGAGGCTTCTGCAGTTGAGAACAGAGCCCATGGGGATGGGGTGGGGATGGGGACAGAACCTGCGGGGACGAGGTGGGGATGGAGACAGAGCCTGCGGGGACGGGGTGGGGACTGGGACAAATTTTGTCCTCTTGTCATTCTGTACTTTGCACGCAACCGTATTTTATAACATACACGCACATTTGCCTTAATGTGTAAATGCAAGAGGGCATTCACAGGGGGAGAAACATGGGTGGGGCCAACATTTATGAGCTTAATTTACAGAATACTGTGAGTTACATATGTAACTGTTGCATTTAGGTGCATGCATTTATGCCTGCTTTTGACATGATAAAAGAGCACATGCATGCCTAAAGTTAGGCACACTGATGTTGATTTATGCTAGTATTGTATAAGAGCACTCAAGTGTGTAATTGTGGTTTGGGCTTTTGTTGTAGCAGCCAGTTATAGAATTGTCCCCTACTGTCTACATTTTTCATTGTGTCTGGCTTCCCATTGTTGATGCCTCAACTTCCAGCCCAGCTGAAACTTGCTCTAATATTGTTCACTGTCAGTTGGGGCAGAAAGATCCAAAGGTGATAATGGCCCTCTGTTTGCAGCTGTGGTAGAGGTTCTCTGAAAACACCCTACCCTCTTCCTCTATATCCTAAGCATGACAGTGAGAGACTTACCAGCAGTTACCGTCCATGGGAACTGAGTTCGATTCCCACTTCAGGCACAGGCAGCTCCTTGTGACTCTGGGCAAGTCACTTAACCCTCCATTGCCCCATGTAAGCCGCATTGAGCCTGCCATGAGTGGGAAAGCGCGGGGTACAAATGTAAAAAAAAAAAAAACACTAATCTTGAATGAGTCAGTGTACAACAAAGTTAAAACACTGTAGTTGGGGGCTGGGTATGTGCAAGGTAGCAGTATTTGTTTGGGTGGAGGTCTGTGAGTCTCTGTGCATGGAGACAGTGTGTGCAGGAGTGAGCTGTGCACAGTGCTGGCTCAATCACTAGTTGGCCTAGACATGCGCCTAGGGTAACACAAGTGTGTGTCAGGGTGTGTGTGGTAGTCAGCAGGCCTACAAAAGACTATTCACTGCTGATGCAGGCTCTTGCCAGGTCTCGCCCCCTCTGAACTTCCTGTTTTGGAGGGAGTGGAACCTAGCAGTCCTAAAGCATAGATGCTCCACATCCTGTGCTTGCATTGGTAAGTGTTTTTCACACAAGAACATAAGAATAGTCATACCGAGCATTACAATAATTGAGTTGGGTTATTACAAGGGAGTAGATCGGAATGTTTAGTGCTTGGGGATAGACTAAGGATTTGATTGATCTAATTTGTCTTAGATGAAAATAACATCTACAAATGACTACGTTAATCTGTGATTGGAAAGATAAAGTCTCATCCAGAATTACTCCCAGTACCTTCACAGTAGAATGTTGAGGGACCGGGACAGATGAAAGAATAAGGGGTTGAGGCAAAATGATATTAGGAGAATTAGAGAATAAGATGCATTTCAATTTATCGGGACTGAGGGTTAACCCATTGCTGGTAAGCCAGGTTGCCATTTGAACTAACTTAAAGATAGTATCAGTGATTGGATTGGGGCACAGAGGGTCAAAAGAATGTAGGAGTTGATTGTTTTCTGCATAGATGAACGCTGTAAAACCTAAAGATTGAGCCTGAGCCAAAAAAATATGCCATAACAATATTGAATAACATAGGAGATAGGAGAGAGCCCTGTGGAACTCCTGATTGTGTTGAATAAGGTCGTGATGTGATATTTTGAAAACGAACAACTTAAAGTTTATGTGAGAGGTATGAATGGAACCAATCAAAAACTGTATCATGGAATCCTAGATGAAATAGTCTGGCTAGAAGAATGTCATAACTAACTAGGTGAAATGCCTCAGATAGATCTAGAGATAGCATTATAACTGAACTATTGGAATGCAGATGAAGGGTGGTTTCTGTGCTGTGGTGTGTACGAAATCCTGCTTGATTTGGGTGAAGAGCATTGGTTTTGTTTAGAAAATCCTGCAGCTGGTCAAAAACTATTTTCTCGGTAACTTTGATAAGAACCTGAAGGTTTGCAATTGGTTGGTAATTACTACTGTCCACGGGTTCGGAAGTATTTTTTAATTTCAGTGTAGTAGTCACAAGTTTCCAGTCTTCTGGAGCTATCCCTGATGTCAAGGATGTGGAAATCATTTGGAGCAGGTAGGGACTAAATTGACTGAAGAATCGTTTTAGAAGATGTGAAGGTATAGGGTCAGTAGGGGCCGTAGAAAGATTCATACCTGAAATTACAGTATTCAGTAGTGTAGCAGTTGGCAGATGAAATGTGGAAACAGTGCTTAAAAATAGTGCTGAGTGAAGTATTCCTGAAGACTTAGTGACATGGCTTTGTTTAAGAAATGATTAGCCAGGTCCTGACTACAAGAAAGTTGAGGTTTTAATGTGTTAGCATAGTAGGGAGTAGTCAGTGTCTTCATAATTTGATACAATGCAGCAGAGTTCCGGGCCTTAGAAATTTGGGTAGTGTAAAATGTTTTCTTGGCCATTTGCAAAGCAATTTTATAGCATCGTGCTGTGTCGTTGTAATTCGCTAGTGTAGTAGAGGAGGACAGGCATCTCCAGTGCCTTTCAGCCTGCCTTAAGTGGTATTTCATATGATGTGAGGATTGTGTATACCATGGTTCATTACATTGTTTACTGCTATTTATGGGCTGTGTTTTTATTGGAGCTAGGGGGTCTAGAGACGTATAGAGCAAGGTGTTCCAAACTTTGACTTGAGTTTCTATAGGAAAACAATTAAAGGAATCTATGTCTATGGATGCTTTAGTTAGGAGGTTTTGAGCAGTAAGCTGGCTAAGATCTTTTGAACTGTGGACCTCGAAATAAGGGCTTATATGACAAAAAGATAAAGTAAGGGAGAATGTAATTAAATGATGGTCAGTCCACGATAAAGAATAATGATAACAAACTTGGTTGTTCCAAAGAAGAAGTGGCCAAAAGGACAAGGTCTAATGTGTGTCCTCTAATATGTGCTGGCTGCTGTATATGTTCTTGGAGATCTAAGTCCGAAAATAGGGTTAAACGTTCTTGGGTATGTGGGGCATAGGCTACATCCAGGTGGAAGTTAAAATCTCCTAGAATAATAGGAATGTGGGAATTAATACAGTGATCCGACAGTAATGTTTGGAGAAGTGAAAAAGAATGTGTTGTTGGAGGTGGGGGATGATAAAGTAGAAGAGAGGCTGTGATACTGTCAGATTTGATTTTGAATTTCAAAGCATAGATTGGTGGGAGGGAGAAGATGTGAAAGTTGAAGAGTGGTAAAGAAGAAGAAGAATAAATTATAGCAACGCCCCCACCATGACGGTGGTCTCTATTACAGGAAGAAAAGGAGTAGCCAGGAGGAGTGGCTTATTTTAAATAGGCTGATTCAGGGTCTGTTAATCATATTTCCACAATGTAGAGGACTTTCAAAGAGAAAGATGTAATAAGATCGTGAATTAGATGATGCTTATTCCATATGGATTATAGCATTTAAAAGACCTATGTTAATCGACAAAGAAGGGACACAAGAATAAATCGAATGTTGTTAGTGCAGAAATATAATTTACCAAAGATGTCTTACCTGAGATAGGGGCTCAAGATGGAAATGCTTTATGGGGTGATGACCTCATTGAAACGAGATAGCCTGGGCAAGACACAGTCCTAAAATGCACAGATGGACCAGATAAAATAGTCTAGAAACATTAAAAGATATGTTATGACTGATCTTCTCTCAGTTCGTGTATGAAGGCGAGTATGAAGGAGCACTATCTGTTCCTTTTTCATGCTCCTTCATAGCATGCACGTGTCACACCTCTACACAGCTTTCATCACTAGAAGTCTTCTTAAAATACAAGAAGTACCAGTGACATCACTTCTGGTCGGCAAACTCGGGGAGAGTTCCATAAAGAAGGACCTATGTAATAAAAAGTCCCATTTCTAGTGGAGGTTAATCGAATTATCTGCAAAGAAGAAAACTGCAATAGACTATGTTGAGATGAGCACAGGCGTCAACTACATTCTTGCTTTGATCATTCTTCTGTAAGATATTTTGGTCTTCCCAAAAAAAAAGCCTTAAAAACCATGAACAATAATTTAAACATAATTCTGACTGAACTAGGCAGCCAGTGCAGGTCTCTCAATATTGGTGTAACATGTTGCAGTTAGAGAACAAAGCAAGGCAGTTTTAAAAAAACCCTCCCCCCAAAATGTCCCCACAGGCCAAAATCTATCACCCTTCAATTGTTCCACCAATCTGCAAATAGGCCTATCCCTAAAAACTTCCCCATGCAGCTGCCACACCACCCCAAACTGCTCCATCCCCTAAAATTGCTCCTACAAGCTGCCCCTCCCCAAAAATAACTGCCCTACCACACTGTAACCTGACCCTATCCTAAAAACTACCCACTAACAGCCTCACCATCTTGCAAACTGCCTCACCCCAAAAATAAACCCCTACAACTGCCCCATCATCCTTCAAACTACCTCACACCCCCAAAACTACCCTACCCACAACTAGCTACCCACAAACTGAACCTTATCCCTAAAACTACCTCACTGCAACTGCTCCACCACCTCACAATTTCTCACTCCTCAAAACTGATCCCCCATGACTACCCCTACATGCTTCAAACTGCCCTAACCCCATATAACATTTTGCCCTACAAGTGCCCCCACCCCTACTATTTCCCCCATAGGCACAACACCTGCCCAGCACAAACACAACACACAGCAGATATACACACACTGCGACCCTTTAGAACTCTTGCTGAGATAAATAAAATTGTGCTATTCTTTAATGGAGGGCAGATGTTCTTGAACCACAGGAATTGTGCTCAAGTTGTTTCTATGTAATTCACAATAGTAACTTAGCTTCTCCTATCTGTGATTAGAAAAAGTGCACAGGGGCCCTCACCCTCACATACTCACACAGGTCACCAACTTTATAGGTTCTGTTTCATGCACTTCAGTATCACTCTTTACGCCTACATGAATACTGGTTTGGCTGACACAGTACTAGGATATGTAGTTCTGAGGTTTACATAAATGAGGCTTGGCTTGAAAGCTCTCCCTAGATGATGGAAGGTCAAAGGCCTTTGTGTATTCTCTATTTTATAGTCAAAGGAAGCTTCTGTTGAAACCAGGTCCTACCACTATTTATACTGGACACTCATTTTGGTCTGCCACTTTTTTGCAACTTCCAGCTTTCTCTGGAAAGTCAGAAAGTTCACCTGTAAGACAACAGTCTATCTGCCTACAAATGAGTTCAACCAGAGGGTACTATGTTACTGGTAGAATAAAGTAGAAGCACTGACAATCTCAAGCAAAAAGACCTCATTGCTGAATTCTTCAGATTGCTACCTATGTATATATGTGTTTTAGGGTTGGGTATGTTTGTGGAGATCCAGTGTGTGTGTGGGGGGGGGGGGGGCAGGTTTTATATGTGTGGGTGTGCATAAAGGTGTGTGAGTGTGTATATGAGAAGGGCAGGGTGTGTATATGTAGAAGTCCATGCAAACGGTGACAAGGGATGTGTGTGTGGGTTTGAAAATATGGGGCAGGGAGAGTATATGTGTGTTGGGGGTGAGAGTGTATAGGGGGACACTGTGAGTAGGGGGTAGGGCATATGTCGTGAGTGTGAATATGGATGTGTGTGTGTGTATATATATATATATATATATATATATATATATATATATATATATATATATATATATAGGGGTAAAGATTGTATGTGTGTGTACGTGTGTGTGTGTGTGTGTCTAGGGGTAAAGAATGTCTGTATATGAGTGGTGGGAATTTGTGTTTGTGAGGGCTGGGGCAAACTGTGTGTGTGGGTAGGAGAAGGTGAGGCATAAGGTAAATCCAAAATCCTGCTATGGAGGTTTGCAGTAAACATTCTTTAAAAATTGCCAATTGTGTATGTCAACTGCAAAATCTTACTACACTTTGGCAAATAGCAAATGGCATTGCAAAAAAGAAAATATCAAGCATACTGTATAATAAAGTTTATTTTTAAGGCATGCAGAAAGAAAATGAAAAAAGTCAATGAAATATGCTAAGAGAGAGACAGGCAGAGACGAAGTGACAGATGTGTTAATACGTCATGTTAATGAAGTTATATAAATTTACAAGAGAAAAAGGCAAGGAAGAAACAAAGACAAACAGCAAAAATAAGATGAGAGGAAAACAAAGTTAAAAGTAACTAAAGATAGGAAAAGGCAAAGAGCAGCACAGAGTGGCTGAAACTAGAAAAGTAGAAACTGACCACATGATAGTCATTTACTTCCCATGAGACAGATGAGACTGGACAAGATTAGGAGCCTGACATAGAATGGGAACTAAGTCATTGAGAACCAATCTCCATGAATGACTGGACTGGGACGTATGATGCCCTCTCTAAGAGCTGCCTGTCTCTGTATTCTGGAACTTTGAGGGAAGTAAGTGGCATGACACAGACTTTAATTTTTGTTCTATTTTGTGCACTCAGGTAGCACTTCACGAAATTGGCCATGTCTTAGGACTGACCCATATGAACCAAATGGGCTCCATTATGCAGCCCAACTATATCCCAGCAAACACAAAGGAGGAACTGGATTGGATGGATAGGAAGGCCATTCAGAAGATCTACGGTAAGCAAACAGAAATGCAGTTCATGTCTTTCTCTTTAGCCTTACCACAGTTTTTGTGATAATTGAGATCAATGCAGAACTCGGTGGTAAGGAGTCAGGGAGCAGCTTAGATTATGGAGATTTGCATATTTACCACACTGTCATCAAATATGCCCACACTACATTAATTGATTTCCAAAATAGTTCCTTTAATTGGAAGGAAAAAACATCAGAA
Organism: Microcaecilia unicolor; assembly: GCF_901765095.1. Lineage (NCBI taxonomy): Eukaryota > Metazoa > Chordata > Amphibia > Gymnophiona > Siphonopidae > Microcaecilia > Microcaecilia unicolor. The sequence continues at coordinate 443,562,149 of NC_044032.1, forward strand.
AAAAGTTTATCCAAACCTTAGACGCTTAAGATGAATCAAGCATCGGCAAAAAAAAAAACCCTTTCAAAAAACAATTTTGAAAGAGTCTTATAATATGTATATTGAAATATTTATCATAACACTATTTTTACATATATTTCTTCAACTTATCTTAAAAAGTCTTCCACCTTTGCAGCTCAACTCCAGACTTGACTTGAACATGTATACCTTGTATACCTTGGAGGAAAGGAGAAGCAGGGGTGATATGATACAGACGTTCAAATATTTGAAAGGTATTAATCCGCAAATGAACCTTTTTCGGAGACGGGAAGTCGGTAGAACTAGAGGACATGAATTGAGGTTGAAGGGGGGCAGACTCAGGACTAATGTCAGGAAGTATTTTTTCACAGAGAGGGTGGTGGGTATGTGGAATGCCCTCCCGCGGGAGTTGGTGGAGATGAAAACGGTAATGGAATTCAAACATGCGTGGGATAAACACAAGGGAATCTTGTTTAGAAAGAATGGTTCTGCGGAATCTTAGAGGAGATTGGGTGGTGACACCAGTAATTGGGAAACAAAAATGGGAGCTGGGCAGACTTTTACAGTCTATGCCCTGATTGTGACTGAATAAATAGGGATGGGCTGGAGTGTAAATTTTAAGGGGCTTCGACATTAACTCCAGAACTTAGTACAAGAACAGTGCTGGGTAGACTTCCCTAGAAAGGCAAGGACAAATCAAACTCGGGTATACATATAAAGTATCACATACCATGTAAATGAGTTTATCTTGTTGGGCAGACTGGATGGACCGTACAGGTCTTTATCTGCCGTCATTTACTATGTTACTATGAATTATTGTAGGAGCCTATTGTATAAAAGCACATAGATGCCTATGCTGATTTTGTGAAATAAACATAAAACAGGCCCATTGTTGAGAGTTCTTATAGATGCCTTGTTATAAAATGATCTCATGTTTCTAAGTTTACTCAGGCTAAGTGGAGGTATTCCCGAGGTTGGGCACATAAAATAAGCCAGACAATTAATGACCATCTCTGGGAAAAGGTAAGCAAAGTTACCAGAAGCAAAAAATGAGGTTTTAATATATTCCATTAGAGCAAAGAATTTGGAATTCAACAGTCCAAACCCCATCCTTTTATGTGAAAAAAATATAAAAAGCTGCAGAAGTTCAAACGTAACTTTTGTAGACTGCTTATGGACCCATAACATTTTGAATCCACTACTTTAGTCACCTTTTCCCAGAGATCAGCATATTTGTATGTGCCAAAAAGCAGGTGTAAAATCATGTGCATAGCTGAAGTAATTTTCAAAGTGGAAATGCATGAACACTTTCATTTTGAAGTCTTCTAGTACTCACACAAGGTATGGGTTTACATGTTCTTTTTGACTTTATATTTACAGTGGTGGAAATAAGTATTTGATCCCTTGCTGATTTTGTAAGTTTGCCCACTGACAAAGACATGAGCAGCCCATAATTGAAGGGTAGGTTATTGGTAACAGTGAGAGATAGCACATCACAAATTAAATCCGGAAAATCACATTGTGGAAAGTATATGAATTTATTTGCATTCTGCAGAGGGAAATAAGTATTTGATCCCCCACCAACCAGTAAGAGATCTGGCCCCTACAGACCAGGTAGATGCTCCAAATCAACTCGTTACCTGCATGACAGACAGCTGTCGGCAATGGTCACCTGTATGAAAGACACCTGTCCACAGACTCAGTGAATCAGTCAGACTCTAACCTCTACAAAATGGCCAAGAGCAAGGAGCTGTCTAAGGATGTCAGGGACAAGATCATACACCTGCACAAGGCTGGAATGGGCTACAAAACCATCAGTAAGACGCTGGGCGAGAAGGAGACAACTGTTGGTGCCATAGTAAGAAAATGGAAGAAGTACAAAATGACTGTCAATCGACAAAGATCTGGGGCTCCACGCAAAATCTCACCTCGTGGGGTATCCTTGATCATGAGGAAGGTTAGAAATCAGCCTACAACTACAAGGGGGGAACTTGTCAATGATCTCAAGGCAGCTGGGACCACTGTCACCACGAAAAGCATTGGTAACACATTACGACATAACGGATTGCAATCCTGCAGTGCCCGCAAGGTCCCCCTGCTCCGGAAGGCACATGTGACGGCCCGTCTGAAGTTTGCCAGTGAACACCTGGATGATACCGAGAGTGATTGGGAGAAGGTGCTGTGGTCAGATGAGACAAAAATTGAGCTCTTTGGCATGAACTCAACTCGCCATGTTTGGAGGAAGAGAAATGCTGCCTATGACCCAAAGAACACCGTCCCCACTGTCAAGCATGGAGGTGGAAATGTTATGTTTTGGGGGTGTTTCTCTGCTAAGGGCACAGGACTACTTCACTGCATCAATGGGAGAATGGATGGGGCCATGTACCGTACAATTCTGAGTGACAACCTCCTTCCCTCCGCCAGGGCCTTAAAAATGGGTCGTGGCTGGGTCTTCCAGCACGACAATGACCCAAAACATACAGCCAAGGCAACAAAGGAGTGGCTCAGGAAGAAGCACATTAGGGTCATGGAGTGGCCTAGCCAGTCACCAGACCTTAATCCCATTGAAAACTTATGGAGGGAGCTGAAGCTGCGAGTTGCCAAGCGACAGCCCAGAACTCTTAATGATTTAGAGATGATCTGCAAAGAGAAGTGGACCAAAATTCCTCCTGACATGTGTGCAAACCTCATCATCAACTACAGAAGACGTCTGACCGCTGTGCTTGCCAACAAGGGTTTTGCCACCAAGTATTAGGTCTTGTTTGCCAGAGGGATTAAATACTTATTTCCCTCTGCAGAATGCAAATAAATTCATATACTTTCCACAATGTGATTTTCCGGATTTAATTTGTGATGTGCTATCTCTCACTGTTACCAATAACCTACCCTTCAATTATGGGCTGCTCATGTCTTTGTCAGTGGGCAAACTTACAAAATCAGCAAGGGATCAAATACTTATTTCCACCACTGTACCAAGCTATGCAAGTCTGTCAGCACCTCTGAATATCACAGGTAAAAGATATCCAAATAGGTGGATAAAGTTATCTTAGGCCTGCTATATCTGCATTAGAGATAACTGCATAAAGTTAACCAGATAACAACCGAATATCACTTTCTTCCAGCTTACTTTGAGCTCACCCCTAGAAGACCTCCGATTCCTCTCAGTTTTAAACACTTCACTTTGGCCAATGAACCGTTAGATGGTCAGTGGAATCAAGATTTGAAAGATGACAATTTTTTTGTGTAACTCCTAAAGTTACATGACAAATCATTTAGAATATCAATATCCCACGTATTTTTCCTTCAAGGATGAGAATGGCCCATAAATTTTCCCATTTTTCTTTTAACTGAATTGAATGAAAATGTATACAGAAAGTGTATGATGGATGGTAATGTGGAATCTGAGGTTAGTTAATATTTTTTTTTCTTGAATCATCTCCTCCCCAATCACTACCACTACCAGCACCCCAAATAATGGAGAAAATTACTGATAAAAAGGGAAACATGATATCTTAAAAGGTAATATGTAATGCCTGGAGATTTCTGACATTCCTTGAGGAATAGGAAAAACAATGTTAGTGTTTCATTTTGTACAGAAAGTAAACAATCTCAAAGGTAGCAAACAAAGGAACTAAGAGGATGTTATGGACAGAAAAATAGTACAACTGTTAGGTTCTTTGTAAGCTGGTGAAACGTGAGTGAAGTTTTCATGGATATATTTAATAATAATTCAAATAAATAGAAGCAATCATATTGATATCTTACTATTAAAAATATCACAAACAAGTTCCAACTTTTCCTATAGAGTGACAGCCTATTCCTGAATTTTACACAGAGTTTAGTCTTTTTCTTCGCCTGTGATTTGCAGTCCAGGTTTTCTGATATCAGCTAACACAATGAATTAGATCATTACTTTGCTCAACATACAATATTTGTTGAGTTTTCTGTAAGTTCAAATCATGTACTAAACTCTTTTTTTTTACATTGTGATTTCATTATGCTAATTGTAGTTAATGAAAGTATTTAAAATGTACGATAGCTTGTTACTGTTCAGAGGTACTTCTAGTAGAATTCATAAAACATATTAGAAAAGTAATAACACACTAACCCCATTATTCTATAATTTTGCATGCACATTTTCATGCTTAGAATGCAAAATTGCACACACAAGTTGTAGAATACTGCCAGTTATGCGTGTAACTTAATTGCCTAATTAGGTGCAAATTGACACTAACAACAAATAATCAGCGATCATTGGAGTTAATTGACACAAGCCTCGGTAGCGTTTTAGCTCATAGTAGAAATCAGCTGATGGTAAACGCATCTCGGCGTTTACCACCAGCTGATTTCAACCATGAGCTAAAAACGCTACCATGGCTTAGTAAAAGACCCCCTTAGGAACTATTCTTTAATGTTAGCTCATATGTTTAGCAGTGGTTTTCAATCCTGTTCTTAGGGATCACCTGGCCAGTTGGGTTTTCAGGATATCCACAATACATAAGCATATGAGAGATTTGCATGCACTGCCTTCTTAGTATGCAAATCTCTTTCATACATATTCATTGTGGATATTCTGAAAACCCGATTGGCCAGGTGGTCCCTGAGGACTAGGTTGAAAACCACTGTTCTGTAGTATATAAGTGCCAGAGGTGTGTGGATGTGGGAGAAGACAGTATTCCCTCAAAGCGGAGTGATAGTGAAACAGCACCTCCCCTTCCCCCCCCCTCACACACACACACTCGCAGGACTGTAGATGGAGGAGTCCTGCTCAGATTAGAAAGAACAGTGGGAGGGGCATGAGCAGGACAGGAGCATGCCAAGCACTTATGTGCTATACAAGTAGAATGCGGTTAGTTACTCCCGTAACTGCCGAAGGTGAACGCATTTACGCCTACCATAGAGCTAGTATATGTGCTCACACCTAAAGTTACACACATAAATTCAGACTTAGGTTAGTATTCTATACCATCAATTAAGCACTTAAGTGCTGCTATAAAATTCACACTTAGTTCACACTCTTTAAGTGGGTTATCATAAAGATTTGCAAACCATAAAAGTTGCAGCTAGCCGTTCTTTTCTCATATTTGCTTGTTCAATTCAAAGAAAATATCATTCTTGTCCTGGGTGGGGGAGCAGGAAAGTGCGAGGGTCGCTTCAACACTGTGTTCGACTGGGTGCGGAAAGAGTCGAAAGAGAATGGAATATATCATTACAACACCTACTTCTTCCGAAGCAGTTGGTACTGGATGTATGAAAACCGAAACAACAGGACCCGCTATGGTGACCCCATTCAGCTTTCCACTGGCTGGCTCGGCATTCCACAAACGGATATTGATGCCTTTGTCCATATATGGACATGGAATAAAGATTATACCCTCTTCTTTAAAGGTTAGTGTTGGTCAACAAAGCATTAGCATGTGATGTGTTGCAAAGGGTGCATGTTTCTGCTTCAGAGATTTCTGCAAATGCAAGAAAAATAAAGTCTACATGTCATTTGCTTCCTGTTTTAGAACCTTTCTAGTAGAGAAGGCATGCTGATTCTAATAGGAATTTGGCCTGTTTTGATATCTTCAGTTCCTAGAGCTCTTTCTGTTACAAAAGTACTGCTTACTTCGGCTCACAGTCTGTCCCACACTGAGATGTGCTGTCTCAATGTCAAGAGAATGAAGAATCATGAATCATTTTTCTTTATATATACAATTCCTCAAGACCTACATAGTAAACTATAACTAAAATGACATAATTTCAGTGTGCACCCTACAGTATAAATACATGATAGGTTGAATAACACTCCAGGGAGCAGATACACCTGTACTGGCTTAATCTCCACAGTATATTTTTGAGAATTGATCTCTAGATAGGCAAGCCTATAAGTGGATGTCTCCATTTAGGCTCCCCTATACTCCATGGTGAGAGCCAATTCTATATCAGCATCTGGATGCCCAGATTCAGTTATAGAATAATAACGTAGCCCGATGTTGGTGTGCCTTAAATTTACTCATCTGCAGTTACATCAGTCAAATAGAAGTATAACCAGGTTTGATTGTCAGGGGGAGCAGTCTTTTTGTAAAATAGGCATCAGTATGAAGCTGAAGGCCTGATCTGCATAGGTGCCATTTTATTCAAAATCCTTTTCGGGGAGCAGCCGCTCCCCTTGCACCCCTCCTAGCTATGCCTCTGGTCATAGAGCTTGTGCAACCACACTAATTGTGCCCAGCAGTCTCACAGTGAACTGTCTAAACTGTTGGGCAAACAGATAAAGCTCTGGGCCACTGGGGGGGAAGACTTGCTACTAGTGGCATGGAACATGGCTAATGGGGAATTCATCAGCTCCCCTGGGAGTTCAAAGAGTTGTGGTAAAGACATAATGGTTGTGTGGGGTGTGTGTTGGGGGGGGGGGAGAGAGGTGAGGTACAGTGTGAGGGATCCCTGATGCATTTACTACTGTTGTCCAAGCCAGATAGAGAGCCACCTGGAGAAGGCTAGGGAAGTTCGAATGGGCCTTACCTTGAAACCTTGATGGATGGCAGCAGGAAAGGTTGAGCTGCCTGGCTCACCCCCTTTTAACCACTGCCCACTCCCTGGGCAGTTTGATCCCACCCAGGACTGTCCCCTTACCCTCAGGTGCCTGCTCCCCACCTCATGGGAAGGGAGCAGGGGGAAAGGGGGTACCTGTTTAACTTTGCCTCCTGAGTCACTCTGTTCTTAGGGGCTCTCTGCTCTGTTCCAGCCTTACACCCTCCCTTTCTGTGTAAGCTACTTGGACGGGAGAGGCTGGAGTAGAAAGCCCCTGCTGGTCTGGAGTCTGAAAAGAAGTGGCAGAACGGTGTTCCACACCATGCCCTCAAAAATTCAGCTGTGGCAGGGCCAAACACAATGGGTGAAATGAAACCATCATGGTTTATGTTGCCATCTACTAGAGACCACTTCTGATTAACCTGAAAGTCTAATGGGGCAGAATAAGACTTCCAGATCAAAAAAGAAAAAGGAAATATTTAGAAAGATGGCTGAATCCATCATTCATGACCAGGAGTTCTGTTGGCACCTCTGACTTTCTGCAGTGCAATATATAGTACCAAACTGTATAAATAAAAGATATCACAACTCTAAATGTTAGACCAGATATAAGACTTGATTCTTTGTGGGAGCTTTTTCTGATTCGGCTGAACGTCCATGTCTTTATATGGTTCTAGCAAGTCTATTTTTTCTTTTGGCTAGGCACCCAGTATTGGCGCTATGACAATGAAAATGACAAGGCGTACACCATGGATCCAGAAGGGAATAAGTACCCTCGTCTGATAACTGAGGGTTTCATTGGAGTCTTTAGCACCATCGATACTGCCTTTTTTGACAAACGGGACAACAATATTTATTTCTTCAGGGAGCACAATGTAAGCATTTTCCCATCTGATAACAGATATATGTAAATACTTCCTACTAACCCTCCTTCATTTGGAATATGGATGTCATAAAATTGATAACAATTCTCATTTCTTGACCAGGGAATACAATTTTAGAGACATCTTGGTAAACATTTTTCCTATAAATCTCATTTTTATCTTTTGTATAAAGGTTAAAAACAGGAGAAAGCCTTCTCACTCTGTATTATCTTAGTTAGTACACAAAATTATTCCCAAATAAGAAATATTATGAGTTGGACAACCTGAAATTGAGTAGACTCTGGAGTATTTCAATATATCCCAGTTGCAAAAATGTGATCTACAAGTCAATCTATATGTCAGGATTCCCTTACCTCAATGCCAAATAGTGGAATTCCCTCCCGAAATTCATCTGATGCGAACCTAATTATTTGATATTCCGGAAATACTTTAAAGCCTCTCTGTTTAGGCAATTTCTCATGGGCGATCAGAATTAATTTAATTTAACCCCCTAATTGTACAATTAATCAATTTCTCAGTTCCATTCTAATTGATATTATACATGGATGACTATAAATTGCTACCTTTTTGTGTCTAACATTCATTTCCATGTTACATATTGTAATATTCAATCCTCATTTAGGGGTCCTTTTACTAAGGTGCACTGAAAAATGGCTTGTGGTAGTGTAGGCACAGGTAAAGGAATCCTGTGCAGAAGGAATGGATCCTCAGAAGCTTAGCCGAAATTGGGTGGTGGAGCAGGTGGGGGGAAGAGGGGTTGGTGGTTGGGAGGCGAGGATAGTGGAGGGCAGACTTATATGGTCTGTGCCAGAGCCGGTGATGGGAGGCGGGACTGGTGGTTGGGAGGCGGGGAATCCTGCTGGTCAGACTTATACGGTCTGTGCCCTGAAAAAGACAGGTACAAATCAAGGTAAGGTATACACATATGAATTTATCTTGTGGGCAGACTGGATGGACCATGCAGGTCTTTTTCTGCCGTCATCTACTATATTACTATGTTTTGGGTGCACGCCAATCCATTTTTCAGTGTGCCTGTAAAAAAGGCCTTTTTATTATTTTTGCCAAAAATGGACATGCGGCAAAATCAAAATTGCTGCGTGTAAATTTTGGGTCTGAGACCTTACCACCAGCCATTGACCTAGCGATAAAGACCCACACAGTAACCAGGCGGTAATGACCTATGTGCATCAAGTGCCACTTGGCACGCATCCAATACGTGCATTTGAAATATTTTCGGATGTGCGTATTGGGCGTGCTCCAAAAAATTACCACAAGAGCCACATGATAGCCATGCGGTAACTCCATTTTGGCGTGTGTTGGGCACACGTAGATGCTTACACAGCATAGTAAAAGGGCACCTCATTTTGTTATTACTACTTAATGTATACTATCCCGTATCATTTTTGGTTACTGTTAAGTACAATAAGATGTTAGCCACATTGAACCTGATCTATTGGGATATTGTGGGATATAAATGAAATAAGTAAGTAAGTAAATAAATAAATACATAAATAAATAAATAAATAAATAAATAAATAAATAAATAGATTGGTCTTGCGGACCTTTATTGCTGCCAGTTTTTGTATACTTCATTAACTCCTTGCCAGTACTCCCTGCTGTGGTTCATTATACTGATATCTGTGCTGCACAGTGACTCGCTGGCATTCTGGGGTTTCTGATTCTCCTTGAATTTTGGCAATTTACATGTTGTGGCTATGAGGCTGGTGGCAGTGCTATATACTCAGGTTTGTTCCACTATAGCACACTTTATGGTGATCTTGTGCTTGGATCTTGAAAGCTAAGACCATCAATTAATTTCACAGGTAGAATTCAACAAAATTCAAAAGTAAATTTCCACAGCTAGAAACGTTTGTGTTTTGATTTTTCAGCTCATCCTTGTTTTTGTATTTTTTCTTCTTTCTTCTGGCTCTAGGTTACTGCCTTCAATGTGGAGACAAACAATATAGTGGAAGGATACCCAAAACCAATTAAATATGTCTTTCCAGCTGTGTTCCCTGATGATCACCCTATGGGGAACCTTGATGCTGTCTACTTCTCTTATGCACACGATGACATCTTCTTCATCAAGGACAAATATGTTTGGAAAGTGGTGAATGAAAAGGATCGTCATTCCAACTCTACTCTACCAAAGAATGGGCTTCTGTTCCGCCACCAGCTCAATGAGCTGTGGCATGACATATGTGATGTTCATCCATCCGTGTTGTCAACATCAAAGAGAAAAAACATGTCCACCCCCTCAGGTAATTCCTCTAACTAACATTCTCTCGTGCCTTTTGGTTGAGGGTATACATTTGAGGATAAACACCTCCAACTCACTTTCCACAACGCAAAAATAGCCATCTTCTGAGGAAAACCAGAACCTCATGCCTTATGTAGGCTGAATCATCTTTAATGGAATGGCATTGATAATAGAAGTCTCAGTGATTATTCTGTGCATTGTGTGGAGAGAGAGAGAAGATTCTCAAATACCAAGAAATACAGTCAGAGACCAGGAACATTTGGCAGAAAGATACAGAAATATTTCCCTTTGTATTCGGTGCCACAGGCTTCATTAAAAACAATGTCCAAGCAAACCTTGACAAGTTTCCTATACATATTACATTCTATGACCTCCAGAAGGAAGTTATCTTTGGCATGATGCAAGTACTAGGTGAATGTTAGCAGTAAATCTGAGAGACTGAACTCATATCTTACATACCTTGGCTTAGGAGTGAGGCTCATTGCTGTCATAGTATGCGCTAAAATAACCCATTGGGAGACATTGCACTCGCTACTGAACAAGAGAGAATAAAGTAGAAGAAGAAGAATGGATTTAACAGCAACCATTCAGAGCCCCTGTGAAGGACATCAAGATGTTTTAAATAAAGGACTACTCTCTTTTACCTCATAGTTCATTGCAAATATAAATATGGAGAAAAAAATTTAAGTGCCCATGCACCTGAAAGATCTTGGAAGTTTTTAATTTTATGTTTTGCAATTTGGAATGAATCCTTCAAAATGCATTCTTTTATCAGAAATAGATTGCTGGTAGTCCCGTAACCCAGTAATTGTCAAATTGTCGTAACTATAATTGACGGTAGAAGACTCGCAAGGGGATGATGAGATAACTCAACAATAGGGCTACTTAATCACTCAGGGGCCCTTTTACTAAGCCACATAAGCAACTACGCATGTCCAACGCGCACCAAAATGGAGTTGCCGCATGACTACCATGTGGCTATTGCGGTAATTTCATTTTTGCCGCACCTCTGATACGTGTGGCCGAAAAAGAATTTTTATTTTTGGATGTGTATATCGGACACACGCCAAGTGGCATTTGGCGTGCATAGGTCATTACCGCCTGGTTACCACCTGAGACTTTATCGCTAGGGCAATGGCTGGTGGTAAGGTTGCAGACCCAAAATTGACATGCGGCAATTTTGATTTTGCTGCACGTCCATTTTCAGCAAAAAATTTTTAAAAGGCCTTTATTACAGGCGTGCTGAAAAATGGATTGGCGTGAGCCCAAAGCCTGCGCCTACACTACTGCAAGCCATTTTTCAGCGCACCTTAGTAAAAGGACCCCACAGCATGCTAAAGGCTGATATTCAAAGGCCATACACTGGACAGCCTGCACTTTATTGGTGTTCTTTTGTTTTTACACCAACAGCAATTGACTGACATTGAAGACATTGAGATATCTGTTAAATGCTTTTAATTAGCACCAATTCACCTTTTTAAATTCACTTTCATCACATGCCTATCTCCAGCTGAATTTGACCTTGAAAAATAAATAAGCTAAAAATCTAATGCTTTCACACAGCCATTAAACTGTGGATAAACCACTTAGATAGAAAGAGGTTGAAACATGCTGACAGGAAATACCTGCATACATATATTACACTGTTTGGGATGTATTACTGGACATTGCTGCAAGGAGTGTATGGGGACAGTGTTGGAAGAGCTGAGCATCTTCATGAATGTAAGCACACTCCATGAGAAGATCCATGGTACAAGAAATCCCAGAACACTGCAGTACCTGTGTTTATGTACTAATGTACTTCATAGTGCATCCTTTTGTTTGTATAGCAGTCTGAAAGTAACATGTTAATGGATGGAGAAAATCTTGCTAAAATAGATTCTCAGAATTCACCATTCATGGATAATTGTTATATATCTTTGCGTTGATGTGGAGGGGCATAATTGAATGGGGGCCCAAGTTTTCATGAGGGCGTCCTCGCAGGATGGCCCCGTAAAGGGGCGGGGCAACCCGTATTATCGAAACAAGATGGGCGTCCATCTTTTGTTTCGATAATACTTTCGGGGACGCCCAAATCATGAAATTTAGGTCGACCTTAGAGATGGTCATCCTTAGGTCATTTTTGAGATGGTCATCCCCGGTTTTCAGCGATAATGGAAACCGAGGACGCCTATCTCAAAAATGACCAAATCCAAGCCAGCATTCGTAGTGCACTGGTCCCCCTAACATGCCAGGACACCCTAGAGGGCACTGCAGTGGACTTCAGAAAACGGTCCCAGGTGCATAGCTCCCTTACCTTGGGTGCTGAGCCCCCCCCCCCCCCAAAAAAAAAACCAAACCCACAACTGTACACCACTACCATAGCCCTTAGGGATGAAGGGGGGCACCTACATGTGGGTACAGTGGGTTTCTGGTGGGTTTAGGAGGGCTCACATTTACCACCACAAGTGTAACAGGTAGGGGGGATGGGCCTGGGTCTGCCTGCCTGAAGTACACTGCACCCACTACAACTGCTCCAGGTACCTGCATACTGCTGTGATGGACCTGAGTATGGCATTTGAGGCTAGCATAGAGGCTGGCAAAAAAGTATTTTTAAAGATTTTTTTGAGGGTGGGAGGGGGTTAGTGACCACTGGGAGAGTAAGGGGAGGTCATCCCCGATTCTCTCCGGTGGTCATCTGGTCAGTTCGGGCACCTTTTTAATGCTTGGTCGTGAAAAAAAATGGACCAAGTAAAGTCAGCCAAGTGTTCGTCAGGGACGCCCTTCTTTTTTCCATTATCAGCCGAGGATGCCCATCTCCTAAGCACACCTCAGTCCCGCCTTCGCTACACTGCCGACATGCCCCCGTAAACTTTAGCGCCCAAAATTGGCTTTCGATTATGCCGATTTGGACGACCTTGTGAGAAAGACGCCCATCTCCCGATTTGTGTCGGAAGATGGCCGCCCTTCTCTTTCGAAAACTGACCTGATAGTGCCATTCTATGTGGAGTGATATTATAAAGCATTTTTCACATGTAAAGTATTTTATATATACAGAAAACAGCCCACGTAAGTTTGAGGGGTTCAATGCATTCACAGGATGGCATTAAGTTATGTGTGCAGCTCATGCAGGTACTTCTGGAAGCATTGTTTGGGCAGAGCAGAGGTGAGCTTGCAGTGAACATATACATTTTAATAAAATACGTGAGTACACATATAGGGTCTTATTCTATAAAGGTTATACTCCTAAATTTATGTTCCAAAATTTATGCTCCTAAATTATGAGCATACTCTATGTTTCAAAATAGATTATGCTCGTAATTTAGGAGCGTAAATTATGCTCATAAATTAGGAACATAAATTTTAGGAGCATAACCTTTATATAATAAGGCCCATAAGGGGGTTTTTATATCTAGTCCCAAAAGTTAGGCAATGAAAAGATTGGTGCTGAGCCCCTATTCTACATAGGGCACCTGACCTTTATAGAATGATGATATAGCATACAGGTCGTGCCTAACTTTGGGTACTAGACTTATGCTTGATAGAAACAACTTGGTACCCATAGGCGGTCGGTGGCCCAACTGTTTGGGGAGGCTAAATGGGGTGGGGTTAGGGTGGGGTTAGGGATGGGCCGGGGGCGGAGCTTACATCCATAATTGTCTGACAACACACAGAAAAAAAAATAAGTAAAAATAAAATAGTCACAATTAATACCATCCATGGCCAGCAATTCTCCTCTCTCCCCTGGCCTTCCACTCCTATCCAGCAATCTGTTCTCTCCCCCTGCCCTCCCCTCCTCTCCTCCTCTCCAGCGATCTGTTCTCTCCCCCTGCCCTCCCATCCATGTCCAGCAATTCTCCCTACTTTCCCTCAGCTCCCTGACAGCCCTCCTCTCTGTTCCTTCCTGCCCCCACCCATGCATTTAACCCTTTTACTCTCCGTGCAAGCGATGTCAGTGAAGAAGAAGGCACTGCAGGCTCGTCTCCAGCTTCTCCCTTTCCTCCACACAGTGTCCCGCCCTCGCTGAAACAGGAAATGCATCATCACAGAAGGCGGGACACTGTGTGATGAGGGAAGGGAGAAGCTGGAGCCGGAGGTGAGCCTGCAGTGCCTTTTTCATCACTGACGTCGCTGCCACGGAAAGTAAAAGGGTTAAAATACATGCACGAATGGGGGGGGGGGAGGAGGAGGGAGGAACGGAGAGGAGGAGGGCTGCCGGTTGGGGAGCTGAGAGCGGGAAGGAAGGAGGGACCGTCAGAGTGCTGCCTGGCTGCAGTGCTGCGCCAGCCCTGTGTTTTGGGGGCAGCAGCCAGGGGAATGTCACGGTTGGTGTGGGGAGGCTTAGCCTCCTCAAGCCTCTTATACGGGGCGCCTATGTTGGTACCTAACTTTTGGGAATGCCCATGACCCACTTATGTCCCTAGCAGATCGTTGATGGATAAAAATGATTTTAATAATAAATTAGAATATGCATACAATAGCCCGACACAGGCCGTGTTTCGCCCTACTGGGCTGCTTCAGGGGCTACAAAACAAAATAATATATAATAAATAATCAAATATAAGTTAAAATTGAAATTAGAATAAAAAAATCCAATCTAAATCCCACAGAATTTACATGTATATAAAAGAACAGATAAATCAAAACATACATGTATATATAGTAAAATATCACATAAATCAAAATATACGTATATATACAGTAAAATATCACATTAAAAAATCAATGTTCTAAATAGTATTATCATGATTATGTTATGCTTGTAAATACAAACAAAAACTGAATGAAATGCATAAGACACCCACCTCTTCAATGTTTCTTCACTACCAAAGGAGGAGTAAAATGATAAAAGAAACTGTGATATACTAAAAAATGAAAAACAATTATGTTAAAAATAGAATGATCATAAGCTCATGGAATAAAAAATTGATTATGGGGTATCAAAATAATTAAATGAATAATGAAGGATGGAAAAGAAAAGAAGAAAATAATAATGAAAGATGGAAAAAAGAAGAAGAAAGATAAAAGAAAAAGGACTCACATATACAGTTGATATCTTGAAAAAACAGCTCTCTCAGAGATGTTGAAACCAATGATCAATAGCCTGCATGAAATAGTATCACTCATAAGTATATAGTCACGCAGGAATAGCGATAATTCTTACGATAGGAGTGTATATATCAAAGCCTCCACTTATCTCCCAGCTTGCCTAAAATGCCAGAAATATGGCAAAATAGATAACAAAATTGGCTAAAGATCTGCATTCACTCAATCAAATCGCCACTTATCTAAAATGCTGGGACCAAAATCAGAATATCATAATTATAAATGTGTGTAAGTGAAAAAAGAAATTCACAATACTCCTGAATGGCATCACTAATCGATTGTGTCACTCATAAGTTCAGTATGAATAAAAACACTGTGTTTTTATTCATACTGAACTTATGAGTGACACTATTCTTTTTTGCCAGCCTCTATGCCAGTCTGAAATGTCATACCCAGCTCCCTGACAGCAGTATGCAAGTCCCTGGAGCAGTTTGTAGTGGGTGCAGTGCACTTCAGACAGGTGGACCCAGGCCCATCCCCCCTACCTGTTACACTTGTGGTGGTAAATGGGAGCCCTCCAAACCCCCCTAAAACCCACTGTACCCACATGTAGGTGCCCCCCTTCACCCCTTAGGGCTATGGTAATGGTGTAGAGTTGTGGGGAGTGGGTTTGGGGGGGGAGGTTGGGGGGCTAAACAGCCAAGGGAAGGGAGCTATGCAACTGGGAGCTATTTTTATTTTTAATTTTTAGAAGTGCCCCCTAGGGTGCCCGGTTGGTATCCTGGCATGCACTACAAATGCTGGCTCTTCCCATGACCAACAGCCTTGGATTTCGCCGGGTTTGAGATCGCCGGCATTTTTTTCCATTATTACTACTACTACTACTTAACATTTCTAGAGTGCTACTAGGGTTACGCAGCGCTGTACAAATTAACAAAGAAGGACGGTCCCTGCTCAAAGGAGCTTACAATCTAATGGACGAAATGTCAAGTTGGGGCAGTCTAGATTACCTGAGTAGAGGTGTAGTGGTTAGGTGCCGAAGGCGACATTGAAGAGGTGGGCTTTGAGCAATGATTTGAAGATGGGCAGGGAGGGGGCCTGGTGTATGGGCTCAGGGAGGCCGGCCAAATCAACCCCGGCAAATTCTGACATTTGGCCGAGCCCAACCGTATTAGGGAAGAAAAAGATGGCTGGCCATCTTTTTCGAAAATACGGTTAGCTCCGCCCGCTTGCGGTGCCGGAGATGGCCGGCCAGCTATTTCACCAGCGCCTTTCGATTATGCCCCTCCATGGCCTTTTATCTGCCATTATTTTCCATGCTTCTTTGTTTCTAGGTTTCAATGACTGCCATGGGTTGAATATTGACCCATGAATTCCTAAATTAAGGCTTCTATGTTAAGCTCCTAAATTTGTGTTCTATTTTAAGCCACATTTCAAATCCCATGTTTTCACTAAAAATCCATCTGGATTTAGGAGCTTAAAAGCTACACTTAAAGATATAGATCTGTCATTTATTTGTAAGATTTATTAGCCTAATTTATGAGCCCAGTGCTGAAAATCAAGTGCTAAGCTCCTAACTTCTTTTCAATGCCTTAAATCTGCCCTTGTTGCCAATCACTTTTTATGCTCCTAAATTTAAGTGTTTAGCTACATTTTGAGTAAATAGTTATGTCCTCAGCTCTAGTATGCTGATAAAAAGGCTAATTTAGGATCATAACTCTCAATGTTAAGAGCATAAATTCTTTGAATATCGGGCCCAGGGTTTTAGATGTCATGCAAAAGGAGGTAGAAGGTCAGTGTGAAAAAAATGAGATGGGGAATATGGCAGGAACAGATCATCGTCCAGTATTCCAGCTGTACATTTTCATCTTGATGACTGGCACAAAATATTTCCTGCATGGTATTGCTGTATTTCTTTCTTCGGGCACCTTTTACAAAGTGACACTGCCAATCAGCAGCACACTGAATGCAAAGAAGCCTATTCAGTTCCCATGGGCTTCTTTGCATTCAGCAGACACTAATCAGTAGCGTCTCTTTGTAAAAAGAGCCCTTGTTGCTGAGAAACTCGTGTTGAGTATTTAGCTAGAAGGAACAAGATCCTGCTTGTTTAAATGATTGGCGCATTATAAATATAGGCAGAGTTTCTCCTTTTTTCAAACCAGAGTATGGTAAGCCAGTATCATGGAGCAAATTGTACCTCAAGGACATAAGCAACCACACATTCAATCATTCAAACTTTTCCTCGCAGAGAGATTAGAAAAAAAAAAAATCAAATGGCACAGTCAGGAATCAGATACAGCAATTGCTAGAACCAGCACCAAATTCTCTGGTTTGGTAAGTTACTTGATGATTTTATTCTCTGAAGAACAGCACTCCTGCTGATTATCTAGAGTGTGACACAACCATATGTGATTATTTATTTGTGTTTTGTTATCATATTTATAACTTGGAACATTATTTCCTTGTTGTTTTTATTATTTTTGAATTCACATTCCCTATTTTTTTTTGAAATGGTATGCCTTGGATTGGATTTTGTGTTCAGTACATAAAAGTAAAAATATTCATTCCCCCCCCCCCCCCCCCCCCCCCCCCCCCCCGTCTCTCTCTCTCTCTCTCTCTAGGTGGGTTAATCGGAGAGGACAGGATCCTGCCTTCTTAACCCACGCTGGGTTGGCAGCTGCCAATATTCAGCAGCATTTAACTGAGCAATGCCACCAAATATTGGCTCTGACTACCCAGACACAACCTAGGCAGTGGTGGCATAGTCTGGGCATAGGGCAGAGCCATGGCATATTTGGGCAACAGTCATATTCATTGCCGTTCCTGCATACCTAACTGGGCTGGCTGGACTGCAGAAATGGTTGGCCTACCTTTGCCCAGTTAGATGTGCAAGTATACCACTTAATATTGTCCATACCCACATAACTTCCAGATGCTGCCACAGACCTGGATATTCAATGCAGTGTCTGGACATGGCTCGGCCTTGAATATCCAGATCTATTTTAGCCGGCAGCAGCTATCATTTAGAAAAACGCTTGCCACCGCCAACTGAATCTTGATCAGTTTATATTTACAGAAGGAAAGAAATCTAACAGCAATGACAATAGAATTATCCGTTTAAGCAGGTCATCCTGAACAGGCTGACCCGGTCCTGGTTGGATCCCACTGCATGCCTGGAGTCGTAGGCCTAGAGCTCCATACATGCAATAGGGAATAAACCAATTTGACCTGAGTGAAATGGCATGCAGTTTCCCTGAAATGTTGGGTCTGGCAGGGACTGTACCTGCTCTTAAAAGGTGCAAAGTATGTATGGGGATTTCAAAATGTCCCTGGGCCTCCCTTTTTCAGTTACAGAGAGGAGAGCAGTTTCCACACCAAGGAATGTACCTGGACAAATTCCTTTGAATACTGTGTGCATGTTACCTCATTCAAGAGGAATATTGATAGACAGTGTGAGGCAGGTAGTGGATGTTTTTTCTTCACATTTATCTCCCAAAGGAATGAATTAATGAAGCATTTCTTCAATATGCAGAAGTATGTAAGAACTGAGAGGTGGTGCTAGACAGGTAATGAGTTCTGGGCTCTACGACAACAATCTTTCCACCCTGCTTGCCTAATTTTCAACACAACAGAAAATTCACAGAGAGTCACTTGAGCTTCACAAATGCAAGCTAAAGATTTTCCTCTGCACCTGTTCCCCACTCCTTTGTAGACACATGCATAAGCTAGTCTGATATTATTCCAACAAAATTCCATGAATTTTCCTCCATGTGGTGGTAAATTTGAGGCAACTGGAAATTTTTCATTCAAATGTGTTTCTGATTCTGTGGTCACTGAATTGAATCATTACCACCAATCACCAGAAAGAGTTAGGATGCCACTAATTATTTTCCAGTCTTAAACCCAAGTCTTTTTAGATAACTTTAGGCAACCTGAGATAATAGTCTGATATGAGAAAGTAAGCAAAGAAGATTATTAGTTGGCAAATCTGCCTAAAATGTGTGTACAACGAATTTTACTTTGTTGAAATTTAAGCTTTTCTGATTTATCAATAAGCGTTTGTTACATTTTATCAAGGGAACAGAGAAAAAGTGAGGTGGATGATACATGCTTTATTTTTATACCTTGAATGTTTGATGTTAATTTTAGCTGATTTTTGTACATAATGGACAAATGGCTAAATGCCAGGCGTTGATCTCTTTCTTTTACTGGAATAAATTTAATTTTTAGCATATATTTTTTTGCATGGTGTGGTCTCTAAGATTTCACTTCATTGCCTTGTGCTTGGTGTGTGTACAAGAAAGGGCATGTCCATGAACTCTTGAATGATAGAGCTTTGATAGTATTTATCTCATGCTTAAAGTTCAGTTTTTGAAGGACATGTGCTCTACATACCTATTCCAAACACTGTTACTGGTCTTCTGCTGTAATCTGGTTACTATCATAAGTACATAAGTGCATAAGTATTGCCATACTGGGAAAGACCAAAGGTCCATCGAGCCCAGCATCCTGTTTCCAACAGTGGCCAATCCAGGTCACAAATACCTGGCAAGATCCCAAAAATGTACAAAACATTTTATACTGCTTATCCCAGAAATAGTGGATTTTCCCCAAGTCCATTTAATAATGGTCTATGGACTATTTAGGAAGCTGTCCAAACCTTTTTAAAACTCCGTTAAGCTAACCGCCTTTACCACATTCTCTGGCAGCGAATTCCAGAGTTTAATTACACATTGAGTGGAGAAAAGGTTTCTCTGATTCGTTTTAAATTTACTACATTGTAGCTTCATCACATGCCCCCTAGTCCTAGTATTTTTGGAAAGCGTGAACAGAAGCTTCACATCTACCCGTTCAACTCCACTCATTATTTTATAGACCTCTATCATATCTCCCCTCAGCCGCCTTTTCTCCAAGCTGAAGAGCCCTAGCCGCTTTAGCCTTTCCTCATAGGGAAGACGTCCCATCGGCACAATAACCAGGCACAATACACAATTTTAAACAATGAGGGGAGCTCACCGTTAGCAAATTCTCAATATGCTCTACTTCTCAGCATTTCTATACCTTATATTATACAGGTCAATAGGATCAGAGAATCATAATAGGATCCATCAGATCAGCGTATCCGCCAACACTTTGGATAAATAAATGAGCCAAGCATACTTTTTAGGGGTGGTACCGCAATCCTCATCAATCCAGGTTTTAAATTTTTCACTATTAATCCTTATTTTGTTATTCAGACAATTTTTTATACAATTTTTTATATTTTCACAGACATCCTTAGCCTAAATTTTCTTTATATTATGCATATGAAAAAGATTAGCATAATATTCAAATTAGTACTTAGCTTTTAAGCTACAGTCGACGATACATAGTGGAGACTAGTTGTCACCTTTTTTGGACATAGATCCATGTTTCGCTTATGAGCTGTTTCAAGGTAGTCTCCTATAAAGTAAAGTAATAGTATACAATTAATCCTTAACTTCTGACAGGACTATTATGCACTGACTCACAACTTGACCATTACTAACCAAGAGTATTTCTTACTAGCGGCTTCTAAGATGGCTGCCCCGCTTTCTTAAGGCAGGCTTTATAGCCAGATCAAATATTCACGTGATGTAGAGTGCCAATCAGAGCGCCAGGCTAAACAGCTGATATCCAGTAGACAGATCATTTAATAAACAAAATATCTGGATAAACAAAATATTTGGCTGCAGTATTTTAGAAGACTTTAAATGAGTGTCAACCATTTGATTTCCCAATTAAGCCCATTTTATTTATTTATTTATTTGGATTTTGTTCACACCTTTTTCAGTAGTAGCTCAAGGTGAGTTATATTCAGGTACACTGGATATTTCTTGGTCCCAGGAGGGCTCACAATTTAAGTTTGCACCTGAGGCAATGGAGGGTTAAGTGACTTGCCCAAGATCACAAGGAGCAGTGGTGGGATTTGAACTGGCCACCTCTGATTTCAAGAGTGGTGCTCTCACCACTAGGCCACTCCTCCATGCCCCTATGGTCCCACAGTGTTTAAAGTAAAATTCCAAAATTGCTCTCTGAAGTTCAGTATTTTCTCAAATTCGCCTCCCTCCCACCCTTCTTTTACTTGGTCTATTATCCGCCATTGTAAGTCCATTATTTGATGCTGACATTCCACCCAGTGTTGCACTAATAGGGCTTCTACTTTATTAGTGAGGATCCTAGATTTATGTTCAATAAGATGTACTTTTATTGCTCTCATACTTCTCCCTACGTATATTTTGTTACAGGTGCACTGAATAATATATACTGCCATTTTAGTAGTGCAGTCCGAGTCATTAAATGTTTTAATTCTATGATGTAACTGTGGATCAGTCCATATTGATCCGACTATTTAGGTCTGACCATTGATAGTGCCCACATGTAGTGTGAGATGGAGCCTCTTGTACCGCAGTATGATTAATGCTTTTTCCAGGACAATATCTCCCCTATATTTCTGGCACGTGTAAAGGCTATAAGAGTCTTCTCTATAAACACTGCATCCATCTGCAAATAAATGCCAGTGAGACATAATAATTTGTATGATAAACTTAGCCAGCGAAGAGTATGGTAACACACAGACCAACCGGTTTTGTTCTTCATGATTCCTATCGTTCAGAAGTAATTCACGCTGGGAGTACCGTGCTCTCAGATAGGCTTTATGAACAATCCTAGGGGGTAGTCACGCTCCAGAAATTTAGCAGACTTTTTGCATGTAATTTGAAATCGTCCAAAAAGGAACAAAGTCTTCTTAATCACAAGAATTGTCCTACTGGTAGATTACTTTTCAGATGATAAGGGTGGAAACTGTTGTACTGTAAATAGTTGTTACGGTCTGTCTGTTTGCAATACAGAGATGTAGTAATCACTCCTTCTGATTTTTCTATATGGATATCCAGAAAATTAATATACCGCTGGTTGTATGTAGCAGTAAATCTTAGGTTCCTATAAACTGTAGTAACAATCCCTGTGTTCCTGTCCAGATGAAGATTATATCATCCAGATACCTCTTCCAAATTAATATGGATGATAGAAAAAATTCAGATGGGTATACATAAGATGTTTCAAATAAATCCATATAAAGTAGCTAAGGTCGCCCCCATTGCGACACCATGGGTTTGCTTAAAATATTTTTTATCGTACAAAAAATAATTCGATGTGATTACCAATTTCGCCAGATCCATCAAGAAGTAGAGATACAAGGAGTAAGGCTCCTATCGTTCAGGATGGCTTTAATAATTTTTAAGGCAGAATCTTGGGGGATGTTGGTGTATAAGGAAGCGACATCAAACGTGACAAACCATGCTTCATTTGGGATGTCATGTATGTCACTTAGTAACTTCAGCATGTGGGAGGAGTCTTGTACGAATAATGTAATCTTCTGTACAGCACTTTGAAGAAACCGATCAACGAATCTTGATAATGGTTCTAATATAGACCATACCATGGAGACTATTGGCCTGCCCGGTGGATGGTTCAATTATGTATTCTTGGCAGAAAATATATGTATGGCATGGAAGGGTGTTTAACTCGTAAGAAGTCAGCCTCTTTTTGTGTCAGCATCCCTTGACGTAGTGCTGGTTCAACAATAGGATAGATTTCTTCAGCAATTTCTTCAGTTGGGTCATGCTGTAACTGATGATAATTTTTGATCTTCTAATTGAATATATGCTTCCCTCTGATTATCTGTTGTAGATTGAATCATTATCGCCCCGCCTTTATCGGCGCATTGACTACAGATCTCACTCCGTGTACTAAGCTGTTTTAATGCTTCCATTTCCAATTTTGAAAAGTTATATAGAATCTTCTTCTTGGTATGATCTATTTCTAGTTTTTTAAGATCGTGTAGAACTAGTTTCAAAAAGGTGTTGATCACAGGGTCCATTGTTTGTGGATACCATGTGGACTTAGGTTTGCATATGGAGATATCCACAGTGGACGCATGCTCAGAAAAAAACTTTTTAATCTGTAACAATCTATTGAAATGGTAGAGTGCTATTCGGGCTTTAAACGGCCTCATAGCACGCAGGTTGTGCCTAATTTTGTGTGCTGGACTTCCACCTTATAGAAACAGTCGTAAGTCTAATGCCCATAGGCACGGATTGGCACTATTCCATAACTTGGCACCAAACGTTTGAGAATGCCCATTATCCACCCATGTCCCTCCCATAGCTACATCCCTTTTTTGGTTACACGTGAGAAAAGTTAGGTGACAAGTTATGGAATAGTGCGCAGGGGTGCCAATATCCTCATTAAGTTGTGCTCTAATCCGAGATTCGCACACAAATTCCAACATTCTGCAACTTATACAGAATCCAGCGGAAAATGTGGGTAGTAACAGGAGTGGATTTAGAGTGGGGAAAAAAAGTTAGGAGCTTAGCACTGATTTTTGAGCTCAAAGCTCATAAATTAAGTTCCAAGTTTATTTAGTATTTGCTTATATCGTCCATAAGAAAACTACTGAGCGATGTACCTAAGCAAACTAAAAGAAAAGTAGAAATAAGAAAAGAAATACAATCTCATCTAGTATAGCAAAGTTCCAGAGGTAAAGTACATCACAGATTCAGCAGATGCTTCTCCATAGCCTAGACTAGACTTGACTCCTAAATCTAGGCAAATAAATTTAAAAACATAGGGATCGATATTCAAAGTGATATAACAGGCAGGGCAATCTGTGGGTATTCAGTGGCAATATCCTCTCTAACCACCTAAGCTGAAACTGGATATTTCATTTTATTTCAGTATTTATATACTGTTTAGGCCTAAGAGACTTACAGTTTCATTTTACAGGTACTGGGTCTGCCCCTAGTGGGCTCACAATCTAAGTAGTACATTGTACTACTGTTATACCTGGGGCAACAGAGGGTTAAATAACTTGCCCAGGGTCACATGGAGCTGCAGAGGGAGTTGAACCTGGTTCCCCAGGATCTCAACCCACTGCTGACCATCAGGCAGCAGCAGGAATTGAACCCAGTTCTCTAGGTCTGCAATCCGCTGCATTAACCATTAGGCCACTCCTCCATGTCTATGTTCTGGTTGGTCAAGGGGCAGAGTCGGGACAGGGTCGATATATGGAGAAGGGAAACAGAGAAATCAGACAACATACAACAAAGTCCTAACTTTCTCCGGTTTTACTTAGCTGGTTAAGGGATGAATACAGGTCCCTAACTGGATAAGAGCTGGCTGTCTGCATATTCAGTGCTGGCGCTCAGACATGGCTCAACATTGAACACCTGGGCACAAAGCTGCCACCAGCTAAAAAGAATTGCTGAGCACTGCCAGTTGAATATTTGCCCCATAAAAATTAAGATGTATTTTCAGTTAAAAACATAAGCTCCCAAGTTTGGCTGAAAATGGGGTACAAATCTAGAAGCATGACTTAGGGGCATAAATTTAGCAGATGAGCTTTTTTGAATATTGCACCCTAGGGACCCCTTTTACCAAGCCACACTAAAATGTGGCCTGCACTACCCCTGGCATGGGTCTCTTCTGCACTCTGAGCACTGTTTTAGCTCAATGATAAAATGCCCTATTTTTAATTTTTCTTATTAATGGCCATGCACTAATTTCCCCACTATCGTGTGGCCATTAGTGCATCGTGCTAATCGGATAGCGTGTGATGATGTAGCTGCGCTAACCGATTAGCACAGAACATGCTTACTCTCCGCCCACAGACCCGCCCCCAGCACTAAAAATTAAATTCTATTTTTTAGCTCATGGGTAGTGCGTGCTGATCACAAAACTACTTCAGGATGCCCCTTAACGGGCTCCACAGTAGTGCTTTTTAACCTGCTTACCACAGCTTAATAAAAGGTCCCCTAAGTTTGTAAAAGACTCATTTTGAATGTCCAGTTGAAAATTGCTGGAATTCAGCATTTCAATATTTGTAGTATGTTCAGCATTTTTTAAGTTTAACCTTTTGAATTAGCCTTTGAAGTCTCTAGCTAAGAAAAGTGTCTGACTCCCGGCAGCAGGGTCCACGGCAACTCCTATAACTGTCTTATTATCAGGTTTTTATTTAAGTATGAAGTGTGAGTGATCCCTGTCCTATCATTTATTGGCATTCATTTCTATAACCGTTGGATGTTTTCATTTTAAATTTGTACATCAATGTGATCTATGTGTCAGAAAGAGCAGTATATCAAATACTAAATAAATATAAACACATACATTTACTTTGTTCACAAAAAAATGTTATTTATCAAAATATCTCTGAAACTCACAAAAATTTGTCTGGGCTTCATTTTGCAGCATTCCTAACTGACTGTTTGCTATGTTGTGTTTTATACATGTTTGACTGAAGTAATAGTGCCTGTTTTGGAGAGTCTATCCATCTATCTGTTTTTCTGTCCATCTGTATGCATAGGTTTGTTTGTAATTGTTCCTCTCTCCCCCTCCCCCTCCCCAAAAAGTAAAAAAAATCAGGAGAGGTGCTCAAAGCAGACAACAAAGTGGCAGGGAAATCAGGCCCTACCATCAGAAGAGAAGCCAGTGTCACAGGAAGCCCAACCTTCATGGTACAAAAAAGCGAAGCCCACACCCCATGGCAGAATGATACCGATGGGAACCCCAGCCAGTAACAGAGAAGCCACAGATACTAGCTGTAGTGTCTGCTGCTGGGAACCCAACACTACCAGCAGAAAAGGAGAAGAAAGGCTGCCACTACAGCTGTGAAATATGAAGCAGCTACCTAGGACCAAAACCCCAGTGGCAGAAGGAGAAGGGCTACAGTTACAGAATGTGGTGTCATCTGAGCCTGGACCCAACTCCCAGCATCAGAAGAATGACAGAAGGACCATGGCTGCAGCCAAGAATTATGGAGGAGCAATTGCCACCACCAGGGCCTACTCCTAGCAACAGAAGAAATTAAGGGAAGGGGGAGGGTATCAGGGGCATAGTAATAGGTAGGCCCAAGCACCCAAGACAGTACATAAGAATATCAATACTTGGTCAGAACAATGGTCTATCTAGCCTAGTATCCTGCTTCCAGCAGTGGCCAGTTCAGGTCACAAGTGCATGGCAGAAACCCAATTAGTAGCAACATTCCATGCTACTGATCCTGGGGCAAGCAGTGACTTTCCCATTATCTATCTCAATAGCAGACTATAAACTTTTCCTCCAGGAACTTGTCCAAACCTTTTTTTTTAAATCCAGATACACTAACTGCTGATACCACATCCTCTGGCAACGAGTTCTAGAGCTTAACTATTCATTGAGTGAAAAAATATTTCCTCCTGTTCATTTTAAAAATAATACCATGTAGCTTCCTTGGGTGTCCCCAAGTCTTTGTACTTTTTGAAAGAGTGAAACATCGATTTACATTTACCATTTCTATACCACTATGTATTTTGTAGACCGCTATCATATCGCCCCTCAGCTGTCTCTTTTCCAAGCTGAAAAGTCCTAACCTCTTATGAGAGGAGATCCATCCGTTAGAGAGGAGATCCATCCGTTAATCATTTTAGTTGCCCTTCTTCGAGCCTTTTCTAATTCCGCTATATCTTTTTTAAGATACGGTGACCAGAATTGCACAAAGTACTCAAGATGTGGTCGCACCATGGAGCTAAACAGAGGCATTATAATATTCTTTGTCTTATTTTCTATCCATTTCCTAATAATTCCTAGCATTCTGCTTGATTTTTTGGCTGCCACCACACACTTGGTGGAAGATTTCAGCGTATTGTCTACAATGACACCTGGTTCTTTTTCTTGGGTGCTGACTCCTAAGGTGGATCTTAGCATCAAGTAACTATGATTTGGATTATTCTTCACAATGTCATCACTTTGCATTTGTCCACATTAAATTTCATCTGCCAGTTAGATGCCCAGTCTTCCAATTTCCTGAAGTCTGTTTAACTCTACCCCCTGTTTTCTATCAATAAAAAAAAACTCCTAATCCACAACAAAACACTGCTTCCTATCCCAGAAATTTTTACAGACATCTCTCATGAGGGACTTTGTCAAACACTTTCTGAAAAACTAGATACACTACATCAACCGGCTTACCCACATGTTTATTCACGCCTTCAAAGAAATGAAGCAAATTGGTGAGGCAAGATTTCCCTTGGCTGAATCCACGTTGACTCTGTCCCATTAAACCATGTGTATCTATGTGTTCAGTGATTTTATTCTTTATAATAGTTTCCACTATTTTGCCCGGCACTGACGCTAGGCTTACATGTCTGTAATTTCCCAGATCACCCCTGGATCCCTTTTTAAAAATAGGTATTAGGAAAGCTGGCAAATTCACCCCTGGATCCATTTTTTAAAATAGGTATTAGGAAAGCTGGCAAATTGGGCAACGCTATAATAATGGGTAATTTCAATTGCCCAATATTGACTCGATAAATGTTGCATCAGGGAGTGCCAGGGAGATAAAATTTCTAGATGTAATATACGACTGCTTCTTGGAACAACTGGTCCACGAACCAACGAGAGGGGGAGCTATTTTGGATCTGGTCCTTGGTGGCATACAGGGCATAGTGCAAGAGGTTGTGGTGTCAGGTCCCCTGAAAAACAATGATCATAACATGATCAAGTTTGAGCTATTATCTGAGATGAAGGAAATCTACTGTAGCTGCATTTAATTTTCAAAAGAGTGACTGTAATAAAATGAGGAAAGTGGTTAAGAGGAGTGGCCTAGTGGTTAGAGTGGTGGACTTTGGTCCTGGGGAACTGGGTTCAATTCCCACTGCAGGCACAGGCAGCTCCTTGTGACTCTGGGCAAGTCACTTAACCCTCCATTGCCCCAGGTACAAATAAGTACCTGTATATAATATGTAAGCTGCATTGAACCTGTCTTTTTTCTATGTTTGTGCAGCGCTGTGTACGCCTTGTAGCGCTATAGAAATGCTAAATAGTAGTAGTAGCTAAAAGAGAATATGAAGAGAAACTTGCTGCAGAGGCTAAAACTCACAGTAGCAACTTTTTCAGGTACATCAGAAGCAGAAAGCCTGTGAAGTGATCCGTGGGACCATTAGATAACGAAGGAGCAAAAGGGATGCTCAGGGAGGACAAGGCCATAGTGGAAAAACTGAATGAATTCTTTGCTTCGGTCTTTACGGAAGATGTAAGAGATCTGCCTGTACCAAAAATGGTTCTCAAGGATGATGATGTGGAGGAACTGAAAGAAATCTCAGTGAACCTGGAAGATGTACTGAGTCAAATTGACAAATTAAAGAGTAGTAAATCACCTGGACCAGATAGCATACATCCGAGGGTACTCAAAGAATTCAAGCATGAAATTGCTGATCTGCTGTTAATAATATGTAACCCATTTTTAAAATCGTCCACAGTACCTGATGATTAGAGGGTGGTGAATGTGACACCAATTTTTAAAAAGGGTTCCAGGGGTGATCTGGGAAATTACAGACTGGTAAGCCTGACATTGGTTCCAGGCAAAATAGTGGAAACTATTATAAAGGATAAAATTACAGGACACACAGACAAACATGGTTTAATGGGACAGAGACAGAATGAGTTCAGCCAAGGGAAGTCTTGCCTCACCAATTTGCTTCATTTCTTTGAAGGCATGAATAAACATGCAGATAAAGGTATGCTGGTTTATGTAGTGTATCTAGATATTCAGAAAGCTTTTGATAAAGTTCATGAGAGACTCCTGAGAAAATTAAAGCGTCATGGGTTAGGAGGCAAGGTTCTGGTGTGGACTAGGAATTGGTTATTAGACAGAAAACAGAGGGTAGGGTTAAATGGTAATTTCTCTCAATGGAGGAGGGTGAACAGTGAAGTGCCGCATGGATCTGCACTGGGACCGGTGCTATTTAACATATTTATAAATGATATGTAAATCGGAACGACAAGTGAGGTGATTAAATTTACAAATTACACAAAACTATTCAAGGTTGTTGAAATACGTATGGACTATGAAATATTGCAGGAAAACCTTAGGAAATTGGAAGACTGGGCATCCAAATGGCAGATGAAATTTAATGTGGACAAATGCAAGGTGAGGCACATTGGAAAGAATAATCCGAATCATAGTTACCTGATGTTAGGTCCACCTTGGGGGTCAGCACTCAAGAAAACAATCTAGGTGTCGCTGTAGATAGCATGCTGGAATCTTCTGCTCAGTGTGTGGTGGTGGCCAAAAAAACAAACAAACAGGATGCTAGGAATTATTAGGAAAGGGATGATGACTAAGACATAAAATATTATAATGCCTCTGTATCGCTCCATGGTGTGACCGCACCTTGAGTATTGCGTTCAGTTCTGGTCACAGTATCTCAAAAAAAGATATAGTGGAATTAGAAAAGGTTTAAAGAAGAGCGACCAAAATGATAAGGGGATGGAACTTCAGGTTAGGGCTCTTCAGCTTGGAAAAGAGGCAGATGAGGGGAAATATGATTGAGGTCTACAAAATCCTGAGTGGTGTAGAACGAGTAGAAGTAAATTGATTTTTTACTCATTCGAAAAGTACAAAGACTAGGGGACACTCAAGGAAGTTACATGGAAATACTTTTAAAACAAATAGGAGGAAATAATTTTTCACTCAACGAATACTTAAACTCTGGAACTCATTGCCAGAGGAAGTGGTAACAGCGCTTAGCATATCTGGGTTTTTAAATGGTTTGGATAAGTTCCTGAAGGAAAAGTCTATAGCCTGCTATTGAGACAGACATGGGGAAGCAACTGCTTGCCCTGGGATTTGTAGCATGGAATGTTGCCATGATTTGGATTTCTGAAAGGTACTTATGACCTGGCTTGGCCACTGTTGGAAACAGGATACTGGGCTAGATGGACCATTGGTCTAACCCTGTATAGCTACTCTTATGTTATGTTCTCATATTACGTTGGCCACCCTCCAATCTTCAGGTACTATGGATGATTTTAACAATTTTAAGTGAGCATGTACCTAGCATATGTTCACTTCTCACACATGTATAAAAACTGTGTATACGCTAGGTGCTGGCTTGGGCTCAGGAACGCTGCTGCTGACTGCTTTGCTTGGGGCAGCATAGTACCCTAAGTGCCTTTGGAGGAATAGAGTAGGTCTTCAGGTAGTGTGGCTTTGCGATCCCTGCTAGTTCAGGTATTTATGTTGTGAGTTGGGAAGGGCACATGGGGGGGAGGGGAAGCAGAGGGAGCATGTGGAAAGGAGAAGCAGAGTGGGCATTTGTGCCCACCCATTCTACCTTTAAATCCACCCATAATTTGCTATCTGATTATGCTCCTGAGGAGAGAAGAAAGATTCTGTGGGACAATGATTAGAGAAGCAAGGAGGTATGGAGAGAGGAGGAGTGAAATTGCAGAGGAAAAGAAGGAGTGGTTGAGAAGAGGTGTGCACTAGGGTATTTAGGTATGTGAGGTTATAGAATCGCACTCAGGCAGATGGATGTGCAAATCCCAGTTATTGCCAGTTAACTGCAATAACACATCTTGAATCCACGTTCAGTGTTTGGTGCTAAAATCTCAGCACTATATATAAATTCCAGGAGTATGTTTAAGATGAAGATGCAGTTTCCTGAAAAGGTCAGCAGAGGGCAGTATAACATCTATTCTAGACAAAGTGTAATTGGAGGCTAAGCATACAGAGCGTCACTATAACGTTAGATTACTTTTATAATGGTACAGCCACAACGTACCCAGGAATTATTCACAGGGGTACATCTTCACACACCCCTCCCCCCCCAATACCTTCAGATCACCTGCTTTCCAGTCTTCGCCTGGGCAATGGCAGCAGCACCGGCACACATAGACTGCCTGCTCCCTCACCAGGACTTACTCTCTGAACTGTCCTGTCCTTCACAAAACAGAAAGCTGCGTCAGAAGGGACAGGATGGTTCAGAGAGAAAGTCCCGGTGCAGGCGCAGTTAGCCTATGACAAGTGCCGGTGCTGCTGTCACTGCCCAGGTGAAGACTGGAAAGCAGGTGATTTGAAGGCATGAGTGGAGGAGGCTGGGAGAATTGCAGAGCTTTCAGGGGCTGGGAAGGGAAGTAAGAAATGTCAGAGTTTATCTTCATTCTACCTCCTGCTCTCCACAAGGGAGGGTAGAAGGAAGAATGCAGACAGGTGGTGTGTACGCAACACACACACACACCTTGAATGGATACACCAATGTGATACAGCACTATGTTTTATTGACAGATAAAAGGAGCTTCAGGAGGGATGACACACACAGAAACATGCAGCCAGTAAGAACACATTTATGAGTGCGGAAGCCCAAATAGCTCCAAACAATTCAGAATAGTGAGAGTGAGGCCATAAAGTACCTAATCGATATGGCTACTGCAGGTTTCAAGATCTAAATGAAAACAAAGTGCTAATATTCCAATGTCTGAAAATAGATTTTTATACCTCGTTTTCTTTGAAACTTTTCAAGTGAAACATATATGTTACAGAAGAAAAAGTAACAAAAGATGGAGTAATGACTCACTCAATGAGTACCTTTTAACCTGAAGAAGCTGAATCTCCATGGAGGAGCAGTGAGGTACTCCATGGGTGGCATGCACCTCCCCCAGGTTCCAGATAACATGCACCCCCACAGTACCACCCTTTTGGGGTCAAGCCTACTAACTCAGAGATCCACCACACACAGGGGAAGTGGTCCCCCTCTCTCCAAAATGAAGCTGTGATCATGCTCACATTAATCCCACCACCCTCTTGATTGCATCCTGCACACCTAAGTTTGTACCTGAGGCAATGGAGGGTTAAGTGACTTTCCATGGATTACAAGAATCAGCAGTGGGAACTGAATTGGACTTCACTGGTTGTCAGGAAGGAAACTGTCATCAAAAGCATCAAGAAGAAGCAAGGTAGAGGGAATCAACTACACAAACAAAATGTGAAACAAATCAGTGAAGTAGGCCACAGATAGAACAAGGAAGTCAAACAATACAGAGACGCTGTCTTTATTTATGGATCCGACACAGATGGTGTTTTGGCAGATGCCTGTGGCAAGAGTCAGATATAAACACACTGCACAGTACAATCCTGCAAGAGTCTTCCCAATCAATGAGATAAATAATACGGGACAGGAAGCTGTTTCAATTGTGTGAATGCATGTTGGCTGTTTGTCCTGTATTATTTGGGAAGACTCACACAGGATTATACTGTGTGGTGTATTTATATCTGACCGTTGACGCAGGCATCTGCCAAAACATAGGCCATGACAGTGTCCTTAAATAAAGACAACTTTCCTCTATTGTTCGACTCCATTGTTCCATCTGTGGTCTATTTCACTGGTTTGCTTCTCATCAAAAACATCATCTTCCTTAAGTTATTCCCAATCATTGTTGGAGTCTCAGTTTAGGGGGGGGGGGGGGGTAGCACTTCAGAGATAGAGGGCTATATTATGATCGGACATATTTGCGGCCATCAACAAGCAGACAGAAAAAGTGTTTGAAGGTAGCTGAATTAATCAGGCTACTAGTTTGTGGTACTGGTAGCTCAACGTGGCTGCAAGCACAAAGGATGCAATAGGTATTATAACAGCATAGCAGATGCTTTGTCCCATTTCTACGAGTCTCTTTTTTGATCCCACTGATGGACAAGACCACCACATCAATGAAAACGTGGCATAAATCCTGCACATTGATTTACGCGCACTGAACCATATTCTACACGTGTAAATTTTGGAACGTCCACAAAACACCCATTTTCCCACCCATAGCCATGCCCCCTTAAAACTGCATGCATTAGAATTTAGACGCAGTTCATTACAGAATACGCTTAGCGACTTGTGCACGTAAATTCTAATTATTGCCAATTAGTGCTCATTATTGCTTAAGTGCTGTTATCATTGCTGATTAGCTTGTTAAGCCAATTACGTTACACGCGTTGTTATGGGATACACTTAGATTTCAGCACGGAATGCTAGTCACGCTGTATAGAATCCGGCAGTAGGGCAAACGGTTGAGTGAAAAAGCTCCATCCCTAGTTTACTATGGGCCTATACCAATCTGCAGTAAGCACTAATCAGTTAGTGCATGGCCATGTAGGATGTACTGATTAGTGCAGAAATGCTCACTCTCTGCCCCCAGACATGCCCCTCCCAGAAATATTTAACATTTTTTTAGTGCGGTTTACATATCTTAGTACAAGGAGTCCTATGTATGCTCTTAACTAGATTGAGGGAGGACAATTTCCATTCAATTTACCTAAGTAAATGGCTTTAGAAATTGTTTTTCCCCCAAGACATTGCATATGGAGGTAAGATTAGAAAGGATATTTTCATGCATAATAGGCTTTTATAAAAATACCCCAGTAGCTATACATGCAAAAGAATACACGGCGACAGATAGGCATGCACTTTTGCATGACCTGTGTGTAGGCATGTTCTGGGATGGAGTATGCATGGAACTGTGATTTATAAATTGTTGAAGCTCATTCAACAATACCAAAAACAATCCTCAGCTTCTCTTGTATAACAGTAATATCTACAAATCTCTGTGGTGCCCCTCACTGATTCAAAGCTCTAAATCAGCGAGACCTATGCACCCACCTCCTCATCAGTCACACAAAGAATACAGCTTCTTTAAAAATCTCTTATTGTTTATCATAACATTTCCCCAAAAAATTTCTAATGAATTTCAAACTTAATTTTGATACTCATCTTCACGATGTAATAATTTTTTAAAGAAGCTATCCTGCTTATTTTGAAAGAGATCGCTGGCCATCTTCCGACACAAATCGGGAGATGGCCGGCCATCTCCCGAACCCAGCCAAATCGGTATAATGGAAAGCCGATTTTGGACAGCTCCAACTGCTTTCCGTCGCAGAGCCAGCCAAAGTTAAAGGGGGTGTTTCATAAGGGTATGGAAGGCGGGACGGGGGCGTGGCTATGAGATGGCTGGCTTCGGCCGATAATGGAAAAAAGATGGCCGGCTCTGACGAATATTTAGCTGGCTTCACTTGGTCCATTTATTTTTAGGACCAAGCCTTAAAAAAGTGCCCCAATTGACCAGATGACCACTGGAGGGAATCGGGGATCACCTCCCCTTACTCCCCCAGTGGTCACCAGCCCTCTCCCACCCCCCCCCAAAAAAAAATTATAAAACATTTTTTTGCCAGCCTCTATGCCAGCTTCAAATGTCATACCTAGCTCCATGACAGCAGTATGCAGGTCCCTGGAGCAGTTTTTTGTGGGTGCAGTGCAGTTCAGGCAGGTGGACCCAGGCCCATCCCCCCCTACCTGTTACAAAACCCACTGTACCCACATGTAGGTGCCCCCCTTCACCCCTTAGGGTTATGGTAGTGGTGTAGAGTTGTGCAGAGTGGGTTTGGGGGGGATTTGGGGGGCTCAGTACCCAAGGTAAGGGAGCTATGCACCTGGGAGCAATTTTTGAAGTCCACTGGAGTGCCCCCTAGGGTGCCCGGTTGGTGTCCTGGCATGTCAGGGGCACCAGTGCACTACAAATGCTGGCTCGTCCTACGACCAAATACCTTGGATTTGGCCGGGTTTGAGATCGCCGGCATTAGTTTCCATTATCGCCGGAAACCAATGCCGGCCATCTCTAAAGCTGGCCCAAATGCTGAGAGTTGGCCGGCTCCAACCGTACTATCGAAATGAAAGATAACCGACTATCTTTTTTCAATAATACGGTTGGGGTGCCGCTTTACAGCGCCGGCCAAATAGATTATGGCCGTTCGATTATGCCTCTCCACATTATCTGTGATCAATGAGGAGGTGAGTGAGTGAATCTCACTGATTTAGAGTTGGGAATTAGAGAGGGGCACCACTGAGGTCTATAGATATTATTGTTATATAAGGGAAGCTGTGGATTGTTTTTACTATTTTATAAAATATGCACATTTTCATCCACTTTACATGCTAACATTTACCCCTGCCCCCTCCCATGCATAAAGGCTCATGGCTTCCATCTAGTCACAATTTGTGCATTAATATTTTATAAAGAAACAAAGAATAAATAACATTCATGTAACCGATTCCTCCTACCCTGGAGTATTAAATAAGATGTCTGCAAACAGATCAGAAAAACATCCTGGAGGAAATCCTTTATTTTGCAAGTTCTGAATTATATAGTCAGAACTGTTATTTCAGAATGAACTGTTGCATAGGAAAATACATATATACCATCTTATTATGCAATGTGCTTGCATTTCATCCTGTCAAATCTGAAACTCCTTCTGTGATAGTGATTGGGGCAGAGGTGACTGTCACAGGGAATCCAGTAAACATTTAACCTGCCTTTTCCATTTGCTACAGATCATATTTATTCAAGGACAATGGGCATTCTTGTAAGCCCCATGTAGCATTCCAGGCGTATAGACCTCTAGCCCTCTTTCCTGTATCCCACATGAACATAGACCTGTAGCATCCATTTGAAAGTATGGCTTCTGACAATTCTGGGCTTCTAACCACATTAAATAAGTAAGCACTTACTGTTATGGATTATTTTAATAAGTATATGGGTAATCATGCACTTTGGAATCATTCACCCTTTTGCAGACTAGAAAAGAGGCCTTTGTAAATTTCCTGCTGGTTCTTATAGGTTGCTGGGTAGGTTTGAATGGAGGCAGATAGGATGATGAGTTTCTGAGGAATTGAGTTTGTTCCACTCCACAGTATGGAATTCATTATTCACCTAACTGCAAACGGATAAGGGCCATTATTTTTAACGAACATTTCAAATCTTCACACTTCATTCCTATTCCTCATCTAAAATGCAATACTATAACTCATCTTCCTGCCGTACATTGTAAATTGCTCTATGTCCTTAAGTCAGAATCCCAGTTTCAATTCCTCTTTTCCATCCTAATTTTGGCTCTGCAGAACACAAGAACAATACTAAGCTTTAGAAAATTAATTTCAGTTTGGAAAAGAGTATCAAGAGATCACCACTGTAATGAACCTTTGACCTGTATATCAGTTCTAAAAATGCTCGCACATCACCATCTCGCTGTAGCAGGAATCTTTACTGCTTCTGAATTGTACCAGAGTGTAACTTGCCTGGAGCTACGAATGAAAAGGGCATGGTCCAAATAAAATCGATAAAGTAAACAATAAAAGATCTTGTAACAACTTTCATAGTAGCTGTAAAGAATGATAGAGGGCAACTGGATGAGAGATGACACCAAGACCTCTAGCTCCAGCCTCTCCCAGCAGGAACAACTGGACTAAAATGGTGTTACTAGTGATCGAAGAATGTTGTTTGTGGTGGGAGGAGGGATACAACAATTGTTAATGATTCCAGTAAAAATTTCCCTACAGCTGTATTCAGGGGTGTAGTATCAACTAGAGAATGACACAGGAATGGGGAACCGCAGTAACCGCGGGGATGGGGATGGGGACAGGGACAGATCTTGAGGGGACGGGGAGGGATAGATCCTACAGGGATGGGGACAGATCCCACGAGCATGGGGTGGGGATGGGGACAGAGCCCACAGGGACGGGGACAAACTTTGTCCCCATGTCATTTTCCACTTTGAAGCCTGTTAATGAACTGGACTGTTATTTATGTTTGAGTGATGCCTACAAAGATATTTAGATTTTTTGGAAAAACAAGCAAACATGCTGGCCACAACTAGCAAAATTTGCATGGGGGGATCCTGTACATCCTGCTACCAACACATCTTCTAAGAAGACAACTTCTATCCCAGGAAGGACTGTGGAAGACAGGAGAGCTAGACTGAATCCTGAGATTGTTGATGACTTCTTATTTATCCACAGATTAAAAAACCATAACAGTGCTTCATAGGGTATATTTTTCCCCTCTAGGGCATAGAGAACGGGTTGTATTTTATATCCCTGCACATTTTAACAGTGTGAATTAGGATTCCTTGGTGTAGTAGAAATCACTTATTGTTGGGGTTGGAAGGGTAGAGGGTGTTGTTATTACTTTCTTTTTTTTTTATTTTTTTTTATTTCAGAAGGTAAAGAGTTCCAATGTTTAATAGCCCAAAACAAAAAAGAGGCAGTGAAACTTTTCTGATTTCAACATACGTTGCTGGAGGAAAACGTAAAAACAAAGCATTATTTGTGCAGGAATGCGTGACTGAAAGGTGAAAAGAGCCCGCATATGTAGCTCAGCCCTAGTCCATGGAGTGATCTAAAAACCACAGTGCAAATTTGTTCAAAAAGCAGCATGACTGGACAGATAGCCAATGAGGTTTAATTAACAGTTTGGAAAGTCCTGCCCTAATGGTATTCATGTGGAAAATGCCATTCAGGGTCTTCATCTGCTCTTGTTGCTCCTAGACCTTGTGTTGGCCACTATTTGTTCCTTTTTATACTTTAATAAAAAGATTTAAATATAAAATCATAAGTGTTCAAGGCTTCTGCAGATGAGGACAGAGCCCATAGGGACAGGATGGGGACGGGGACAGAACCTGCGGGGACAGGGTGGGGACGGAGACAGAACCCACGGGGACAGGGACAAACTTTGTCCCCGTGTCATTCTCTAGTATCAACGGTGCACAGGGGAACACATGAACCACCAATCTGAAGCAGGGCATCTCATAGGTCTTGTTTTTCAGCTACATGGCAGCAGAAAACGTTTGTACCACCCTCCCAAGCAGTCACCCAAGGCCACTGACTGTATTCCATTTCAATCTGAACAATCAAACTTAGACACAAGAAAACAACACCTCCACAATAATGCTGTAATAACTTTATTTAGATGCTTTTGTTAATAACATAGTCATCTGGATGATAAATAAATATGCTGGTTATACTTCAGATAAGTTTTTAAACCAAACATTGAGTTTTCTAAGTATGATCTGAAATAATGAGAATAGTTGATAATACTGGCCCAGTCCCTTTCTTTTCCTTAACAGTGCAGTAAGCAGATTCAGCATTGCCTACGAGCATCAAAACTCTTTACTTGGATTGTTGGTTTAGGTGACTGTACATGAATTGTGAACCTTTAAAACCCTGACATGCTGCTTCCTTTTTCGTCTGTCTTGAAAGAAACTGCATAACTCTGTGAGTTCCATGGGTTGTCCCCAAGCACAGTGCTTTCTGAAGTCATATCAGCTCCTCCTGTAGGATTAACTTAGTAGTTAGTACAGCAGACTTTGATCCTGAGGAACTGGGTTCAACTCCCAATGCAGCTCCTTGTGACTCTGGACAAGTCACTTAACCCCCCATTGCCCCAGGTACAAATAAATACCTGTGTATACTCACGTAAATCGCTTTCAATGTAGTTGCAAAAACCACTGAAAGGCAGTATATCAAGTCCCATTTCCCTTTCCCTTCCCTGCTGTTTTCAAAAGATTTTTTCTCAACAAAACAAGGGGCCTTTTACTAAAGGTGCGGTAAGTCCTAACATACGCTTAACATGTGAGAAAATGCTTACCACAAACACCCTAATTCTATAAAAAGCGCTAAAAATTGCATTCACAAATTTGGGCACATACCCAAATTGCTGCGCAATTTAATTGAATAGCAAGCTAATTAGTGCCAATAATTGGCAATTTAACATGCAAATTTTGGTGCTGATTTGAATTAATTACAAGTTACATGCATAAATTTAGGTAATAGATCTACACCTTAATGTTGCGCGTGAGTCAAAAAGGGGGGGCAGAAATGGGCAGGTCATAGGTATATTGGGGGGCATTTCTTTAAGTTATGTGCATAGTTATAGAATAATTTAGATGTGGGCATTTGCGTCACATTTTCATTGGTGCAAATGGCCACATCTATAGTTAGGCTTGATTCCTGGGTGTAAGTGCTGTTCGATAAACCACATCTAATATAAGCGGGGTTTATAGAATAGCACTTTTTTGGCACTGATTTTTTTGGCACCATATATAGAATTTTTCCCCAAAATGTGTTACAGTGTTTTGCAGTAATATAATCTTTTCTGAGTACTAGCCTCGTGTTATTTATTTTTTGTTATATTTTTGGGAGAGAGGGTGTGTCATGGGTGGAGAATGGACATAGAAACATTAACCAGCTAGCACATTTGCATTAGCACACACTAACTGGCTGATGCTGAGTTAACGCGGGAGCACATAGATTAGGGCGGGACCTGCAAAAAAGAAAAATGCCCTAAATACTGTCATACTGAATCTGGGCTTAGCACATGGTGAGGTCCCCTGTTAAGATATGCTAAGCACAGATTCTAATGCCCTTTAGTAAATAATGCCCCAAAATAAAGCTAGATCTTACTGTCTATAATATGGAGAAACAAGTTTGTCAGTTACCAAAATGTCTTTTCCTGTGTTATTTTTGCTGGAAGGCAGTGATGGAGCTGGGACAGCAGAACTGCTGGAAATAAGGGAAAGGGAAATGGAACTTGATATACAGCCTATCTCTGGTTTTTGCAACTACATTGAAAGTGGTTTACATAGTATATACAGGTACTTATTTGTACTTGGGGCAATGGAGGGTTAAGTGGCTTGCGCAGAGTTATAAAGAGGTGTAGTGGGAATTGAACCCAGTTCCCCAGGATCAGAGTCTGCTGCACTAATTACTAGGTTACTCCTCTAGAGCAGGACAATGCAAATTCATGTTTTCAAGTCCCACAGTCAGGTCCCATTTTCAGGAGATCCAAATTGTGCTAATGCAGATCCCGTCTTCAGGAGATGACATTGCGCTAATGAACCTGGTCCTTAGAGTAGATGTTTGCAGATATTTCGCATAAACATGTATGGTGGAAAAGCCTACAAAAGTCAGACCTCTTTGTAGTGCTCAAGGACCTCAATTCAACTCTCTGACCTAAGGAAACCATTTGGATTATTTACAAAATATTTGAAGATTAATTGTCTCAAACTGTGATCATTTGAGAAGCTTTGGATAGTGCTGGTGAAATAAGTTTATGGTTACAGTCAGTTTTACTAAATAATCCTTCACAATTGTCTCTACATATCACACTTGAAAGCAACGTCAATAAAGATCACAGGATTGAATGAGAATAGTGCTTGAATTATCCTCTCAGCTTCAGAAGTAATGCCTCTAGAACAGGTCCCACGCACACTGGCAAACTGACAGGCACTGCTGTACCTAATTTTTGCATAAATGGAAGGTTTTTATTTGTAGAGATGAGAAGCTGGCAAATTTCACAAATACTCTATTCTGTACAAAAAAAATGGTCAATTGTACCTCTTATAGGGGACCTTTTACAAAAAGGGTTGGCATGTGGCAACAGGCATGCCGCACACCAAACCGGTGTAACAGAAAATCAGGTCTGATTTTCTAGTGCAGGGGTTACCTACTGGTAATTGGGCAGTGCCATGTGCTGCTCGGTTACCGCTGGGTTAGCGCGGGAGCCCTTACCGCCACCTCAATGAGTGGCGGTAAGAGCTCTTCCCTCCCCTCTCCCCCCAAAATGGTTGCACGGCAACTGAAAACTTACCGCACGGCCTTTTCTTATTTTGGCATTTTTACCCGTGTGGGAAAAAGGGCCACAGTACACGGCAAAGCGGCCACCGCAGCTAGCGCAGGGCCCCTTTCACCGCAGCTTGGTTAAAAGGCCCCATAGTGCTAGAGACATAATAGACCTACCAACCAGAAACACATCCGGATCAACACAAACATATCTAAATCTCCACTACCCAAGCTGCAAAGGACTCAAATACAAATCAACATATGCATCCAGCTTTTCCAACATAAGCACACAACTGTGGAGTGCATTACCAAAAGCCGTGAAAACAACATATGACCACCTAAACTTCCGGAAATCACTAAAAACTAACCTGTTCAAAAAGGCATACCCTACCAACACAGCTTGAATGCCTGAACCCCGCAACACAATGAAACCAAAGCACGTAATGGACTTAACATAACTCTTCCGCTCTACAATTCCCTAATGTGTCTGTTCCACGTGAACCTTATTCTACCACAACATTAGTTTGTATTTGTTCATACCGGAGTTGGCGAATGCCTCTCTGGTACTATGTATGCCACATTGAGCCTGCAAGTAGGTGGGAAAATGTGGGATACAAATGTAACAAATAAATAAATAATAAAATTAATAAATAAATAAAATATGATGGTTTGCTTTTAATCTGACAGAAGTCATGTTTTGCACCCTTTTCCCTTGCTCCTGTTTTTTGTGAATGCATTGAAACAGCTACTGGGCTAATCAGATTATTTTTTGTATTTATAGGTAAATGGCCTATGTGAAGGAATGTGCTATCGCACAATATTTAGTTACAGTTAATTTTAATTTTTTTTATTATAAAGTTTTACATTCATCTTTCCTCTGGCCACCCCAGATTCAATATGGAACACTATAAAATACATCAAACCATAAGAATAGGCTAAAACTGAATAATCAATTCACAATTAAATTAATTAAATTATTTCCTATTAAATTAATAGGAAATAATATGTCCTATTACACAACAAACTAAATAATAGAAAAACAAAGGGATCCTTTTATTAAGCCGCGTAAGCGTCTATGCGCACCCAATGCGAGCCAAAATGGAGTTACCTCCTGGCTACAACGTGGCTCTTGGTGTGTGTCCAATAAGCGCGTCTGAAAAATCTTTTTTTTTGGATACGTGTATTGGGCATGCGCCAAGTGGCATTTGATGCGCGTAGGTCATTACCGCCCGGTTACCACATGAGACTTTACCGCTAGGTAAATGGCTGGTGCTATGGTCTCAGACCCAAAATGGACATGCAGCAATTTTCATTTTGCCACACGTCCATTTTTGGAAAACATTTTTAAAAGGCATTTTTACAGGTGCACTGAAAAATGATTCTGCGCGCGCCCAAAACACACGTCTACACTTCTGCAGGCCATTTTTCAGCGCACCTTTGTAAAAGGGCCCCAGAACACATATATCCAAAACTTCTATACATCATCAATAAAATAAAATAATACAGAAACACAGCTCTCAAACAGCCACGTTTTCAGCTTTTTCCAAAAAACTGTAATTGACTTAGGTCTTCTGAACAGACAGGGAAGAATTCCATAAAGCCAGAGTTTTACTCATGGAGACTATTTGACAAGTAGAAACTAGCCAAGTCTGATTTAGGTGCTGGAACAGGTAACAGAACATCCTGGGGTGGACATGTAACTGGATAGAGTGGACAAGATGAGCCGGAACAACACCCTTAATAATGTCATTGTGAAAATCCTAAAATAAATCCTACAGAAACTGGTAGCCAGTGCGAAAACTTCAGCAATAGAAAGGTCCTGCCCCATTACTTATAATCTGTAATAATATTAGCTATAATATTCTGTACTACTACTACTTATCATTTCTAGAGCACTACTAGACGTATGGAATGCTGTACACTAAACTCATATGAGACAGTCTAGGTTTGACAGAGCTTACAATCTATTCAAGACAGAGAAGCAGGACAAATAAAGAATTAAGAAATTACTTATCGTAGGAATGATTAAAACAGACACGGGTACTGAACAGGTGAATAAAGAGTTAGGAGTTTAAAACAGCATCAAAAAGGTGGGCCTTTAGTGTAGATTTGAATAGGGCCTTTGCCGTACCAGCTCAGGAAGCCTATTCTGTACCAATTGCAGTCTGTCCATTAGCCTCTTAGGGAGGCCCAAAGTACACAGAATTACAATAATCAGGATGGGACAGAGTCTGAAAATGAACAAAAAGAAGACTGCAAGTTGAAGATTGAGTACATCTACTAATGCACATGTCTTACTAAGCTCAAAATGGACTACTTACCGGAAACCTGCTGACAAGTACAACTACCTTCAGAGCTCCAGTTTCTACGCTCTATACATCAAAAAATTCACTACATACAGCTAAAGTACAAGATACCACTGGATTTAATCTGACCCACAAGGCAAAAATAAACACCTTAATGCTTTAATGGAATCCTTTAAACCAAAGGGTTACCTCCCCAAAATTACTGCTTGTAGTAATATATAATCCCATTAGAAAACCTAAGGAAATTTTCTGGAGGACAAATTACTAAAATAAACATTACCTACCCACCCCAATTTTAACTTTCTGTCAACCACCTAACCTGAAACAAACACTTATATGAAGAAAACTCCAGATAGAAATCCTAAATAGAAGAAAATGCCACAAAACCTTGCACGACACCGTGATGTAAGTTATGCCAGCACATATCAAAGGTCCCTACAGCTAACCACATGGCAAAGCCATTCAAAATGAAAGGCTCACACTTCTGCTTCTCTAAATATACTTCAATGCAAAAAAAATGTAAAGAGGGTACGCTGCATCGGAGAAACAAGACAAAAATTGAGAACACATATCAATCTTCACTGACGTAACATAAACTATTACAACAAAAAAAACAACAACTGAATGATAGCTCAGTAGTTGAACTTCTCAAAAGAAGATCACTCCCTTAAAAATCTTACAATAAAGATGCATAAAGGAAACTTCAGGGGCATACAGGAATGGAAAACCTTTGAAATTAAGAAATATCAAACACTGACACAAAACCACTTGATAGAGACACTGGCTTTCTCGCTGATCATCAGATATTTTTACTGCTAAAACTGTCTATTGTTTATGTTTCATTTATTCTTACTGTACACCGCCTTGAGTGAATTCTTTCAAAAAGGCGGTAAATAAATCCTAATAAATAAATAAATAAATAAAATAGGGCCTTTGATCTGTAAAGTGTAATTGTAATGTCGTGTCTACCTATCCTCCCGCCCCTAGTGGCATAGCTAGGTGGGGTGCCAGGGGAGCGGCCGCTCCCCCAAACAGAGTTCTGCCGGCGCCTATTTCTTTTTCGTCCTGTTGCACTGAAAATGTGTGCCGGCGGAAGTCCGCTCTCGCTCCCCCGCGCCATCAACCTGCCTTATCCTGGCTCTGCTTTTGCCCACCCTCTTTCACTGAGTTCTACTAACAGACGCAGACAATCCCAAATCTACATGAGTTTGTACTATTTAAGCCCAGTTTAAATGCATGATTTTTTCACTGACCTGATGAAGAAAGAATAACTCTTAAAAGCTTGTCAACAATATATTAACCTCCCCCACTTTGACAAAACTGTGCAGTAATGCCGACACAGCCCATTCACTTTGGGGAGGGGTAAATTAGTTCAATAAAAAAGTATCACCTACAACTTGGCTGTTGATTATTATTTCCTTACTAATTCACAAAAGCCTCTTTCAGCTTTCTAAACGGGTGATTTCTAAAGAGGAATAAAAAATGTGAAAGTTACGACTGTAACCACAAAGTGGAAAACTCATATTTCTAATCACTCTACCTAAAGGTGATATAAAAGCATTAGAAAGAATAGATGAAATAGGCAACCCTACGGCACAACACAAAAAGGAGACCAAGCCCTTGACTCTTGCACACCCATTCTCAACTTCTCTGTCCACCTTACCTAAAAAGAAAACCTCTTACTCACACTTCCCCCATAAGAGTATTCTTGGCCCTACCACCAACCATAACTGAAGGCAAAAAAAAATCTTATAAGTAGGAGCTGGGACACAAAACATGTTGATCATGAACTGTGTCATATAAAATTCTTTTGGACTTGAAATAATGACAAATGAGAGAGATGTATGTAATGGATCTGATGATGTGATTGCAACTCGTTAGGCAATAATGCAATAACAGACCAAAATATGATAATAAAAAGTCTCTGGAGGAGAAAGAATCACGAAATACAGAACTCGGTTGATGTTCTGTAAGTCCCATTAGGATGTGAACTCCAGTTAGGATCATACAAATAAGTTATCTAGCTCCTCTTTACTCTTCCTCATAGTTCTTCTTAAACTAACCCACAAAGGGTATCCAAAATTTTGCAAAATATTGGCATAGGCTGCCACTTACACACAGTTATCTCACTACTATTGTATATGCTATACATCTGCCTTACCATGCTCTGCTTTTCTGATGGACTTTTCCAATGCAGAGCTATCTCTATTCTTCCAGTTGTACCTCCTGTCACAACTTCCCATTTCCAACCTCCATTCCTTCAGTCTGCAGGCTGAGCAAAAATATCTTGGAGTTAAATAATATTTGCCCCTTCCAATATGTTTGTAGCCTCGGACAACCCCACCTGGTTCCCCACAATTATGCCCAAAACTTGGTGAGACCATCCTAAATATCTTCTTCAGTTTCAGTGGGAAAGTATACATGCTGTGTAGTGCTTTAGACCAGTTTCCATTATAGCGCTGAGGTGGATAGCTTCAACACTTCTCTGAATACCTTCTCCCATTCCTTCCCACCTTGATCCCACCCAACCTCACTCGACCTCCTCTTCCCAAGCCTTGAAGTAAGGTCAA
Organism: Microcaecilia unicolor; assembly: GCF_901765095.1. NCBI lineage: Eukaryota > Metazoa > Chordata > Amphibia > Gymnophiona > Siphonopidae > Microcaecilia > Microcaecilia unicolor. The sequence goes on from NC_044032.1 coordinate 443,606,993, forward strand.
CTACCCACCTCCAGCCTCGTCAACAGCACATATACCAGCCTTGATAGCAATCCTTTAGAGCTCTCATTCATCCTATACCAAAATTCAAACAGAATGGCCTCTGTTTTACATCCACCTGTTTGCTTTCTCATTTATGTGAATGCCTAGACTGTAAACAGATAGTCCCCTGCCTTTCTCAAATCTAAACTTTTCCCTCAGTTTATCAAATGGTCTCACTCTCTTCCCTTTCTGTAATAGTGGATCCGCCAAATCCAGTCCCTTTTTATGTTATTCACTATCTATCCAATGCACTTGTCCCAAGTGAAAATTCTATTGAACCTAATTGGAAGAAATCTTGTAAATTGTTAATATCGATTCATCAGTTTATCTTTGGTTCTTGCCCATATTATCAAGGTACAATTACCAAGGATAGGCAATCCCAAAATTTCCCTTTCCGTTTGTTTCCCATTTTGTTTGTGGCATTGTGGAAATCCCACAAAATAGCTGGTTTCGTCTTGAGTGCTAATCAGGCATTTTTAGCTGCATTATCTGGTTAAGTGCCCAGTTAGCCCCAGACAGGCAATTTATATGGCCAGGATCCTCTCCTAGCCTTTTAAATCATTTTGAATATCGGGTCCATAGCATCTACATTGTCTTTGAGATTGGCCTATAAGAGTTACATGGTTTCACATCTTTTCCTGATTTGGGAATTACAGTGACACTCACCATATTCACTGACTACAGTAGACTCTCCCCAAGAACTACAGTATTAAACACCTTCACCATCTGATCCACAAAGACCCCCGTAAAATTTTGTAGAACCTAGCCAACAGGCCATCTGAATCTAGTGCCTTCCCATCTTTAATGGTAAATGGTCTGCTCCATTTCTTTGCTAGAAATATACCTTTCCAACAGCTTTACTTCCTCCTCTATAAGCTTAGGGATAGGTCACCTCTCTAAACATTCCCAAGTCTCCTGCTCCCCAACCATCATCTCATTGGAGTATAGATCAGCATAATACTTTAGGAACAACCTCTCATTCCTTCACTATCAAAATTCATTCCCCTCCTGCAGAGATAGGGTCGCTACTTTTTAAAAGTACTTAAGTAAAAAGCAAACGTACTGGCTGAAACATTAGTGAAGTAAATGTAGAAAGTCTTATCCAAAAAATTATTCCAGTAAAAGTAATAAAGTACAACTCTTAAAACTACTTTTTTACTACAAAGTAAAAAGTATTCTTAACAAGTTGGACCACAGAATCTAGTATGTTTACAAGCAAACTTCGAGGGGGTCACACAAGGCCCTTTCTAGAAAAAGAACGCCACCACCCTGAACATTGCAGTAGGCATCTAATCACTGCTAAGCTTTTTTACATGCCTTCTATATGGGTCTCCTTTGTGTTTATCCAACACATTTTTGAATTCTGTTACCATTTTTATCTCAACCTCCTCCCGCGTATGTTGTGACTCAAGGTTAATGTACATAAAGTTTATCCCTCATTCATAAAACCTGATAACTGGTTTGTGCTGGGTGATGCATGCATTTGCAAAAGAGATTGGGGTGGCAAAAAAAAAAAGAGCAGGTAAGGAGCAGGGAGGTTAAATTAATTATGGGGTATGCATTTTGTACCCTGGCAACATTGTGAATTTTTTTTAAATAGTGATTTACTTTGTTCTGTGAAAATGGCTACCACAAGTTCCCATGGCAATCTTGTGAGACTGTCGCTGAAACCTGCAGTAGCCATTTTCAGAACAGAGACCTCATAGGCAGAAGCCTAGGAGAGCCAATTCTGCCCCAGCACACTACTGGACTACCAGGGCTGTAAGGTAGACATGAGAAGGAGGATAACAGCCTCATAGATTACAGTGGATGGTGAGTATTAATTTGCAGAGGGGGAAAGAAGGACTTTGGCTCATAGAAGAGCTCCAATGTCAGACAAATCTAGGCTGAATTCACCAGCAGGTTTGGGAATGGTTTAGCCAAAGCAGATGGTCTTAGAACAGTCATGGACACTTTGGGGAAGGGAGGGAATAGTAGATGCTAAGAGGGTGACATCATACGCAGGCTTGCATCTGATTGGGCCCGAAATTCTGGTCACAGTTCAGCTGTTTTTCGGGCCCAATCAGCTGCAAGAGGTATGGAAAATACTTTTTTAAAAATGTTGTAAATGTGTACTTCATTACTAAGTACAAAAGTAGAGCTTATTTGCAACAAGTTACAAGTAAACAGTAAAAGTACTGCCAATTGTATACTTTGTGACTACCCATCTCTGCCCTCTTGCCTGCTTAATCTTCATTGTTGCTTCATCTATGCTTTCCTTATATGCAGCTATAGCTACAAACTGAACACGTCTGAAAATGAACAAAAAGAAATCAAGAAGCAGAATAACTATATCTACTACTAATGCATATGCCTTACTAAGTTCAAAATGGACTACTACATGAAAAATAATGACTTTTGAGACACTTCAGTCTCAATCTGCCATGGTCACTCACAAACATTAGTATATAGGAAACCAGCTGACACCTACAACACTGCCTTAATTCCATCCCATAATACCCCATTACAGTTTAACTCATAGTACTCCTTAATCTCCTTTCCCCTCTTGTGTCTGTTTCCCCATCCTTCTCCCAGTCTCCCCTTATATTCCCCTCCCCTCCCCTCATCCCTTCTCCCTCTCTATCAACATCAATGAGTCATTAAACCTGCTGTTACTTTGAGAGAGAGTGACTCATCCATCCAGGCAGCCCCCTCCTCCCCCATCCTTCAACATCATTCTTCCAATCGTTAATTCCCCCCCCCCCATCTCCCTTTCCTGCCCTACTCTACCTACCCTCACTCATTCATCTCTCATCCCCACCTAGGTACATGTAATGTCATTCCGATCTCCAATCTCTCCCCCCATCCCCCCCCTCACACACACAAACTTAACTTCAGTCATATCCGTTCGCCGATTCCCTTTACTCTGCAATTTTTCATTTTTGTCAGTCTCTCCCAATTGATTCAGGGACCTTGATTCCTTCAAGGCCTAATTCTTTACCTTCCTCACTGCCTGTTCCATTGTATGTAGTTCACGCCCAATCCCAAATACAATTCCAAAGGGGAAAAGCTATTTTCAGCACACATTTGCCCCTCACAACTTTGTGGTTATACATTTGAGTTCTCTGCTGCAAAGTTACTGGAAATAGACCTGTACACAGTGAAACCTGGTGGCCTTCTCAGTCCATCTGTTGCACCATCCTCACCTTCGCTGTAATTCTCTGCTTCAGGATATAATCATGGACTCATAATGTCTCTACGATCATTTGCTCTCACTAAACTTGCAGCTCTGTGCACTCTATCCAGCTTCTCACTAACATCTTCTCTTTCTTTACCCACCAGCTTGTAGAGTAGCTCTATAAATTTTAATCACTACCTCCTTGTTGTCTTTGTACTTTTCTGTCAGACACTCCTCTATGTTATTACATCTGAGACTATTCTCAAGGTTTTCAATTTTGTCCTTAAGCTATAAATTGACCTTTCCCACTGCAGCTCCTTTTGACTCTGTGCAAGTCACTTAGCTCTCCATTGCCCCAGGTACAAATAAGTACCTGTATATACCATGTAAACCGCTTTGAATGTAGTTGCAAAAACCATAGAATGGCAGTATATCAAGTCCCATTCCCTTCCCCCCACCTTTATTTTAACTTGGAACATAACAATATAAGTTGTTCTACTGGGTCAGACCAAGGGTCCATCTAGCCCAGTATCCTGTTTCCAACTGTAGCCAGTCCAGGTCAGAAGCATCTCACAGATTCCCCCAAAATAGCAAAATTCCAAGCTATCTACTCCCAAGAATAAGCAATGGCTTTCCCCAAGTCTACCTTAATAATAGTTTATGGACTTTTCCTCCAGGAATTTGTCCAAACCTTTTAAATCCCAGCTACATTAACTGTTTTTACCACTTCCCAGAGCTTAACTGTATGTTGAGTAAAAAATATTTTCATTTATTGTTTTAAATGTGCTTCTATGTAATGTCATGGAGGGTCTCATAGTCTTTGTAATTTTTAAAAGGGGAAAAAGGGGAATCAATCGATTCACACTCACCCCTCCCTGAACAATCTGGGTAATGGGCTATTTGAAGACTGCCCACCTTCCCTGCTAGTAAAAGTACCTTCTGTTGTTTGGCCCAGTGCCAGAGTTTTCTCTCTCCTGCTCCTGTTGGAAAGCGATCACCCGGGTCCTGTCAGGAACAGGAGAGTGAAAGTGACCCTTGTGCCGGATCTCCCCCCTGGAGGCCCGGGCCCGGGCAATTCTCCCGCCCCCCCCCCCCCCCGCCTCCCCTCTCAGCAGCTATGGTGCCATCAGGATCTATTCTTTTACTTTGATTCTAGCTGCTCCTTCCTACCCCTCCTGAAGCTGCTGTGCTAGGTGACTAACTAAGCTGACTAATGGTTGGGCAGCCCTGGTTTGTCCATATTCATATTTTCTTCTACAGATTGCAATGCTGACAATAAATCTTCAAAACTGTAAGTACTGAGGCCCAATGCACTGTACCCACTTCAGACCATTTCTGCAATTCAGAAGTCTTTCTCCTCTAAGGAATTTGTATCTTCGCATTTGTTTATACTTGTCAAGTGTCTCTGGTTTTTATGAATTGGTATCATTGTTTTGGACATAAAGATTATGAGTCACTAATTGATGCAGGTGCACCACAAGTATGAGATGTAAGATGACAGCAGATCAAGGAGCAATACGTTATTAAGTCATCTTGGCAGATGACATCATGAGCCAGTAATAAGACAATGAATCAAGGACAGATGATACACCAACAAATGAAGATTCTCAGTGCTTTTTTTCTAGAAAGAAAGGTGCCAGTATTCAAGCAAGCTCCAAGGTTAATATGGGCAGATACTGGGTGTGTGTGTGGGGGGGGGGGGGGGGGAGAGAAGCATACACATGCCCTCTTACCCATCCCTTCCCCCTTCTCTGTCCCTCCTCCCCAGCAATCTTCCCCCCTCCTCCCCAACCCCATCACAATGTCTCCATTCCCCTAACACCAGCAAAACCTCCCACCTCAGCAGCCCCAAACTCACATGCTACCCCTCCCTTTCCATCCTTGACATGAAAACATGTCCCTGCTTTCCTGATGCTAGAACCCTCTGTCCTCCTCCTTAGTCCAATCTCAGTACTTTCCCCCATTTCACCTCTGAGGCTGCCTTGGCCCAAGTTGGCCATAGAGTACATTTTTTTCTTCCTCCGGCCCCTCGCAGGTTGCAGCCTCTACCTCCTTCCTGCAGAGGGGGACATTCGGGAGAGCATCGGAGTAATCCAGGGCTTTGTCAGTCTGAGGTTAACTGCCGATTATCCAAATGGAGAGGAAAGAACCTCAGTCTGATCTGCTATTCTGGCCTGAGAAGTAACTTCAGCAGTCAGCCTCAGTGACAATCATCTGGGCTGGTCCACAGTAGTAAAGCTACAGTAGAACCAGCTGTTCCCTATAGCCAGAAAGCAAAAGCATTACTTGGGCTGGATGTTAAGGACTGTGGCAGTGACAGTTGGGACCTCGCAAAAGCAAGAAGTGCTACAGTGGTACGAAAAGTAAAGTAAAATCCTTCCAAGTTTGCAACTGTTGCGTCTGCCATAAATAAAAGGTATTATTATAGGTACTGGCACATACCTGCAGAAAAAAAGCCCTGAAGAATCTATGGCTGAATAAATAACAAAAGAATAAATTATATATTTCAGAAAAAGTGGTGCCTGATTAGACAAAGGATACATCCTGATGACAGACAGGTGATGGTTGTATTCCACTGACAGATGAAGCTGGTCTGTAATGTAGAGAAGGTTATTGCTCAGTGAAAAAGGATATTTCACAACATCTGAAGTTAGAAATTATTCAGTAACAGATGAAGGATATACCTAAGAGCAGATGAGAACCTTCTGGGTTATGAATGAGTGACCAATAAATGTAAATTAGATGCCACAGTTTGATGCAGATATAGATTCTGTGGCTCATAAATCAATGCATAGAAAAAAAAAAGAAACCTATTTCCTGAGTTTTGAAGCAATGGAAAATGAGGCATATTTTAGTCTGCACTTCTTCCAATCCAGTGGCAGATACAGATTCTGTGGATTAAAACACAACAGAATACATGAGTTATGCATTAATAGTAAATGAAAACCTATAGGTTAGGAACCAATAGAGAACAACCATTATAATGACATATGGTAGTATAAATGAACCATAAATCATAAGTCACTTGCATGATTCATGGCAATGAATTTAAGATTGCTAAGGAAAAGGAGGAGTGGTCTAATGGTTAGTGCAGCAGCCTTTGATCCTGGCTACCTGGGTTCAATTCCTACTACAGCTCCTTGTGACTTTAGGCAAGTCACTTTGGGGTCCTTTTATTAAGGTGTGCTGAAAAATGGCTTACACTGGTGTAGACCTGTGTATTGGAAACATGCAGGTCCATTTTTCACCGCACCTGCAAAAAAGGCCTTATTTTAGCCGAACATGGACATGCAGCAAAATAAAAATTGGCACACGTCCATTTTGGGCCTGAGACCTTACTGTCACCCATTGACCTAGCGGTAAAATCTCACACGTTAACCAGGCGGTAATCAAAAGCACACGCACAATGCTGATTACTGCCTGGTTAGTGCTGCATGCCAGAAATTTTCCGGGTAATGGGCGCACGTAAAAAATGAAATTACCAACCAGGCCATGTGGTAGCCAGGCGGTAATTCAAAATTGATACACGTAGGACGCGTGCACGCACCTACGCGGCTTAGAAAAAGGGCCCCTTAACCCGTTGCCTCAGGTACAAAATCTTAGATTGTGAGCCCTCTAGGGACAGAAAAAGTACCTGCATGTAATGTGTACAGCACTTTGTACATCTAGTAGTGCTATAGAAATGATTAGTAGTAGTAGTAAATGTAACAAGAATTGATGTTCACCTTTTGAGAAATGAACTCTGTGGCAGATTTTGGTGGGACAGTTTTCAACTCCCTGCATGGCTGCAAAGTCCTGGGTACTTTTCATCGACACTCTCTGTTCTAGTGTTAAATGTGAGAACATATGCATATTTTCATTTTGAACACTGTCAAAGGAAAATGCATCTGCAGTGATCTGTGTTTTCTGTGGGTCATTTTTCTTATCAAAACTACTTGGTTTTAACCCTTTCCCAGGAACTCCTCCTCTACAATGCAGATGCTGACACATGGATAATGACCAGGATAAAGCTAGGACAGCCTTTTTTTTTTTTTTTGCTGTCTTAACTTTTTCCAGGCTTTTACTCCAATGTTTCCTCTAAGGAGTGACCTGGTGTGTGCAAACTTTTTTCATGTGAGCAACAAGTTTTAAAAATCAGCAATTTTTGAGTGCCAGTATTAGCAATGCATTTCTGTATATAGCACAAAAAACATTTTTGTGAGCAAACATGTAAAATCTGTGAACGACACTCCTAAAATGTATGAGCAATCGCTCATGCACTCTGCTTAGAGAGAACATTGCTTTACCCTGTTTTTAGGCTGAAAATTGCCACTAACTGGTAATTCCCAGCTCCCCCCCCCCCCAGACTCCATCCCCAGACTGTTCTTGCAGTAACTGGACAGTGCCCCTGCAGCCTCCCCGGATTTTAGTGGCAATATCCAGCTATGTGGCATTAAAAATCCAGGAATCACCCAGTCAGCACAGTGGGGGAGGGGGAGGGAATTCTATAAATGGTGCTGAAAATGGGTTCAGAGGAGGTCCACAGAGGCGGGGGAACACTGAGATCCCATAACAGAAAAACAAAATGAGTGGGAAATAGACCAGGCTAACCAGGAACAAATGAGGAGACTTCAATTGATTGTAGACAGTTTATTAATGAAGACTTGACACAGTACTATATTTCTTCATCTTTCCGTATCTACAGTCATTGATCATTTGATGTTTTTTTTTGTATTTTAAATAAAGTCTCCTGAAACAGGTGAACTGCCACATGGTACTGTGTCGAGTCTTCATTTAATAAACTGTCTACCATCAATTGAAGTCTCCTTGTTTGGTCCTGGTTACCCTGGTCTACTTCCCACTCATTTTGTTTTGCTGAAAAATGGGTGCCGGAAAAGATTGGCACTAAGTAGGGTCTGCTGGACTTCAGGGAACCTGCCTATCCTTAGCGATTGAAAACACAATATTGATGCACCCCCCCCCCCCCCCCCCAGCAATTCAGTTGGAGGACTCCCACTCAGCTTAGAGGGAACAGTGCATACACCTACTAAAACCTGGTACAAAACCTGGCGCCCAAGTTGGGCATGCAAGCCCATTATTCTACAACACTGTGTGCAACTTTTTGGAACACCCCTAACCTGCCCATGCCCCTCCTGTAGCCACACCCCCTTTTGGGTTGCATGCTATGGGATCTATATGCCCAGTATTATAGATTAGCGTGAAGCCAGATGTGCAAGCAAATCCTAATTAGAGCCAATTAACATCAATATTTGGTTGTTTGCATCAGTTATTAATGGCTATCAGCTTGTTAGTCAATTAAGTTGTGCACGCATCTTGGCAGCGCACCCAAATCTGGGCATCATATATAGAATCCGGGGGAATGTAACTGTATCATATTTTAGTATGACTGCTGGCTGTTTGGTTTTATCTGTCCTATCTTATATTGGCGTTCCTTTCTAAGCGTTTGATTATTTTGTTGTAAGCCGCTAAGACCTGTTCACAGAACTGATGGGTTATCAAAACATAGAAACATAGAGGAACGTGTCCTGCCCAGTTAAATCATTTTAAATCATCGGGCCCTGTGTGCTTATATTCATACCTTCCCTGAAGCATATCATTTTTCTGGATTAAACTGTGCTCAAATGCCTGAGTTTTCTAAAGTATACATGTATGTGGAAACCATATCCAGACCTTGCCCTCAAGAATGCCTCCTCGAACAGCTCAGGTATATATAAGAAAATATGCATAAGTTACACGTATATCGGGTGGCCATTTTAGTAACAGGTCATTTCTGCACTGCTTTACCTACAGAAACACCTCTGAAAATTACATCTGGAATGTGTAACAGTTGTAGAACCTGTGAGCTGTAATCTAAAGGCAGCTTTAGAATTTCCAATTTGGAAATCCTATAAAGTTAATCAGAAAAGAAGAGCAGACCAGCGTGATGAAATAAAACAATGTAGTTTTTACTCATGTTTGTTGAATATATGCTTTTTTTTATTTCATCATGCTGGTCTGCTTTTCTTGTCTGCCTGTGTGCTTTTTGGGACCTTCTTTGCAAGGCATGATGTCTTTCTCCCCGTGGAAAGACATTCTTAGTTTCACTAATGATTTGCTTCCCCCAGAATCTTTTTTTTGTGTGTGTGAGGAACTTGAGGAAAGTTTATGTAGTTTTTACTCATCTGTGTTGAATAAATATTGTTTTATCTCATCATACTGATCTGCTCTTCTTGTCTGCTGTTCTGGATCTTGCAGACTGTCTGCCTGTGTGCTTTCTGAACCCTATAAAGTTATGCATTTTGGTGTACAATACATGGCAGATATGAGATTCTGAGAGGTTCCATACAAGGTAAAAGAAATTAACCGCAGGCACCCACAGATTACCCTATTTGCTGTTTTCTAGCACTGTGCAGTATAGCTATGTGATCTACTAGATATGAACAAATAACTAATAAAGTTTATACAAATCTGCCAGTATCGAATCTGATGAGAGGAGAAACTCTGAGGACCTGAAGTATGGCCCAACATCCACTGTGTCACACATCAACTAAATTCTACATCAGAGTCAGTCATTAGCACCATAATAAGGGAATGATTACGAATTGGACGTGTCTTGTAGACTTTCCTTCCAAACAGAGTTCACAACACATTGAGTTTAAACTAGGACTAAACTGAGAAAGGGCAGGTGGGTTACTTGGGAATGGTAGGGGGTAGGGATCATATTGTGCTAGGCAAATGAAGCAGCAGGGGGAGTGTTTTCTGAAGATTTAAGTGAGCATAGGAAGGGATGTATAACTCAAACGGATCTCTTCTCCTTCGAGCAGCTTCCTGAAAAACAAGAAGTGAAGAAATATACTGTAGTATGAAAAGGTAAGATAGGAGGCAACATTGTTTTCATTTCCTTTTATGTAAGGCAATTTGATAAGTGCTTTGGGAGTTCATGTAGGTTCAATGCAGTATCTTTTCAGTACGAGACCTTAAGACTCATGAAACTAATTTTAGCATAGTTTAGAATAAAAATATTACATGCACACTGAAAAGCCACTTAACAAACATGGACAAAGATTTCAAGGACAATTTTATAAATTAGTGCCAAGATTTCGATGACCCGGTTTCATGTGCTTAGCGCCAAATTCTATGACGGTATCTTGGCAGCAAGATGCCATTATAGAATACTAACGTAAGTCAACACTGGCATTCCTAAAGTTAGATGCCAACAGTTAGACCAAGTCAATGGCAGTCATATCCGTTGGCACCTAAATGCACCCTGAAGTGCATGTAGCCTATAGCAGTGGTTCCCAAACCTGGTCTTGGAGGCACCCCAGCCACTCAGGGTTTCATGATATCCACAATGAATATTCATGAGCGAGATCTGCATGCAATGGAGGCAGTGCATGCAAATCTCTCTCATGAATGTTCATTGTGGATATCCTGAAACCCTGACTGGCTGGGGCACCTCCAGGACCAGGTTTGGGAACCATTGGCCTATATTATTCTATAAGGTATGTTCCTATCTCAGAGACACACCCATGACCCACCCATACTTTGCCCACATTTACACCCCCTCACAATTTTGGTGCATATGTCATAGAATAGCTTCTAAGGTGCATAAAAGCTAATTAGTGCTGCCAATTACACACATAAGTGCTTGAATTCTATACCTTACATGCACAATTGGTGCCTATTTTTCCAGGCCCCAGTTTATAGAATTGTCACCTTAGCATGTTCATGAATAAAACTGTGAGACACAGCACGCTTACGCTGGAGGGGGGGGGGGTTCTATGTTGCGGAAGGGTATAAAGGACTGAGATTCCCACTGCCTTCTCTTTCGCATCTGGAGATACTGCCTGAGAAGAGGGGGATAGGCCTGGATTCCCATATAAAAGGCTGCCACGGACAGATGGTGAAATAGAGACATAGAAACATACAAGCAAAATGGCCCATCCAGTCTGCCCATCCTCAGTAACCACTAACTGCTCCTTTTTCTAAGAGATCCCACGTGCCTGTCCCACGTTTTTAAAAATTCTGACACAGTCTTTGTCTCCAGGACCTCCACCGGGAGGCCATTCCATGCATCCACCACCCTTTCCGTGAAAGAGTAATTTCTTAGATTCCTCCTAAGCCTATTTCCTCTTAACTTCATCTTATGCCCGCTCATTCCAGAGTTTTCCTTCATTTGAAGAAGACTCACCTCCTGTACATTAACGCCACTGAGGTATTTAAACATCTCTATCATATCCCCTCTCTCCTGCCTCTCTTCCAGTGTATACATGTTGAGGTTCATAAGCCTGTCTCTACATGTTTTATGATGGAGACCATTTACCAATTTTGTAGCCGCCCTCTGGACCGACTCCATCCTGTTTATATAGTGCTTTGTGGCCAGGCCAACCCAGCAATGGTCACCATTGGAGCCGACTCTGTGGGTGCTGTGGGTGCTTGAGCACCCCCAATATTGAGAAAATTCCTTGTATGTGTCCAGGGAGGGGTTATTTCCATTGGGCTTAGCACCCCCAATAATTTTAAAAAGTTGGCTCCTATGATGGTCACCATGATTATTATTATTATTTGTTACATTTGTTTCCCACATTTTCCCACCTATTTGCTCAATTTGGCTTACATAGTATCGTAGAGGCGATCGCCAGTACGATGTGAACAAATACAGAGTGATTTTGTGGTAGAGTACAGATCATGTGTGACATGATTCTGAGAATCATTTCTATAACCTGGAGCCTGTTTGTTTCTATTCCACTATCGATACCTACATTGTGAGCTCTGGAGCAATGCTTGAAGAGCATCTATGATATGTGACTGCTCTGTTGGAGAAAACCTATTCGTGGCATGAATATGTGCATGTGTGTAACATTAGTTCTGTTTTGCTTTGGAAACAGGCAGGTCCTAGCAGGTACTACACAGCATCTAGTGAGCAAGCTCTCACTAAATAGAGTGGAGAATGAGAATACCACACTATTTAGTCTGAGCTTGGTGATATCTCATTTGCATATGACATTCTTTCATTTATATACACAAACACATATATTTTTGTATGCTTTTCAGGCCCCATTTAACATGCATGACAAGGTTTTTATATATAGCTCACTATATACTGTTTCTACACCACCACACACTCACAGTCTACCAAAATTATCCATACACTCAGTGGCATTCCTGTCTTGTTCAGCACCTAGGGCAGGTTGCTGCTGCATCATCCCCCCAGGGCACGCCGCACCCCTCCCCCCGAAGCATACCACATGACCTTTCCTCCCAGCAAGGAGGTGCGTGGAGCAGACGCGCAGCTGTCGGCTCTGCCAGTCCCCTGCCCTGGAATAGGAAGTAACATTAGAGGGGGCAAGGGACCGGCAGAGTTGACAGCCATGCAACTGCTCCGTGTACACCCTTGCTGCCTGCAACCAGGGCAGACCGCCCCCACTGCCCCGCCCTTGGTACGCTACTACATACACCCTTAGTCACCTGCCACCCATTGTTATATATATACACATTCACCCCCCCCCCCAACACACACACGTGTGCTGTGATAGGCATAGATTGTGCCTAAAGATGCCATGGGGATTGGAGGGGAGCTCTGGTTCCCTGATTACTGGTTAAGTCAAAAGTGACAAAAAGGATAATTCTCAGGAAGCCTGGGCAAGAGCCAGGATTTCAATAGCCCAGAAAGGGGAGGGCTAATTAGGAAAGTTCCAGCCCCTGTTGCAAGTGGAGGAGTGGCCTAATGGTTAGTGCAGCAGGCTTTGGTCCTGTTAACCTGGGTTCAATTCCCACTGCAGCTCCTTGTGACCATGGGCAAGTTACTTAACTATCCATTGCCCCAGTTACAAAAACTTAGATTGTGAGCCCTCTAGGGACAAAGAAAGTACCTTCATATAATGTGTGTGATAAGTGCACTTATCTAGGAGCACTATAGAAATGATTAGTATTAGTAGTGGAAGTGAATGGGAGGAGTGTTCTGGAGGAGTGGGGACAGGGATGCTTAAAACCCCAACAGGAAGTGGTGTCCATATTTGGAGAAGTTAGGCAGGACTAGGTCAAGGTTCCCTTGTATATTTTTATATACTTTTGTTTTGAACTGAGATTAACAGCTGGGAGTAGAGGACAGGTCAAGCTGAGGTTTGCCTTGTCCAGGGTGTGGTGGCTGTTGGACTGCAACTCCTAAATACTTTGCCAATAAGGAGTCAGTTTGGTATTTGAGCGTGGTTTAAGGAAAACTGGCCAGAGAAAACCACCAGATCAAGTACCAGTCTTTCCAGTTGAAAGCCATATTTTGCTAAGAGGCAGAGACTAATTTGCATAAGCCAAGAACTTAAGCTCTTTTATATGTGCCTTTCCCAGTAGAAGTATCAGTAATGGAGTGAAAAGGCATTGGCTATTTTCTAAGTAGGAAAAAGTATTTGCTGGTAGGAAAGGCCACAAGAGTGGTGAAGGAATAGACCCTGAGTGCACTGTGTGCTAGAAAGAAAGACTACTGATGTTACCGGCTGAATTGATTGTATAGTCTGTCTTTGAGTCTTCTTTTTGTTAGAGGCAAGGCTCTAGCATTTACCTGGATGGGCTAGTGATCACTCCTATTCCCCAAACTCAAAGGGAGGCAAGATCCAAAACTATCCTGAAGTGCTGGGGGCCCAGGGTCTTATCACAGTGCACATATCCATCTACTCCATCCCCAACCTCCTTCACCATTCCATGTACATTCCTACAGAGAGACCTACACACAGATTTGTTTGCTCTCATACCCCTAATATTCACAAATGCCTCATACAAACCTATACTCTCCCATATCCATTCGAACTCATCATATATTCCCCACTTACCCATTAAACATACTACATACTGTTCTGCCCCCACAGTTGTATGTACATATTTTGCATTTGTTTTTCATATTGTAATTCTGTTGTCAGTTTCTGATTGTCTTTACAATCTGTCCTCTGATAGGTCAGCCAACACATGTGACCTCCCCCTCCAATCACTGAAATCCTGGCAAATATATTGACAGACTTCAGTGCCATTAAGTGACATGGACTGTGCCCTAGACTCAGGCACTGACCCTACTGATTCCTTTCCTTGACCTCTAGCCTTGCCGGTCTTCTTTTTGCCCCCCTCCTCTGTGCACAGCACATTCTCTATCTTGGTTCAGAGCATGCAAAACTGTACTGCCCCGCTTCTACAAGACAGTAGACTCTCTTTTCACTGTAGATGTAGTAAGCAAACTGTTCATACTTATTTTGAAATAAACAGTTGAACTTCAGGAAAAATGAAGTCTTCAAGTAGATGTTGGGCTATGGTTTTTAACTGGCTGAGATCGGCACATATACATGTACTCCTATGTACCTCCACCTATCTGTCCCCCTACTCTCTATTCCCACATGTATCCCACCCACCCACACACCCAAACCCCACATACAATTCACCAATCCATACATTCCTACACCGAACTAGGGCTGTAATTTGCACTGCGCAAGAAGGATAGCTGCCCAAGTCCTTTGGGAGTGAAAAACTGACTAACATGCAAGTGTGGGGTTGCAGCAGATACAAACCTAGGAAGAGTACAGCTCTCTGCTTACCATACAGGTTGTGGGAGCACTCAACTTTGGAATACACTGCCGCGCAACCTAAGAATGACTCACGAACAAGCCTCCTTCCGCAAATTACTGAAGACTCATCTGTTTGAAAAAATTTATGGCAAGAGCCAAAACACATAGAGTCCACATTCACTGATCATCAATGCTCCATACATCCACTTCTAACCTTCATCCCCCATAATTCCACATCACTCATACATCTGCTCACAGGAATATGTACACCATATATCTCTGTGTCTTAACACTGCCCTTTAAGCATCCCATTGTCTCTTTCCAACGTTTCAATGTTGATCTCCCATTGTCATATTCTTAATGATACTTCAATGGTTTCATAAAACTTGTACAATGCAACCTATAACCAAGTTGTAACAAATGTATTTCCATTATTCATATCTTATTGTAAGCCACACTGAACCCGCAAAGAGGTGGGAAAATGTGGGATACAAATGCAATAAATAAATAAATAAATAAATAAATAGTGAAAAAGGACTGGGGATCAGCATTGAGGGTGGGAGGAGGAAGGAGCAAAGAGAAGGAACCAGATTGGGATCAGGCAATACAATATTCTTGCCTGGTTACAGCTCAGAACCCCCCCCCCCCCCCCCCCCCACACACACACACATACCTCTATAAGCCAATACAAGCTTACAATCCTGAACGTTTTTACACCCACACACCCTGCTGCAACCCCCCGCAATGCACACAACCATACACAACTCCCCCAGCCACATATACACACCACACCTTACATGTTGCCACCTACCTGTCTGCTTATATTTCTCATACAACTTCACTCAAATGAACACATACACTCTTCTACATACCCCATTTATGTCCCCATTCAAACACACCTCCATCACAACCCCACATCCTATACACACCCTACACTGACACATGCTCCCCTTCAAATGTATTTGTTTCCCTATTGTTTCAACCATATTGTTATACAAACTTTCCCTATGTTCTCACTGGCAGAATTTTCTGATAGCTGACATATATATCTCTTTCCTTTCCAGTCTGATGGTTACCTGTAAGCAGCTATCTCAATATCCAGTGCCATCTTTACATTGAGCAGGTCCTGGTACTCCCGTAGGTACCGTGCCATCTCCTGCTTAGCTTCTGTAATTTCTTTCTCAAGCTCATTGATTCTTTCCTGAGAATTAAAATTGGCACATTTTAAAATTATTTTATTTAACAATCTTTCATTGTAAAAATGTCATAAATTATAGGCTACTCCTTCAATATAACTGGCCATCCTCAGTGAAGTCCTGAGCCCAAGGACAAATGTGCTTAGCAAGATACAAATATACTATGAACAATTAAAATATCAATCATTACATCTAGAACACTGCCATTATTCTCAAGTACACTTTTCAGGTTTTATTTTTTCAATAAGGCACATTTATTTTCATATGCAGAAAGTTCTAGCATCTACATTCTGTGAGGTGACAGTGACAGTGATGGTGAGGCTCAACGGCAGTCCTGTTCAGTGAAGGACCTGATGGCAGCCATGTTTGCTGAATGGAATGTAGAGGATGAGTAACAGTCAATCATGGAGTTGTGATTTTCATAATACTTTGTTACTGAAATCAGTATCTCACTCTATTTCTAATAATAATCTGCCCAGTAGACACGTTTGTGTACCAATGTCTCTCATTACTTATTAACATCTTATGGTTGGTGGTCTCTGAAGATAAGACAGGTCACTAGTTCTGCTCAGGAAGCCTGTCAACCAGAACTTTCTCTTTGAGCAAACATTTCTGACTAGCATCAGCAAGGGCTCTGTGAATCAGCCCACAAAACTGTTATGATCATATAAGATAATCTTTTCATTTATATGGTGTTTCTGTAATAAATCATTTGACTGATGAGGGGAAACAATGAAGGGCCTGTTGGGTTTCTATGTACAAAATGTTTGTGATAATGCAGGTATGTATACATACGTATATATGTAGATGGTATGCTTCTATGTTTGATACTGGTTGAAAAATAACCCCCTTACTTCTCTAGGTAAGGACAGACTTTTTAGATAAATTTATTTGACTAGTTGTTTCTGTGACTTGGATGTTCTATTTAATAGATTTTAACCAGAAATGAGGGAGAAAGGGATATGAAGAGGTGTGCTCTTTTGTTACAGCTTCAGACTAGGAACTGGGAAGGTCAGGAAAATGCCCTCTTCTCTAGCAGCCTTAGGTAAATCATTATTCTCTCCATTAGTCTCATTGAAATGGAATAATCACATAGATATTCTGACAGCTATAACATGTTTTGGCCTCCTGTTTGGCCATAGCATCCTAAATAAATCCTACTTGTGCATTATTTTACGATTCTAATTTATCCAAGATAATGGACACTGAGTGGCCCATGCTTCAAATTTGCCTCCTTGCAATCCTGTGCTCCTAAAAGAAGTAAGAATTTTAGAATATAGAACAAGGAATTTCAAATATATGTCACCTTTCTCAACCTGTGCTCTTTTGATTACAAGGCTATCAGTGGACTTGCACTGCTCCCTGGTGATGCCTATTATGCTGAACTAAAAGGAAGAAGCAGGAGTGAAAATGTCAGAGTGCACTGAGAAAGTTCAAACACCAGGAATGAATCTGGTCTCTTCTTCCAGAACTGGTGTGCTCAGCAGCTGTGTCATTCAGAGATAAACTAAACTGAGGGCAGAGCTGGAATCCACTCTTGGATGTCCTGGTATTCAGTAGATGCAAACAAATGTTAGTGAAATCTGTACCAGGCACTAATAGGTATTGGTGTGGCTTTTTTCCTAGAAGAGCTGTGTACAGGGCTAGGCAGGGCTGTGGGATCATAAGTGCTAATCTGTCCAGAATTCCTATGCAGTACCTCTCCTCTCCAAAAGGTAAATGAGAAGTATCCCTGCG
Organism: Microcaecilia unicolor; assembly: GCF_901765095.1. Taxonomy (NCBI): domain Eukaryota; kingdom Metazoa; phylum Chordata; class Amphibia; order Gymnophiona; family Siphonopidae; genus Microcaecilia; species Microcaecilia unicolor. Next base: position 443,624,644 of record NC_044032.1, read on the forward strand.
GGAAGAAAAATCCTCATTCCGCCCCATCCTTTTGTAGGCATAGTCACATTAACAAACAGATGGCATTCCCCCTTTACAGTATTATGATCTAGCTGTGTCCGCAGCAATACATTCTGAACAAACACACACCTTGCATCTTTCCAGACTGAGCTACAGTTCTCCCTGTCTGAGAAATCATCATTCAGCATACAGTGCATTGATTTCCTGCTGCTAATACACAAAAGAATGCAGCATTAGGGTCCCAAGGTACCAAGCAAATAGAGTGCACTGATAACAGTCGAAAAAGACTGTTTTTTTACCAAAGACGCATGCACTGCACTGATAATGGTGAGAAAATATGTCAGTTCATCAGTTCAGTGGGTTAAGTACATTTGCCTTACTACAGAAAAACCTAGCTCTAGTCTTTAAAATTGCAAAGCATTTCAAGGCATAATAGCTGATTCCACTCCAGGTTTTACTGTGAACTTAATTAGCCACACCTCAGTTCCTGATATCTACTATTCTACTATATAGCTATAAAAGCCATAGTAAAAACTGAAATGACAATCTGTGGAGCAAAGATGACTTCTTTGCCACATGTAGGTCACATTTTCAAATAATGGCGATGTAAATCAAGCTCAGTGCCATGAAATGTATTCCTATTGTAGCCTGTATTCGTCAGTCTCAGGCATGTGTTGTCTGGATACCATGAAAACCTGAACAGACATTGTGCTCCTTGCATCCCCTAACCTCAGAATGGAGTTTGTCATTGTTGCGTGAGCAGGAGACCTTTATGAAAAAGGGCTTTAAGAGTAAAATACTCCCAGCAAGAAGCTCCTTACCTGATACTTGATTATATCTCTGGACTGTTTGTCTTCTAAGTCTTCTAGCTGCTTGTTCAAGGAATCGATGATATTTTGCAGGGCTTCAATCTCCAAAGACCTGGACTGCAGGAGCCGCCGGTACTCCACCGTCTCCTCTCGAATGGACCTAACTGTGTTGCTGTTCTTGCTGGCCAGCTCTGCCACAGAGGCAAACTTAGTGCGGTACCAGTCTTCGGCAGCCTGCATGTTCTTGTTGGCCAGTTTCTCGTACTGTGAGCGGATGTCCCTCAGTGCCAATGACAGGTCAGGCTTAGCTACCTCCATGTCAACAGTGATGCTGGCTGCCTGGATTTGGGCAGAGAGCTCTGCGTTCTCCTCACCAAACACCTTCTTCAGGAAAGCAATCTCTTCCACCAGGGAGTTGATGTTGCCCTCCACATCATTGTTGGCCAGAGCCACCTTATTTGCTTCCTCCCGGATCTTCTGCAGAATGTCCTCTGCATTCATACGCAACTGGGTCTCCTCCTCACACTTCTCTTTCATTTGCCTGTAGACCTCTCTCATGTGGTCCTTTTCTCCCTCCATTCTCATTTTCTCACTGGTCTCAGAATCCAGCAGAGTCCTCAGATTCCTCAGCTCCTGCTCATAGATGAGGTGCAGACGGGAAGGGTCGCTTTGCTTCTGCCTCAGTGCCTCCAGCTCCACCAAGAGAATTTTGTTTTCCTGCTCTAGGTGATGAACCTTTTCGATGTAGGTTGCAAACCTGTCATTCAGATTCACAAGCTGCTCTTTCTCCTGAGCCCTGAGACCAAGCAGCTCAGTGTTTAGGGTGCTCACCTGGGAAAGGTCAAACCTCTCTATAGGTTGGGGCATGGAAGTCAGGGTAGTGGTCCTCACTGACCGCTTGACAGAAGGTGTAGACTTGTGCAGCGAGTAGGCAGACGAGGAAATGGTAGACTTAGAGGTACGTGTGCACCTGTAATCCTCCCAGGATTTACGATAGCTGAATGGATCATAGTTCATCTTGACTGAATAATGTGGATGCTTGATTGTTGGGTTTCTTTTTTTTTTTTTTCAGCTAATCAGCAGCTTGCTACACAGAATGTCTCTGATACAGCTTTCCTTTGCCACTGCACCAATAGTCAAATGCTGCAGAGCTTGCCTTTTATACAGTTTCCAAGCTCCACATCCCCTGACAGCTCTGCACATCTTACTGATGCTGGAAATGACCAATCAGAGCATGCTGCAGTGAGGGGACTAAAAAGGATTGATTCTTTGTTTCTCAGACTAAGGAAAACCAAGGAGTTACTATGAGGGAGGATTCTTTCCCAGTATAGGTTCCTGGTGGTATTTTTAACAGGAGACATTTTGTTTCTGTTCTTTCTCTCATCAAAAGAGGTGTACTGTACTTCAATTTATAGGAAAACTGCTTAATGTGATTATTTAATCAGTGTCACTCTCCACATTGAAGACACACTCTGAATTACATTTTAAAGGTCCAAGATATTAATCCTAAACATTTTTTTACGGTACTAAAAGGTGAAAGGCATGATTATAAATAGAACCAACAATAAAATCCTTAAAATAATCCAGCCAGCACAGCAAGCGAGAGTCCCGGAGAAGGAAATATAATGCCGTTTCAATACCTGTGATGATTCTGATAAAATAATTATCAAGGATCTGATGCTTTCCCGTGTGTAACAAAGGGGCACAAAATTATTTACTGTAGTTGGTCCTCTGATCGATCAGTTGAGGCTGAGGATGAACCCTGGGAAGGGGGGGGGGGGGGGGGGATACACACATTATTTTTAGTGTCTGTGGCTATAATCACAAAATCTCCTTTATCTCTCTTCCCATGCTCAAAGAACAAGGAAAAAGGGTTCCTAGTGGCAGGCTGCATATTCTCTGAGCAGCCTCTGGATAAGCACATGTAACCCACAATGAAGAACTAACTAAGGGAGCTTGATAGGAGTTTGTTTAAAACAACCTATTTATAGGGCCCTTCCCAGGCACATAAAGATATACAAAAGCAGAGCAATGGAAACAATAAGACATGTGTGGGGGGGGGGGGGGGGGGGGGATTCTATCAGTAAGCCTATATATAGGCTCCCAGAGGGCACCTGATAGGCATCTGTTCTATAAAAGAAAGTAGGTGCTTATTTTCCTTTATAGAATACTAGTAAAAAAGGCCCGTTTCTGACATAAATTAAACGGGCACTAGCAAGGTTTTCCTCGGAGTGTGTATGTTTGAGAGAGTGTTTGTGAGAGTGACTGTGTGAGAGAGAGAGTGAATGTGCGAGTGTGTGTGTGTGACAGAGAGAGAGAGAGAGACTGGGTGCGAGTGAGTGTGTGTGAGAATGAGAGTGTGTGCGAGTGTGTATGTGAGACACAGTGAGAGAGAGGCTGTTATGATTGGGGTCTGAACCCCTCTCAAACTTACCTCTTTCCTGAGGGTCAGCTTCTTAGCTGGCTTCTGTTTCTTTCTCTTTCCTTTCTGAGCTGGCTCTGTCTCTCTGTGCTGGCAGCTTCCAGCAGCATGGGGCTAATTGTCTCTTCACTGCAGCTGTGGGTGTAGTCTGAGTTGCTCTAACTCTCTTTGGGTGTACTGGCTTCAAGTGTTTCACGGTTTTGCATTGGTGTGGGTTGGGCCTCTCTGGGTCAGTGTGCTTTTGCCTAGGTCTAGGGAGTGTGACATCATCAGGGAGGGCCTTGATAAGGAAGTGGTGTTGTTTCCTTCAGGGCCTTTTGCAACAGTGGTGTTTGATTTAGGTAGGGTGGTGCAGTGTGCACTTCTGACTTTGTGTCTAGTTTCCCTGCTTGCTTTTGCTAAGGGCCAGGTTAGTGTTAGTGCAGTGTGCACTGGTGACTGTGTGTTTAGCTTTCCTGCTTTTCCCTTATGGTTCCCCTGCTTTTCCCTCTTGGTTGGAAGCATTGCTATGTGTAGGGCTTTGGAAGCTCTGGTGCTGATAGAAGTACTTCAGGGTTTGGTGTTGTTAGGAACACTGCAGAGTTTGCTGTTAGAAGTACTTCTGGTGTTTGTGCTTTTGGGAGCATTGCAGTCTTTGCTGTTGGTGTTGGGTGATTTAGAATCACTTCTGGCTTATGTGTTAGCTTTCCTGGTTTTCCTTGTGGCTCCCTTGTCTTCCCTTTTAGTGCTAGGAGCTCTTCTGGTTGCTTACCAGAGTAGTGCTTAGGAAGCACCTTGTTAGTTGTATCTAGCTTGCTAGAGCAGGGCTTAGGTAGCTTGGTAGTTTTGTGTTTAGCTTATTAGTGTAGAGCTCTGCTTGTAGCTTGTTGCTTAGTAGCACCTGTGTTAGCTTTGTGTTTAGTTCCCTGCTCTGTTAGTTTAGGGCTTAGGAAGTCCCTTTCTTGAGCAGGGCTTAGGAGCTCCTGTTTAGTATAGGGCTTAGGAAGTCCTTTTGTCAGTTTACTGTTAGGAACACTCCTGCTGGTTTAGGGCTTGGGAGCACGTAGATCAGTTTAGGGTTAGGAGCACTTCTGTTTCCAGTCCTGGTCCCTATGTCATCTGGTATCCAGTAAGTCCTGTCGGCTACTCGAACCCAGGAGCTCAACTTCTGGGGGGCTTAGTAGCTAAGTGCAGGTGAAGCTGTACGGCCCAGTCCAGTGTGCTCCAGTCCAGTGTGTTCCAGTCTGGTGCGCTCCAGTCCAGTGTGTTCCGGTCCGGTGTGTGTTCCAGTCCTGTGTCCTCCAGTCCGGGGGATTCCAGTACATGTGTTCCGGTTCGCTGGGCAGTGCCTGTAGTCCCTGCCGGTGTGCTTGCCCAGTGTTGGTTGGGGGGTTTTGCCTGCTGCTGTCGCTCCTCGTCAGCAGCCCAAGGGCTCACGTTTGCTCCAGAGCCCGGCCCCGCGGGCTCTGAACCTGAGAACCTGACAGATTGCAAAGGCCATGAGCCCGGCAAGAACCCCCGCCCAGCTGACCCAGCTGGGGTCCAGCTCCATCATTGTTCTTGATCCTTCTATGACTCTTCGTCAGTATCGTGGGAAACTTTTGTCTAATCCTGTTTTGAAGAAGACCCCTGAAGTGGCAGCTGAGAGAAAACGTGTCCGGTGGCTTGGAATCGCTGAAAACCCAGTTTCAGATATGGACCCTTTTATCACGCTCGCTGAATATCGCCGCAGCCTGGTCTTGAATCCAGCTTTGTGGGATACTCCTGAAGCTGTCGCTGAGAGGAGACGTCTTGGGAATTCCACGCTCTGGGCCCAGCAGGGGTCCAGTCCCGGTCAAGCAGCGCGCCCAGACAAGCCTCTGAATCCAGTCCGAGCAGCACGTCCAGCCAAGCTTCAGAGGCCAGTCCAAGGGATGCTCCTTACCGAGTCGCTGATCCCAGTTCAGGTGGCGCTTCCACTCAAGCCTCTGAGTCCAGTCCGAGGGATGCTTCTGACTGAGTCTCCGATTCCAGTCCAAGCAGCGCTTCAAGCCAAGTCTCTGCGTCCAGTTCAAGTGGCGCTTCAAACCAAGCCTCCTAGTACCAGTTTGGATCCCAGTTCCAACCCCATTTTTGATCTGGATCCGTTTCTGACACTCCAGGATTACCGGGTTGCACTTTTGTCTGATCCAGCTCTGAAGAATACTCCTGAAGCTGCAGCGGAAAGAAGGCGTGTCTCCTGGCTTGGGTTCAAAGAAAACCCAGTTTCTGCTATTGATCCCTCTACCAAGCTGTTCTTTTACCGCTTCCAACTCCTCTCGGAGCCAACCCTGCGGGATACTCCTGAAGCCCAAGCTGAAAGAAGGTGGCTTCCTGATTTTTCCCGCCAAACTTCTGAGTCCAGCCTGAAGGGCTTTGCCTGCCAAGATGCTGAGTCCGGGTCAAGTTGCAGTCCCGGCCAAGATGCTGAGTCCGGGTCAAGTTGGTGTTCCAGTCAAGATGCTGAGTCTGGATCGAGTTGCAGTTCCAGTCAAGAGGCTGAGTCTGGATCGAGTTGCAGTTCCAGTCAAGAGGCTGAGTCTGGATCGAGTTGCAGTTCCAGTCAAGAGGCTGAGTCTGGATCGAGTTGGAGTTCCAGGCAAGATGCTGAGTCTGGATCGAGTTGGAGTTCCAGTCCAGATGCTGAGTCTGGAGTGAGTTGCAGCATTGGCAGTCAAGATGCTGAGTCTGGATCGAGTTGCAGTTCCAGTCAAGATGCTGAGTCTGGATCTAGTTGTAGTTCCAGTCAAGATGCTGAGTCTGGAGTGAGTTGCAGCATTGGCAGTCAAGATGCTGAGTCTGGATCGAGTTGTAGTTCCAGTCAAGATGCTGAGTCTGGATCGAGTTGCAGTTCCAGTCAAGATGCTGAGTCTGGATCGAGTTGGAGTTCCAGTCAAGATGCTGAGTCTGGATCGAGTGGTAGTTCCAGTCAAGATGCTGAGTCTGGATTGAGTGGTAGTTCCAGTCAAGATGCTGAGTCTGGATCGAGTTGCAGTTCCAGTCAAGATGCTGAGTCTGGATCGAGTTGCAGTTCCAGTCAAGATGCTGAGTCTGGATCGAGTTGCAGTTCCAGTCAAGTTGCTGAGTCTGGATCGAGTTGTAGTTCCAGTCAAGATGCTGAGTATGGATCGAGTTGCAGTCCCAGCCGGGATGCTGAGTCTACACCGAGTGATGAGTCCATGATGAGTGCTGAGTCTGCACCGAGTGCAGAGGCCAGCCGAGATACTGAGTCCACGATGAGTGCTGAGTCTACACCGAGTGCAGAGCCCAGCCAAGATGACGAGTCCACGATGAGTGCTGAGTCTGCACCGAGTGCAGAGTTCAGCCGAGATGCCGAATCAGAATTGAGTTACAGTCCCAGGCAAGATGCTGAGTCCGGGTCAAGTTGGAGTTCCAGTCCCAGGCAAGATGCTGAGTCTGGGTCAAGTTGCAGTCCCGGCCAAGATGTTGAGTCCGGTGAGAGTTGGAGTTCCAGTTCCAGGCAAGATGCAGAGTCCGGGTCAAGTTACAGTCCCGGCCAAGATGCTGAGTCCGGTGAGAGTTGCGGTCCCAGCCAAGATGCTGAGTCCGGGTCAAGTTGGATTTCCAGTCCCAGGCAAGATGCTGAGTCTGGGTCAAGTTGGAGTTCCAGTCCCAGGCAAGATGCTGAGTCTGGGTCAAGTTGCAGTCCCGGTCAAGAGGCTGAGTCCGGGTCAAGTTGCAGTTCCGGCCAAGATGCTGAGTCCGGAGCAAGTCCCAGTGCCAGCCGAGATGCTGAGTCTACGTTGAGTACCGAGTCCAGCCAAGAGGCAAGGTCCAGTCTGAAGTCCTGTTCGAGTTCCTGTCCGGCTTCAGATTCCAGGATGGGTGTGGGCTCTAGCCCAGTTCTGGCTGCTACAGTGGAGTGCCAGGAAGTCAAAGAAGTTGTGGACTCCTTCAGGAAATGGTTCCTGTTGAATAGAACTCCACTTGTTGCATCCAAGATTCTGATCCTGCCTAGCAGCCATCCTAAAGAGCCTCGTGGCGGCCAAAGCCACTCTGGTTTCCAAGTTCCAGATGTACTTGTAACTTCCTGCCCAGCCGTCCAGATTTATGTTGTGAAACCCATTGAGAGATTTCATCACAGCTACCCATGGAGACCTAAATTGTCTTTTGAGACCTGGTGCTCCCGTGGGGACACGGGAGCCTTGAGGGGGAGGTGCTGTTATGATTGGGGTCTGAACCCCTCTCAAACTTACCTCTTTCCTGAGGGTCAGCTTCTTAGCTGGCTTCTGTTTCTTTTCTCTTTCCTTTCTGAGCTGGCTCTGTCTCTCTGTGCTGGCAGCTTCCAGCAGCATGGGGCTAATTGTCTCTTCACTGCAGCTGTGGGTGTAGTCTGAGTTGCTCTAACTCTCTTTGGGTGTACTGGCTTCAAGTGTTTCACGGTTTTGCATTGGTGTGGGTTGGGCCTCTCTGGGTCAGTGTGCTTTTGCCTAGGTCTAGGGAGTGTGACATCATCAGGGAGGGCCTTGATAAGGAAGTGGTGTTGTTTCCTTCAGGGCCTTTTGCAACAGTGGTGTTTGATTTAGGTAGGGTGGTGCAGTGTGCACTTCTGACTTTGTGTCTAGTTTCCCTACTTGCTTTTGCTAAGGGCCAGGTTAGTGTTAGTGCAGTGGTGACTGTGTGTTTAGCTTTCCTGCTTTTCCCTTATGGTTCCCCTGCTTTTCCCTCTTGGTTGGAAGCATTGCTATGTGTAGGGCTTTGGAAGCTCTGGTGCTGATAGAAGTACTTCAGGGTTTGGTGTTGTTAGGAACACTGCAGAGTTTGCTGTTAGAAGTACTTCTGGTGTTTGTGCTTTTGGGAGCATTGCAGTCTTTGCTGTTGGTGTTGGGTGATTTAGAATCACTTCTGGCTTATGTGTTAGCTTTCCTGGTTTTCCTTGTGGCTCCCTTGTCTTCCCTTTTAGTGCTAGGAGCTCTTCTGGTTGCTTACCAGAGTAGTGCTTAGGAAGCACCTTGTTAGTTGTATCTAGCTTGCTAGAGCAGGGCTTAGGTAGCTTGGTAGTTTTGTGTTTAGCTTATTAGTGTAGAGCTCTGCTTGTAGCTTGTTGCTTAGTAGCACCTGTGTTAGCTTTGTGTTTAGTTCCCTGCTCTGTTAGTTTAGGGCTTAGGAAGTCCCTTTCTTGAGCAGGGCTTAGGAGCTCCTGTTTAGTATAGGGCTTAGGAAGTCCTTTTGTCAGTTTACTGTTAGGAACACTCCTGCTGGTTTAGGGCTTGGGAGCACGTAGATCAGTTTAGGGTTAGGAGCACTTCTGTTTCCAGTCCTGGTCCCTATGTCATCTGGTATCCAGTAAGTCCTGTCGGCTACTCGAACCCAGGAGCTCAACTTCTGGGGGGCTTAGTAGCTAAGTGCAGGTGAAGCTGTACGGCCCAGTCCAGTGTGCTCCAGTCTGGTGCGCTCCAGTCCAGTGTGTTCCGGTCCGGTGTGTGTTCCAGTCCTGTGTCCTCCAGTCCGGGGGATTCCAGTACATGTGTTCCGGTTCGCTGGGCAGTGCCTGTAGTCCCTGCCGGTGTGCTTGCCCAGTGTTGGTTGGGGGGTTTTGCCTGCTGCTGTCGCTCCTCGTCAGCAGCCCAAGGGCTCACGTTTGCTCCAGAGCCCGGCCCCGTGGGCTCTGAACCTGAGAACCTGACAGAGAGTGTGTTTCACACAGATACAGTGTGTGTGTGAGAGAGAGAGTGTGTGTGAGACAGAGAGACTGTGAGAGAGTATGTGTGCAATACACAGACTGTCTGTGAGACCGAGAGAGTGTATGAGACCGAGAGAGCGAGTGTGTGAGAGTGACTGTGTGACACATACAGAGTGAATGTGATACAGTGTGAGAGGCAGACAGTGTGTGAGAGAGAGAAAGACAGTGACTGTGAGAGAGAGAGTGTGTATGTGTGTGACAGAGACACCGATTGTGAATTCACCTATGTGCTCTATATAAGTGTTTGTTCTTGTCCTTTAGTCTATGTGGGTAGAACTCAGCGGATTCTGTGATTGTGTTCAAATGAGCACAAGAGCCAGATTCACACTGGCAATATATCTGCACAGATGGTGTCACACTGGCTATCGGCAGTTCATGCACTGGAGGATATTAGGTGGAGAATTATACTATAGATATGGTACCTCTGAGGAACCAAGGAGGTGATTGCATGCAAAGCCTAGTTTATCATAAGCAGTTTTATATTAATAAATTACGGACGGTCCAACCTGGTGGTTTGAATGAAGCCACTGAATGGCAATCTGTTTTGTGATTGGCTACTCATAGCATATGATCAAGATTTGATTGGGACATTTTGGTGAATATTTGTATTTAAATTCAGGTGCCATTTTTGTTTCTTGCTACTTCTGGACTTAGTGGGGTGTATTAGAGAATTCCTACATTCACTTTCGAAAACTTTTGAAAACTTTTCTTTTCACAAACTTCATTGAACAGAACCTATGAGATTAGGGAAGGTATAAAAGTTTAGGCTAAACTGTATTTAATTTAAGTTATGTTTTTATTAGTTATGTCCTTCATTGGAGTTCCTACTTGTTTGTTTGTTTGTATGAGTTATATATATATATATATATTTTTTTTTTTTTTTTTTATGTAAACCGTTCTGTTTTGCAATAGCAATAAGAAACGGTATATAAAATAAATAAATGATGAATGATGATGATATACATAAATTTAAAAAAAAAACACATTTTTGAGCAGTTGACAGTGTGAGTAAAGAATTGCTTTGGGGGGGGATTATTTTTACCCTTATTGATTTATATTAATTTTGTTTTAAATAAAAATGTTTTTCAGATTTCTTTTGAAGAGTACAACACCCTGATGCAGATTTGGCGGCTCGAAAAATGATAATGTCATTACTGAATATTGACTTTGAAGCTAAGTATTGTACGCTTCTGAATTTTTTATGGATTATGTGTTCATGATTTAACACATATTTCGATATAAAATTGTACGTTATGGTATTGGACCTATGATTATATTGTGGGAAAGGATCAAACATTCTTAGATTCTTCGCACTCATTATATGACAGTCTTACCATATTTATTTCAAAAACATTTAAGTGATATTTAGCTGCACTGTTTTTATTTATACATATGAATAGTTTTTTGCTGAGTGTTTTTATTTATACATATGAAAAGTTTTTTTGCTGAGTTCATGATTAAATTTACATTTTAGGTGGAGATTTATCTTATAAAGACAGCATAGTGGCCAACAGTAACCTATGGAACTTTGTAAGTCTAAGTGCTTTGAAAATATACCTCCATGTGTCTTTACCAAAATAGACTCTTACAATTACCACGTACACATGCTATGGTGGGAAGCAATCTGTGGCATTACACAGAGTTCACGATGGACCTAGCAGGGTAGCATAATGATACTTGTGCCACAAGAGAGCAGACTATCTCCAGAGGGTCAGTACCCAGATACAGGAGGAGGCAGATCAGTACCAAGCACTCACATATGCTGCTACATTAACGGCATCCAAATATGATTGCTGTTACCACAGAGGACCCAGCCTTAGTGCCAGCAGTTAAGGGAACACTGACCAGTGACCCAACACAGAACAAGCCCACATCCAGTGTATGCCAGTTGAAACCGCTTGAACACAGCAGGCACTGTTCAACTACCTTATTCCACAGCCCCTCTAAGGTTCTCTCATTATAGTTACCCCCTCTCCAACATTCTCAGGTGCATGGAAACTACTGATGTTTAGAGGGACTACATATGCCTTTCCTCGCTTCAATGCACCGCTGTCTTTGAAGGTGTGTTTGCTAATATTTTGAGAGAGCCATGGTCCCTGCGTCATACCCCATTACAGGTCAGGGTCTCATTTTCAAACCATTAGTGCTATTAGCCAGCAAATATCATGGAAAGCCAAATTGCTGATCCAAGCAGATCACCATGTCTGCCTCTAGGTAGATTTCACAGGAGCTGTTAGCATTGTATAGCAGCCTAGCATCCATCCTCTATCCTATCCCTAGCCCCCAAGCCTTAAGGCCTCCCTATCCAAATATCCTGAGTGTCCAGGGAATGCTCAAAACACAACAGAACTCCCATGTGTCACTGACACACACATCCCCCTGCAAGTGTGCTGCCACCTGTAGAGCAACCTTAAAATGGAGAAACAATGATGCCATTCTGATTGCAAATCCCACCAGAATCATGGATCTAATAGCTGCCATTCTTGCTTATTTCCATAGCCAACTAACTAGCTTCTGGACCTCTGGAGAAGATGCTGCAGGCCTGGCCCTGGCTCAAGAGTTGAAAGATAAAGATGGTGCAGAATCTGCTAGGGCCTCTCCACTCTGTTCCCCTCCGTCCTCCTAAAGATGCAAAGAAAAGCACAAGTGACTTAACCAACTATCGCCCAGTCGCATCTATCCCACTAACAACCAAACTTATAGAAGGCGTAGTGACGAAACGACTCACTAATCACCTAAATAAACACTCAATCCTGTACGAATCGCAATCAGGATTCCATTTGAACTACAGTACAGAAACAGTACTAGTAACTCTAATGAACAAATTTAAACAAACAATTGCAACTGGCAACAACATACTTCTCTTACAATTTGACATGTCCAGTGCCTTCGACATGGTCAACCATGGAATACTACTATATATCCTGGAATACTTTGGAGTAGGAGGCAACGTTCTTAACTGGTTTAGAGGATTCCTAACAACAAGATCATACCAAGTAACGACTAACGCGGCGATATCTGCACCATGGTTACCTGAATGCGGAGTTCCTCAAGGATCCCCCCTCTCACCAACCCTCTTTAACCTAATGATGATACCACTAGCCAAGCTACTAGACAATCAAAATCTTAACCCATACATATATACAGATGATGTACGATCTACATCCCATTCAAGCATGACCTAATGGAAATCACCAACGAAATCAACCAAAGCTTCCAAATCATGCACTCCTGGGCGGATGCATTTCAGCTACAACTCAACGCAGAAAAAACACAATGTCTTATACTCACCTCAAAACACAACGCAAATAAATTCACCACCATATCCACCCCAGACTGCACCCTCCCCGTCTCAAATAATCTGAAAATTCTGGGCGTTACCATCGACCGACATCTCACACTTGAAAATCACGTGAAGAATACAATGAAGAAAATGTTTCACTCCATGTGGTTTTCATGCTTCGAGAACAGTGACGCTCACACTCTCATCAAGAAGCTCAGAAGTTTTCTTTCTCCATTCTCTTAAGGTGTTGTTGGAGAAATCCAGTGTTTGCACAAGACTCTCCTTATGAGAACCAATAGCACTTTGCCATACAGGGACTCCTGAGGCAGGCCTGAACGGGCGAAACACGACTCATGTCGAGTCCAGTTTTTTAAGAATAAACTCTTGCTGTGAACGTTTTTCTGAGTCCAGTAGAAGTTTGTTTGGCATCATCCATCTTGTCACCTTCGCTGTGTTCTTTTCTCACTCCATGTGGAAACTCAAAAGAGTAAAACCTTTCTTCCCAAGGGCCATCTTTCGCAACCTGGTACAGTCAATGGTATTAAGCCACCTGGACTATTGCAATGCACTTTTCGCTGGTTGTAAAGAACAGACCATTAAGAAACTTCAGACAGCCCAGAACACCGCAGCCAGACTCATATTTGGAAAAACAAAATATGAAAGTGCAAAACCCCTAAGAAAAAAATTACACTGGCTCCCACTTAAAGAACGTACCACGTTCAAGATTTGCACAATTGTTCATAAAATCATTCATGGAGATGCCCCGACCTACATGCTAGACCTCGTGGACCTGCCACCAAGAAATGCTAAACTATCCTCCCACACCTTCCTGCACCTACACATCCCCAGCTGCAAAGGATTAAAATACAAACTAACACACGCGACCAGCTTTTCTTACATGAGTACGCAGATGTGGAATGCGCTACCAACTCACTTAAAAATGATAAATGAACTAAATAGCTTCCTCAAAGCTCTGAAAACGTATCTATTTAACAAGGCCTACTACGAGAACCCATAACTAACTACAACACAACACCTACACACCTTCCACTCAGAATGTCTTATTGTACAATTCCTTGACCAGATCCTCTTGCTTTCTCTAATTTCTTTGTAACACCAACTGTATTATTGACCCTGTTATGGTGATGCCATGACAGATCTTTGTAAGCCACATTCAGCCTGCAAATAGGTGGGAAAATGTGGGATACATGTGCAATAAATAAATAAATAAAATAAATAAATGATCCCACATAGCTCCTTCCATCTTTCGTTTCCATCCAACTTCCTCCCAACAATGCCTCAAAATTTCTTCCAACCTCCATCCCATCCACCTATCTCTAGCCATCCAGCTGTGCCACCTCAGGAAGATGAGATTGACAATCAGCAAGTGGTACTTATTTCTGATAGTGAGGAGGTCCAGGGTCTCCTGCAGCTCCTAATCACCTGCCCCTTATGCATCCAATGCACCATCTCCTGTGGCATCTGGGGGTGCAGCTCAGTCTGCGTTCCCAGGTGCTGCAAGAGATAGATCACTTTCTACATTGATGCAGTAGATGACCTGGCAGCAGGAGGCTCTGGATCTGAGGCTAAGGGGCCTAGAGGAAGGCACCAAGAGGATGGAGTGTGCTCTAGGGCACATGCTAGGTACCCTAGTAGACCTAGCATTTTCCTTTGAGAATACTAGCATCATCCACAGTCCCTGCTCTTATTCCCCCTTAGCCCAGCCACCTCCAGGTATGTTTTGCTTATGTTTTATTAAATTTGATATCCTGCTTTACTTTTCAGAACAAAGCGGTTTGCAATCTAAAAATTATACAAAACACAACAAAACAAATAATAAATCTGTCCTCCTCCACTTTCCTGCTTATAATTGAAAGAGAAAAACGCCTATATAGTGACCCAAATCGAGAGATAGACGGTTATCTCCCAAAAACAAATAAATCAGTATAATGGAAAGAACAATTTTAGAGCATCCGTGGCGCATGTACGTTCAGAGAAAAACGCCCAAATAAGAGGTGTGTTGGGAGCGTGTTAGGGGCGGTGTTACGAGGTGGTCGTCTACAATGTATAATGGATAGCGAAATGATTTGGGGTGGGCGCGAACATGGGCGTCATTGCTTAGACCCGAAATAAAAGTGACCAGAGCAAGGGGGAAATCATCTTTAGACCCATTAGCGATTGTGTAGAGTTGGAGAGTGGCGAGATCGGTGTTGGGAGAGAGCTGAATTGTTGGTTGCAGAGAGAAAGCTGAGTGTGTTGAGTACTTGTTACGTTCGTCTGTGTGCTCTGCCTCTTTTGTGTCTTACCCTTTGACCATTCCCTACTCCTACTCCTTGCTCTATCACCTCCTTCCCCTTCCCCTCCCCCTCCCCCTATCCCTCTCCATTAACTGTTCCCACATGTATACTGTAGTCCCTGACCTCCGTTTGTCTCTGTGTTCTTGTACTGTTTGGCGAGTGAGTGGCCAGAGGGCGTGGTGGCTGGAACTGAGAGATCTGTGTGCTATTTGTGTTTTACTACTAGTACTAATACTTGCACTGGTGGGGACATGGATGCAGTTAATGCACTGGTGGCTGGCATGGTACAAGAAGAGGGCACACACCGCAGGAGGTATTCACGGCCCCGAGTGTTCAGGCCCCGCATCACCTTCCTACAACTCACTGACCAGCAGTGTCTAACAAGGTTCAGGTTTGATAGGGACATCATTGTGCAGCTTTGTGAGCAGCTGAAACCCCTCCTTCAGCCCCAGACACGTAGGAATAACCCCATCCCTGTCCACCTCAAAATCACTGCCTCTCTCTCTGTCCTGGCCACTGGGAGTTTTCAATCTGTATTAGCTGCTAACACAGGGCTCACCCAGGCTTCTATTTCACACTGTCTCACCCAGTTCCTGGATGCCTTTCTAACTCGCACCTCTCACTACATCACTTTCCCCACCACCCTCCAGGCCCTGCACAACAACATGGCCACCTTCTATACTGTTGCTAGATTCCCCTCGGTCATAGGTGTAATTGACTGCACACATGTCCCATTCAGACCCCCCCGGCCACACGAAGCCACCTACAGAAACAGGAAGGCATTTCATTCGATGAACATGCAAGTAGTATGTGATGCCCAGGGGGAGATATTAGACATGTGTGCCAGGTACCCCAGGTCCACCCACGATCCCTACATCCTACAGCACTCAGGCATCTTCCGCAGGTTTGAGCGAGGGGAGTTCACTGGTGGATGGCTATTAGGTAAGTGCAACATGAATGTACCCATACTATACCTCCTCCACTGGGCAACCCTCCACCCTGGCTTCCTCCACTTCACTCCACAACCCACTATCCTAATCCCCCCTCCCCCCCTGTACCTGCTCCAAACAATACACCCTCATCTATCTCATTCTGCTTTTCTCCAAAGGTGACCGAGGCTACCCGCAGAGGACATGGCTCATGACCCCCGTGGTCCACCCACAACCAGGGGCAGAAGAAAACTACAACAGGAGACATCGCAGCACCCGGGGGATCATTGAGCGGACCTTTGGCCTGTTGAAAAACCGGTTCCACTGTCTGGACCGGTCTGGAGGACAGCTGCTCTACAGTCCAGAAAAGGTGGCCAAGATCTTTATGGCATGCTGCATGTTGCACAATTTGGCCCAGCGCAGAGGACAGCCTCTCCCAGAGGAGCCACAGCCACCAGAGGAGGCCCCAGATGAGCAGGAGGAGGAGCCCCCTCCACCCCAGCCCACAGAGCAGAGCTCAATGCTTACCAGCTTGGCGAAAGAGCAAGACAAAGACTCATTGAAACAAGTTTTGTGTGAAAGGAAGTGCACATTTATTTATATTAAGTGCATAAGTGTTCACCCCCACCACCACCACCCCCACCAACCCTCACCCTCCAGCATGTGCCATCACTTTCCCCGTCCCCTCCCCCATCCCCTCCTACCCCTCCCACAGACTTCCTTTGCAGCTGGTGCTGCAGGGGAAGTATCTTCACACTCTGCTGATGTGCTGCTCCCACTGTCCTCCTCCGTATCCACACAGCAGCCTGCGGCTTCGGCTGCGGTGTGGAAATCTGGCCACCTTGTTGGCTGTAGCCTGGCCACAGGACCCAGAATGGGAGCTGGTTTGGTGGTGGGTGCTGCAGTAGTGGCTGTGGAGGCGCCCGATCTCAAGGCCCACCTCTTAGCTAGTAGTGGTTGCTGCCCACCTGAGGAGGAAGTGGATGGCAGGTCTTGCTGCACCACCACCGCTGGAGTAGGTGGGGTCACCTGAGGGTGCAGGCCTTCAATGCTGTGCTGCAGCTGTTGCAGTTGCTGGAGCACCTCTTGGTGGGCTTGCTGGTGTGCCTGGAGCACCTCTTGGTGGGCTTGGCGCTGCGCCTGGAGGGCTTCCCGCTGCGCCTGCAGTGCTTCCCGCTGCAGCTGTAATTTTTCCTGCCGGTACTCCTCCAGGCGCACATTGTGCCTCAGCAAATCAGTGGCCAGCCGCAGGAGTTGCCTCCGTTGGCTGGATGGCCTGTGGCGAGGAGCTGGCCCCCTATATGCATCCTCATCAGCAGAGTCAACCAGTGGTGGAGGTGCCGCCTCTGCTGGTGGTGCTGGTGCTGGTGGAGGTTGAGCCTCTACTGCTGGTTCAGCTGCTGCAGGTGGTGGTGGTACAGGCTGTACTGGTGCAGGTGATGGTGGTACAGGCTGTACTGCTGCTGCAGGCGGTGGAGGTTGAGGCTGTCCTGCTGGTGTAGGCCTTTGTTGAGCTTGCAGGCCACAAGGGCCAGCATCTTCAGAGTCATCACATATATAGCACAAGGGTGAGGAAGTGTGTTAGTGAAAATAACCCACTTTTGTCTTTCAGCATTCATATACATTGGCCCCCAAACTGCTGACCCAGCAAAGAGATGGTGAGGAGGAAAGGAATTGACACCGATGTGAAAGAGAGCCCCACGGGCAGCTGGGTAGAGGTGGTGGACGGACAGCCAAGAGAAGGACACCACTCACAACTTTGTGGACAAGCTGTTTGTTGTATATTAGTTAAAGTGAAGGACATTTCAGCATGTCTTGTGTTACTACTGACTTGCTAGACTGCCTAGAACTGCTTTATCACCCCCATTACAGGCTCCATAAGTTGCATGCATGTGGCCCCCACTCACTAGAGCACAGAGGTGACAGAAGGAAATAGGCACAGTTTGGTGATGGGAAAATAGGAGGGAGTAGTAGGGAAGGAAGGCCCCCCAAAGTTGTGCCTGAGTAGTAACCTACACATACCCATAGGAGCCAACTGTAAAGTATTATTGGGGGTGCTAAGGCCAGTGCACAAAACTCCACCCTTGACACCTACATGATAGTTGCTCAATATTGGGGGTGTTCAAAAACCCACAGCACCCATAGAGTGTGCTCCTATGACACACATGAATACTACCACTACTCAAATAGAGCTTACAATGTAATTAAGATGCACACACAGGACAAGTAAGAGGGAAGGTAAATGAGTACGGTAGGGATAGAGAGTAAGGGTACAGAGCAAGTGAGTAGGGGTAAGGAAGTCAGGACAGCATCATAAAGATGGTCGTTTATTCTACATATGAGCACACCCGCCTGAAACTCGCTCCCCATCCTCCCGCCCCAGCATCATAAAGATGGTCGTTTATTCTATATATGAGCACACCCACCTGAAACTCGCTCCCCATCCTCCCGCCCCCCACTCCCACCTCCCGGCCCCAACTTGTATAACACAGTTTAGTGCAGCAGAACAGATAGCCCAGCTTCATAATCGTCAACCTACCTGAGCCCTCAGGCTCTGCCGAGGTGTCAAGGGACCCTATTCCATGGATGCCCTCCTGGGGTAGGAGGGAGTGGACCATGAGCTCCAGGGGGGTGAGGTTGTCTGTGTCATGTGGTGGGGGATGGGCACCAGCCTTGCGCCTCACATCCCTCCTCAGCTTCCGCCACTTGCGCTTGCAGTCCTCCACGTCCCTTGCACAATGGAAGACTGCATTGACGCTGTCACGTACCGCATCCCACTCCCGCTGTTTGGTGGTTGCAGCCAGCCTCTGCCCTGTGGGAGCAAAGAGATTTCGGTGCCATTGCTGGATCTCCTGCACCAGTAGTTCTACCTCTCCATCTGAAAAATTTCCCTTCCGGGTTGGGGGCTGACGCGGCGGCATTGTACCAATGGGGTTTCGAAAATACTGAGTGAGTGGGCGTTTAAATAGTCGCCAGGGACGCCCATTTTGGACAGGGGATAGGCGTTCTAGATATGGGCAGTTTCTTTTCCATTATACACACATATATATATATATAAGTACATAAGTAATGCCATACTGGGAAAAGACCAAGGGTCCATCGAGCCCAGCATCCCGTCCACGACAGCGGCCAATCCAGGCCAAGGGCACCTGGCAAGCTTCCCAAAAGCACAAACATTCTATACATGTTATTCCTGGGATTTTGGATTTTTCCAAGTCCGTTTAGTAGCAGTTTATGGACTTGTCCTTTAGGAAACTGTCCAACCCCTTTTAAACTCTGCTAAGCTAACCGCCTTCACCACATTTTCCGGCAATGAATTCCAGAGTTTAATTACACGTTGGGTGAAGAAAACTTTTCTCTGATTTGTTTTAAATTTACTACACTGTAGTTTAATCGCATGCCCCCTAGTCCTAGTATTTTTGGAAAGCGTGAACAGACGCTTCATATCCACCTGTTCCACTCCACTCATTATTTTATATACCTCTATCATGTCTCCCCTCAGCCGTCTCTTCTCCAAGCTGAATAGCCCTAGCCTTCTTAGTCTTTCTTCATAGGGAAGTCGTCCCATCCCCGCTATCATTTTAGTCGCCCTTCGCTGCACCTTTTCCAATTCTACTATATCTTTCTTGAGATGCGGCGACCAGAATTGAACACAATACTCAAGGTGCGGTTGCACCATGGAGCGATACAACGGCATTATAACAGCCTCACACCTGTTTTCCATACCTTTCCTAATAATACCCAACATTCTATTCGCTTTCCTAGCCGCAGCAGCACACTGAGCAGAAGGTTTCAGTGTGTTATCGACGACGACACCCAGATCCCTTTCTTGGTCCGTAACTCCTAACGTGGAACCTTGCATGACGTAGCTATAATTCGGGTTCTTTTTTCCCACATGCATCACCTTGCACTTGCTCACATTAAACGTCATCTGCCATTTAGCCGCCCAGTTTCCCAGTCTCATAAGGTCCTCTTGTAATTTTTCACAATCCTGTCGTGAGTTAACGACTTTGAATAACTTTGTGTCATCAGCAAATTTAATTACCTCGCTAGTTACTCCCATCTCTAAATCATTTATAAATATATTAAAAAGCAGCGGTCCTAGCACGGACCCCTGAGGAACCCCACTAACTACTCTTCTCCATTGTGAATACTGCCCATTTAACCCCACTCTCTGTTTCCTATCCTTCAACCAGTTTTTAATCCACAATAGGACATTTCCTCCTATCCCATGACCCTCCAATTTCCTCTGTAGCCTTTCATGAGGTACCTTGTCAAACACCTTTTGAAAATCCAGATACACAATATCAACCGGCTCCCCTTTGTCCACATGTTTGTTTACTCCTTGAAAGAATTGAAGTAAATTGGTCAGGCAAGATTTCCCCACACAAAAGCCGTGCTGACTCGGTCTCAGTAATCCATGTCCTCGGATGTGCTCTGTAATTTTGTTTTTAATAATAGCCTCTACCATTTTCCCCGGCACCGACGTCAGGCTCACCGGTCTATAATTTCCCGGATCTCCCCTGGAGCCTTTTTTAAAAACGGGCGTTACATTGGCCACCCTCCAATCTTCCGGTACCACGCTCGATTTTAAGGATAAGTTGCATATCACTAGCAGTAGCTCCGCAAGCTCATTTTTCAGTTCTATCAGTACTCTAGGATGAATACCATCCGGTCCAGGAGATTTGCTACTCTTCAGTTTGCCGAACTGCCCCATTACATCCTCCAGGTTTACCGTGAAGTCAGTAAGTTTCTCCGACTCGTCCGCTTGAAATACCATTTCCGACACCGGTATCCCACCCAAATCTTCCTCGGTGAAGACCGAAGCAAAGAATTCATTCAGTCTCTCCGCTACGTCTTTGTCTTCCTTGATCGCCCCTTTTACCCCTCGGTCATCCAGCGGCCCAACCGATTCTTTTGCCGCTGGATGACCGAAGGGTAAAAGGGGCGATCAAGGAAGACAAAGATGTAGCGGAGAGACTGAATGAATTCTTTGCTTCGGTCTCCAGCTGAGGTAGCGATTAGCCCCGTGTGATTTTGATTATGGGTACATTACTATGGGCATCCCCACCTGCCTTCCATTTCTTCATTGCCATTTAAACCGCCATTTCCTGCGCTGGGACGCAGCCAGTTGTTCTTAACATTCGTTTACAGGGTTTTACCCTCACTTATAATAAGATTTGTGTTTGGCAATGTATGCTTGGGTACACCTGTGTATTTTTTTTGGGGGGGGGGGGGGTTGTGATTAGTGCTGCCCCTCAGCCACCACGCCTTCCGTTTCCACTCTTCCATATCCCGTGAGCCTCCCTTACTTTCTCCCATTCTCTCTGCCTGGTTGTAGCAGGCAGTCTGTGGTGGCGAAGAAATGGCTACAATCGCCCCAAATCATGCACCCCTCGGTAAGGGTCAGTTCACTGAGGCATACGTCCAGCTAATATTCCAGAAGATAGAAGGCGCAATACACATTCTTGAAACAGATGTTCATAGTAAGCTCTCATTTGTCTGCCACCTCTTCTCTTTCTGCTCATAATCAAGGAGTGTCCATTCACTGTATGTAGTCTGCAGTCAACTCTCAGCTAGCTCTCTTTTCACCAGGTTCCTGTGCACTGGTTGGAGGCCATCAGCGCTGTACTGTGTGGGGTTGGCAGGTCCTCAATGGTGTGGGTCAGCTGTTGGAGCTGCTGTATTGGTTCCCAGTAGGTTCCATCTTCCTTGTTTATGTGGTGAACCCCAGTCCCCATTTATGAAGTGGCCACCCATTGTCAAGGTCGATAGGAGGGGAAGGGGGAATAATATATGCAATGGATGTGTTTAGCACATTATTGAACACCTTCCTAAAATCCTCCATAGTTAGGGAACAAGAACATTTCTAACATTTGATAGCCTGGAAAGTAGGCTCAAGGTGGCTACAGGTACTGCCTACTGAGCCCTTAAGACGTCGTGGTAAGGGAGAGGGTTCTGTGTACAGGTCCTAACCCAAATTACCTGTAGGTGGCCACAGCCTGGTGGCTGCTGTGGCCTAGTGGTTAGAGCACCAGCCTTGTAATCACAAGGTTGCCACTTCAATTCCCACTGCTACTCTGTGTGATCTAGGGCAAGTCACTTCACTCTCGGTTGGCTCAGGGACAAACTGAGTTATCCTGTGACAGAGACAGACCCAGAATACCTGCATGTAACTCACCTTGAGCTACTACTGAAGAAAGTGTGATCAAACCTCCAAATAATGAGCACCATATTTATTTGTGGCCTTCTGTAACTCTTGTATTATATTGCAACTGTGATGAAGTAACCATCCATCTAATGGGCTTCCCTTCCCATTGTTTTCCCTTTTCTCCTCAACACTATATACCATTGCTGATGTATTGAATGTGAAAATATGAGCCAGCTGTATGTAGCTCCTTCGTGGGCCCCCCACCAATGTGGCTTGTGGGTAAGGATGTCTGGCCATCAGAGAGCAAACATCGTCTATGTGCTACCTAGGGTTATGTGCAAGTTTCTACTTGGCAGATCACAAGTGCTAGACAACAAATCTCTTATTGATGCCACTCTGTGCTGTGGGTCAGTATGGTAAAGGGGGAGGGGAGGGAGAGAGGCTGGCTGGGCATTTGTGTTCGTGAACAGTAATATCCATCCAGCCTCCCCGGCCCACCCCCCCCCCCCCCCCCTGCACATATGGCCATGCAGGTTGGAATGAACAGGTGGCCTTCTGTATGGCCAACATTCTCAGCTTTTTGCTTCTTTCTTTTTTCGTTGTCTAAGTTTGTTTTTGTTTCTTTGAGTTTTCTTTCCTGTGAATACTTTCTTACTTGTCTATTCCCAACAGACTACCACGTCATTTTTGAAGAACCAACCTCATTACTATTTAGCAATTTTCCGTGCAAGAGGTCAGTGCTCCTCACTACATTACACATTTTTTTTATAACTTCTTTCACACTTTATCAAGGGGTAAGTTTTTTTCTCTCCATTTTTTCTATATATCGCCTGATAGACTGCTGTAAAATCTTCAGAGGATTTCCATCATCATTGCTCTGCAGCACTCTGCACAGCAGGTCAGTCTCATTAATAAACACAATCCCGAGTTTTTTTATTAAGGACTCTTTTAACCTTAATTGTGTGATCTTTTTTTGTCCATTTAAATTTGCCATTTTTCCTACATATTCCTTTTCCTTAAGTGATGCGGTTGCGTATTATGTCAATCAGCAAGATCTTCTCTATTCATGGTTTCCCCACATTTTTATCTATAGTTGTTTTTCCATTCATGTGGTTGGCATTAAATCATTGACTAATATTTTCAAATTGACTAATATTCTCAATATGTATGTGATCTTAACGTAGTATATATATATGTATGTATATACATCACAGCATTAAGTTATTTACTTATATTATTATTGATTTTAATTTTTTTTCTGCTTTGTTAAAATCTGCAATTTTAAATGGTCATTTGTTCTTTTTATTAACATGTATGTGCACCTTGCATTATTTCACTTTTATTGTTTAAATTTATGTGTGCATATACATTCCTTATTGTTTACTGTTTTTATTCATATAGGACATGTATTGTTTTATGTACTGTATTATTATTTTATAAATCTATACATAGTATTTTTTCGCGATGTTTATCATATGCATGTGTTTTATTTTTAATTATTATTATTTTTATATCATCTTATAAAATTGCCATACATATACCTTTAAAGTTTATAAGTTCATATAATTTATAATATTCATTGTTTTAACTTTTTCTGTAGATATAAATTTTTTCTGTTCTTTTATCATACATATCATATATAAATGTACTTTTTATAGACTCCTGATGCAGGCCTGACGGCCGAAACACGACGTTGTGTCGAGTCTTCAAACCTTCAATAAAGTTTTTTATTTAAGAACATCCTCCAGTTTCTGGTATCCTTGGTCGTACTCCCACTTTTTACACATTATTGTTTTTACCGTGGGGTGCTTGAGTTTTCCGCTTGCTGGCGGATCTTCTCCAACATTCTCAGACATGCATCAACTTTCTCATTCACACTGCACATTTCATGCTATGAATATTGCTGCCTCCTTCCTCTCAACTCAACAGCACCATTTGCTTATATGTAGTGCACAAGGGAGAGACACACACACACACACACACACACACACACCCTGTTATTTAAAGTGTAACAAATAGATTTATTTCCCCCCACCCCTGCAAAACACCCCCCCAACCCAACAAAGCCCCACCAACATTGTGATTCCCCCCACATCTCCCCACAACCCCAACAATTCCCTCCCCCCCCCCCCCCCACAACTCCCCACAACCCCAACAATTCCCTTCCCCCCCCCCCCCCCCACAACATTACTCAAGGGCGGGCACGCCCTCTGAGTAATGCCCTCTGTAGCAGGACAATGAGCAGCCCCAGCAGTACCCTCAGTGGGCCCTGAAGCTGCTCATTGCCCTGCCGTAGGGCTCTGACCTCCTGCAGCAGCTGGTGCTGGCCATCTACCAGCTGCTGCTGGCCATCTACCAGCTGCTGCAGGAGGCGCATCATTGCACCAGCGTCAAGGGCTTCTGGAGCTGGCACAAGGGCTGGAGCAGGCCCAGGGGTTGGAGCAGGGCCAGGGGAAGGCGTTGTGGCAGGTGATGATGGCGCTGCCTCAGGGGATGGGGGTGGCCGATGGGAGGGAGAGGGCTGTGATGGTGGTACAGGTGGGGAGGGGTCCTCCATATATAGTCCTCATCAATTATGAGGACCCCCTCCTCCGAGCCCGACTCCTCCTCCTCCTCTTCTTCCTCCTCCTGCAGGTGGGCCTCCTGGCCTGGCTCCTCCTCCTGCAGGTGGCCCTCCTCAGCGGCCTGCTCCTCTTGCTGGTGCTGGAGGCCTGTGTATGTAAAAGGAGTGTGATTGAGATCAGCACATACAACATGGCTTGCATAGTGCAGTAGCTGGTTGGCCTGAGGCGGGGGATGGGCCACGGTGTGGTGAGGCATGGCCTATGCCCATGGGGAATGAGATGCATCAGATGACATGACAAGGAACCCTGGAACCTCCTCTGACACACACCACACAGGACATGTTGGCATACCACACTCATTGCTGACCAGCATGTTTGCATTGTGAGATGCGACAAGGGGTTGATGGGCAGTTGTTGTTGGTTTTATTTGGGGGGGGGGGCAGTGGGAAGGGTGTTGAGCACATAACTTTTATGTGAGTGAGGCCATGACATCCACTAAAAGTAGGGCCTCAGGCAGGTCTACCAGGACACACTATCCAGCCACCCCAGAAAGGGGGATAGTAAAGTAAGGCATGTCATCTCATTCATCTCGGGGGGATGGTCGTTGGAAGTTGCAGCCACACTCATGGGAGGGCACCTGCAACCTGCATCCTTGATCTGGGACAGATATGTTATTACTTACTAGTTGGCTATTAGCCACATGGGAATTGATATTGTACAGCACATTTGCATTATTCAATAAATACATTTTCAAATCAGTACAGGTGTCCTGTATTGAATACTTACGGCGAGCCCTCAGGTGCCGTCGCACTGCCCGGATGACGTCTGGGCGCTCACGCCTTACCCGGCGGAACCTCCTCCTGAGGGACTCGAGGTCCCTGTGAACCCCAAAGCGTCTGTAAGATATAAGTTTGTAGAGCAGGAGTCAGAGGATGGTCCTTCTTGCCCTCTATACACACATTCATTTGTCAATCAAATAGCAGAGAGGGTCAACACTGTTGGGGGGGGGGGGGGGACCACTTCAATTGGTACAGATTCATAGGAGCCACCTTTTTGAAATTATTGAGGGTGCTAACCCCAGTGGGGATCACCCCTCCCTGGACACATACAAGGAATTTATTCAATATTGGGGGTGCTCAAGCACCCACAGCAGCCACTGAGTTGGCTCCTATGCAAATGATGCAATAGAGGTGGCCATGAGGCCAGAAAGTACCGTTTGTCTGCAGGATTCGTAGTGCACTGGTCCCCCTCACATGCCAGGACACCAACCGGGCACCCTAGGGAGCACTTGCAACAATTAAAATTTTTTTTTAAATACCTCCCAAGTCCATAGCTCCCTTACCTTGGGTGCTGAGCCCCCAAAATCCCCCCCAAAACCCACTGCCCAGACCTCTACACTATTACCGTAGCACTTATGGCTGAAGGGGGGCACCTAGATGTGGGTACAGTGGATTTTGGGGGCGATTTGGAGGGCTCCCATTTACCAGCACAAGTGTAACAGGTAGGGGGGGGATGGGCCTGGGTCCACCTGCCTGAAGTCCACTGCACTCACTAACAACTGCTCCAGGGACCTGCATACTGTTGTGATGGAGCTGGGTATGACATTTGAGGCTGGCATACAGGCTGGAAAAAAAAGTTTTTAAAGTTCTTTTTGTTTGGTGGGAGGAGGTTAGTGACCACTGGGGGAGTCAGGGGAGGTCATCCCCGATTCCCTCCGGTGGTCATCTGGGCATTTGGGGCACTTTTGGGGGACTTTTTCGTGAAAAAAAAGTGTCCAGAAAAAGTGACCCAAATTCTCGCTTCTGGCGCCCTTCTTTTTTCCATTATCGGCCGAGCGCGCCCACCTCTCCTCAGCCAATAAACACACCCCAGTCCTGCCTTCACCACGCCTCCGACACGCCCCATGAACTTTGTCCGTTCCCGCGACAGACTGCAGTTGGAGGCGCCCAAAATCGGCTTTCGATTATAACGATTTGGGCGCCCATGAGAGAAAGGCGCCCATCTCCCGATTTGGGTCAAAATATGGGCGTCTTTCTCTTTCGAAAATAAGCTGGATAGTATGAATAAAAGGAAATACCATAAGCAATGATAATAATACATGACATAACTAAAAATATGTAACCTCCCCACACACACACATATATTGGACTGCATATTAAAATATATATACAATATCAAACATAGATTTAAAACCTAGATGATGTAGTAATCATAATAAAATGAAGTAAATAAAATGCAGACAAGAATACAAAGTGATCTACATTACGCATATTATCCTTAGAAGTAAAATCATGGTAAAAATGACTAAACGGACAAACAAGGACCTGATGAGCAGTGGATAAAACTATTCAAAGTGAAAATCATTCTTATAAAGGGATCACTCATATATAAAAAGGGGAGCTGACAAAATAAACCCACCTGCTGATAAGGCAAGGAAATTTATGGTGCCCGTAGTAAAGTTGTCCTGGTGTAATTGCGTGTAGTTGGATCACTGTAACACAATATATAACAAACAGAAATTGAATAAAGCGCTGAGCTTAAATGAATATGAAAATACGTAAGTACATAAGAAAAAGATAAGTGCCATAAAAATATAAATGTAAGAGAAAACTTGTGATTATATGTAATAATGTAAAGATGGCAACTAAGTGAATCGTGGCCATTAATACAAAAAATAGAAAATCGGTCATTTTACGGCTGTGATAAAAATAGACTTAGCAAACGGCGAAGACTTGTATCAGGGAGCACCAAGGCCACTTTTTGCCACAGCTTAGCAAAAGGGTCCCTTAGATTGTGAGCCGTCCAGAGATAGAAAAATGCCTACCCTGCCTGAACACACCACATCAATAGCTTTCAGGCTTGCAAGTGGTATATAAGAAATAAAATAAATACGTTAAACTCAGCAATGCTTTGCTCTGGATGGGAGGTAGAGCCCTCTCCATGCTGCCCTCCCTCCCCAGCTTCATAAATTTCTATCCAGGAAATTGCACTGCAGGTTCCTTTCCCACATCAGGAGCAGACGAGGATGCCAAACAGAATATTTTTTTTTGTTCAATTCGCTGCCTCCCGTGAAGGAGATGCTGCAATATACCACTGTGAGCAAGGGCAGCAGGTATTGCTGACAGATCATTAAAAAGGACTGATGCTTCCGCCACAGTGAAATCTGAAACAATGAAAAGCGCATCTATCCCCCTTTGGTATGACAAAAAAAAAAACCATGCAAAGAATACAGTACTTAATAGCACTCTAAACACAGGTTCTCAATTCTGAGTGTGTAGGGGGGGGGGGGGGGGAAGGGGAAGAAAAGGGACTTTCAGTGTAATTAAATTGTGCAAATTAGCTCTATTCTTTGACTATCTATATGCAAATATGTGCAATGAATATTCAATATGGCGTTGTTGTTTTTTTTTCAAAAGGCCAGATCTAGAATCTGCAAAGACCAGATATTTAAGCTCAGACAGGTCCCAAAGCATTCAGGCTCCCAGGAGTGTAATGCCTACAGGGAGTAGCTGATAATTTTTAAAAAGAGCCGAGATCTTATTCCCTGCTGCATCGATGTTATAGGTGTAATCCCCCATTATATGGGGATTACTGAGGGTATCAGCTTTTCCCTAGAGTCATTGGGGGTAGCGCATGGGATATCCCTGGGTGGGAAGGAAGCCCAGCCCAAGTTGTGTCTTGCTGGAATAAACTGCAAAAAGATAGTGGATTGGTTAGTTGATTGACAAGGCAGGTGGAGCTGGAAGTAATAAAGGCTCCTGCTTGGGGGGGGGGGGGGGGGGGGGGGAGTGGTCTTACATAATAACATAGTAAATGATGGGTCCAGCCAGTCTGCCCAACAAGATAAACTCATTTTACATGGTATGTGATACTACTTTGAGGGGCATAATCGAAAGGGACGCCCAAGTTTTGCTGAGGGCGTCCTCATCAAAACTTGGACGTCCCTTTCGATTATGCCCCTCCACGGGAACAAGTTAATAATGCTTGCTTCTCTTTTTTATTTTTTTTTCTCTGAGCTAGACCCTGCTGTGCCTTCTACAGGCTATCTGTTAATGCTGTGTCAGAAAGTTTAAGTTTTTGAAAATTATAAGGGAAAGGATATGGAGTTTGATTTTAATAAAGTCTAATTACTAAACAACTTATTAATTACTTAAACAATTTTTCAGTATTACATGTATCTCAATCAGGATTTCGAGCTAATCATAGCACTGAAACAGTGTTAATAACACTCTTAACAAAATTTAAACAAATTATTGCAGCTGGCAACAATGTTCTCCTCTTATAATTTGACATGTCCAGCGCGTTCGACATGGTCAGCCATAATATTATGTTGAATATACTAGAATATTTCAGGATTGGAGGTAATGTATTGAATTGGATTAATGGCTTCCTAACGGCAAGAATATACCAAGTGTTATCAAATTCGATTACATCATCTCCATGGAAACCTGAATGTGGAGTGCCTCAGGGATCGCCGCTTTCACCAACTCTCTTCAACTTAATGATGACACCACTGGCCAAATCACTATCCTATCTAGGCCTCAATCCATACATCTACGCTGATGATGTCACGATATATATCCCGTTTAAAAATGATCAAACAGAAATCACAAATAAAATCAATCATAGCTTCCAAATAATGAACTTATGGGCGGATGCATTCCAACTAAAGCTTAACGCAGAAAGACACAATGCCTTATCCTTTCATCGCAATATAACAAGATCAATTCTACTAATATAAATACCCCAAACCACATTCTTCCTGTTTCGGATACCCTGAAACTCCTGGGAGTCACAATTGATCAAAATCTTACTCTAGAAATTCACACGAAAAATGTAACAAAGAAAATGTTCCATGTAAAGTGGAAACTAAAAAGAGTAAAACCTTTCTTCCCAAGAGAGGTATTCCGCAATCTGGTGTAATCAATGGTGTTAAGCCATTTGGACTATTGAAATTCCATCTATGCCGGATGTAAAGTACAAATTATTAAGAAACTTCAAACAGCCCAAAACATTGCAGCCAGACTCATATTTGGAAAAGCGAAATACGAAAGCGCCAAACCCCTCAGAGAAAAATTACACAGGCTCCCACTAAAAGATCGAATTATATTCAAAATCTGTACCCTGGTTCATAAAATTATTTATGGCGAGGCCCCGATATATATGTCAGACCTCATAGATCTACCAACAAGGAACACAAAAAGTTCATCACGCACATTTTAAACCTCCATTACCCCAATTGTAAAGGACTTAAATATAAATCAATATATGCATCTAGCTTCTCCTACATCTGCATGCAACTTTGGAATGCACTACCAAATGCCATAAAAACAACGCACAATCTGACAGCCTTCCGGAAATTACTAAAGACTAACCTGTTCAAAGAGACTTATCAAAAGGATCCTTCATAAAAGACTTGACATCAAAACTTTACCAGAATAAGTTAACATTGAACTATTTTTATTTGATTACTTTAATCACATTCTTATTATTGAACGTTATACATTACCAATGATCTCAAATACCTGAAATGAATTGCTTATCTATTTTCTTCTAATTTACTTTATATTTTCTGTACTTTAATTGCAATAATATTCTGTACGTCTCATTCCGGAAATGGCGATCGCTACTACGGCATAATGTAAGCCACATTGAGCCTGCAAAGAGGTGGGAATATGTGGGATACAAATGCAGAAAATAAATAAATAAAGTTTGATTTTTTTTTTTTAATTCTGTCTTTATCAATTACCTTCAATTCCTGTTTTCAACCCCAACCTTTAAGTTACCAAAACATAGAGTAAAATAATGTTCACTCACCCAGAAAAATGTCAAACCCACACCCCTTCCACCTGCTAACTCACCCTGACAGCACTGTCTTCCTCCAGGTGTCTCCACAACCCACAATTCCTATCCCACCTCCACAAAACACACCCATGTCTCTCATTCTGCTTCACCCCCAAATGTCTGAGAGCGTGCTCTTGCCTTAGAAGAGATACTGACCAGTGCTTTCGCTGCTTGCAGGCATGGGTAAAAACAAATTTAGGCGTGTTGTTATAGAATATAGCCCAGCCCACGTAAATCTATGCACAGGGATTTACACCACATTTTCTTTGGTTTAAATGGATGTTTGTAGTTTTAGGTGCTGGGATATTGTCACGGTTGTGCCTCTGTTTCATGCTCTCATTCATCTCGCCACCTGGTGGTCAGACCTGGTGGCTGTGATGGACTGTCTGTTTGCTGTTTCCCATGTTCCAGAAGTCATGTCGGTCCGGTCCGGATCTTCCAGCCTTCCAGACTGGCTTGGGATTTTTGGAATTTAGCAGCACCCTTACCTGGTGAACTCCCTTGTATGTGGCCTTTATTAAGCACCTGGGAACATTCAGACTTTGCCTTGGCAACAGAGGTCTTCAGTTGTGTTCTTGTCCTTGTTAGTCTATTGCGGTTCCTGCCCAGAAAGCTTGTTTTGCCTGTCTTTGACCTTGCTGGTTTCCTGGTTTATTCTACCGTCTGCTGCCTGCCCAAGACTCTGCTTGTTTCCTGGTTTGTTCTATTGTCTGCTGCCTGCCCAAGACTCTGCTTGATTTCTGATCCGATTGATTGCCGCCAGCCTACAGACTCTGTGTGGTTCCTGGTTTCCCTGCTGCTTTGCTGCCTGCCGGTAAGACTCTGCTTGATTCATGGACTATTCTCCTGCTTCTGCTTAGTGCTTCTGTTCCAGTCCAGCTGCTCCAGTCCGGCCTATGCCCGTCTGTCTGTGGTCTGCCTTGCCTCCTGTTTGGGTGATTTGCTCCTCGACAGTGGCCCAAGGGCTCACTTTTCCTCATCTGCGTGACAGATATCAACTAAGGATATTCTATATCCCGCGCCTAAATCTTATAAAATGCACTTAGGTGAAAATGATTTCCACGCAGACTTTCCAGGTGCCATATATAGAATCTCGCCCATTATGTCAATGCATCTTTATACTCAAAGGGCTTTTGTGATTTTGTAATGTTCTTTCCTGTCCATGGACTTCATTTTTCTTGACTGCAGTTATCTGAGCCCTGTCAAGCACATAAACAATTTAGCCTGCTCATGCTATTTAGATCATTCTTTAGATGCCAATTGTTCTTATCAGCATTGAAATACAGCTTCCAAATGCTTAGCCAGTTTTAGTTTTATCAAGTGGCCAAGTTCTTTCTTTAGCACTGTATGACATGAGGATATTGAATCATATTTTGGGTTCACAACTCTGTACTCCGACCATTTCCATTTCTATTACTGCAAATAACCATCAGTGGGATCACAAAAAAGGAGCAGCAGGAAGAGCAGAAACAGTGCACAACAGTGTAGCTGGTATTTACCTGACCTTGATAAAGATCCTTCTTGGAATGAAACACTTTTCGGTCTGCAGATCCTTTGACTGACAGGAGTCCAGTGAGAGATCCACATCATAGCTTCAAGAGACCACCTGGCATTACAGCTGCACTTTGCATATCTGTGAAAAATGGGTCATAGAATAACATGCCTGGTTTTGAGAGACTGCTGGCATGCCAGGATTAATTCAGAGACCTTTGGAATGCATGAATAGTCATTTAACAGAGAGAATGAGGAAGAAGTATTTAACTTTGAGTAGCAAGCAACCATATTCCCCGTTCTTGGAATCTTTTCTCAAGCATGAACCAGCACAGCAGCACTACAACTGATTGCATTCATAATGGTTAGAGTAAATTGATAGAAGCTTTCAGAGACTTCTTTTTTTTCAGCAAAGCAAAAAAATTCTGAAAACACAGACAAACAGTATTTCTATTTGTTCTTTCAGTTTAATGATTTAAGAACAGTTATCAGAGATTTGTTCTGGGTGGGATTTATCGTGCTGTGAGGCATTCTGAGCTGCTGTGTTAGACTTTGTCCTTGGATCATTCTAAGCAGAGCTTAGCATATTAACATACTGATTTTCCTTGATGCTGCTGAATGGTAACTTCATTTTATCAGAGAGAAATGCTTCCATCTAGTGGTTAATTCTAGCACGGTCTTCTCTACAAGTGTGATAGGAGACAGTGTTGTATATCATATGATGGTCCAAAGGCTAAATATATGGATAATTATGAGTGCTTTCTTTTCATTTTCTTCATTTGTTTAGTTTGAAATGATCAGACCAAGGAATTTCTGTCCATTTCAGGTCTTTTATTCTGAAGTTGTTGTCATATAAGAATCTGTAGGCTAATAGGTCTATGACATGGCCTTTGACATTGGTAGTAGTTACTGGTGGTTGCTGGAAGTCCCATAGATCGGTTTCTGTGGAACGTGCAGTGTACGGGCGGGAGGGGGGTGTCAATGGACAGTCCACACTCTGCTCTTTGGTCAGATCCCGAGCCTGTCTTCCAGCGTCGCTGGGAGGATCCCCCATACGCCATAAAGCTGGTTGATTTCAGCTCTTGTCCAGCCTCCAAGCACTTCAGCATTGTCCTGTCTCGCCACACATCCAGCGTCCCCACTGCTCCCTTCCCTCAGTCTCAGCTCAGAGGGCTAGTGACTGGAATGCTTCCAGCAGTGGATTCACCTTTGGTCCTCTGGGGTCTCTCATCAGTGCCACAGTGTGGATTCCTTTCAACAACAGGACGAGCCTTCTTCTGAACCCTCTGGGTTTTCTAACACTGCTTGGCGTTGTAGAAATCCAAGCGACCATGCCATCTCAGACAGCTCGGCCTGGACTGGCCACAGGAGTGATGGCTGGAGCACCTTGCTGGAGAAACTCTCCTATCTTCAGCTACGTAACTCCAGTTTCCACCCAAGGAAGGTCCTGAAGATCATGTCATGGTTTATCCTTGACAGAATCAGGTTCATTCCAACACTGCTCAGCGTCATAGAGATCTGAGAAGCCATGCCATCTCATGGGCGGGACCAGAACTTGAGAGACAGAAGCGAAGCAAAGGCGCGCCGAGCAAAGACCATGCCGCATTTCGCTGCAGCTGCCGACGCCTTTTCAATTTTGGAGGAGGAGGGCGAGCGCTGGTACTGGGAGGTGCTGGGAGGGAGGGAGAGACGGAGGGCGAGCGCTGGTGCTGGGAGGGAGGGCGGGCGGCCTGGTACTCAGAGGGAGGGAGAGTGGGCGGAGTGGACCGACAGCGCGCGTGCCAAAGGAGAGGGCTCTGCGTGCCCTCTCTGGCACGCGTGCCATAGGTTCGCCATCACTGCACTATACGCTGGCTGTAAAGAACAGAATATCAAAAAACTCCAAACTGCTCAGAATACTGCCGCCAGACTCATATTCGGAAAAACTAAATACGAAAGTGCAAAACCCTTAAGAGAGAAACTTCACTGGCTCCCAATTAAGGAATGAATTGCGTTCAAGATCTGCACGATTGTACACAAAATCATTCACGCAGACACCCCAATCTACATGCTAAATCTCATAGACCTACCTCCCAGAAACGCTACAAGATCATCCCACAACTTCCTCAACCTGCACTTCCCCAGCTGTAAAGGTCTAAAATACAAACTGATGCTTGCCGCTACCTTCTCCTACATGAGCACGCAGTTATGGAATGCACTACCTACAGACCTGAAGACAATCAACAAAATAACTATCTTCTGCAAATCTCTGAAGACACACTTCTTTAACAAAGCCTACAATGAGAACCGATAACAGATAACCTCACCAATATCCCTCACCAACCCAATCAGTTATGAAAACCCACCCTCTATAACTACCCTAATCTCTCCCTTCCTTCTCCTTTCTTCCCCTACCTAAACTATGCACAATACTACTGTATCTAAGATCCTGGAATGACAAG
Source organism: Microcaecilia unicolor (assembly GCF_901765095.1). Taxonomy (NCBI): domain Eukaryota; kingdom Metazoa; phylum Chordata; class Amphibia; order Gymnophiona; family Siphonopidae; genus Microcaecilia; species Microcaecilia unicolor. The sequence goes on from NC_044032.1 coordinate 443,658,576, forward strand.
GTTATATAACCATGTAAGCCACATTGAGCCTGCAAATAGGTGGGAAAATGTGGGATACAAATGCAATAAATAAAAATAAATAAATAAGAGGAACTGAAAATAAAACTTGAGGAAGTGGAACTGGAATTATGTCAAGAGTTTGCTTTAGAAGAGTACAAAAACAGATGGAAGAAACAAAACAAGTTATTAATAAATTTAAAGACTCATTGTGGCAAACTAAAACAAAAAAAATGTAAAAGAGATGAGCTTGATTATCAGATAGATCGAGTGTATTAATGGGCTACTGATAAACAATTTCAGATATGGAAAAAGAAGCTGGCTTTTTAAGGTTCCTCTGGAGAATCAGATGAGGCCAGTGATGAAGAAGGGGATCAGGTGGAAGGAATGGCATCAGGGAACAGATTGAATCCCAACACAGGAGGTACTGGAAGAGGTTGGATCAAGTGAGTTTTAAAAAATCGGGACACTCCACCAGACAACCAGGAAATGAGAACTTGAAAGACTCAGAGACGGCAGTGATTAATATGTCTTCAGTACCTTTAACAGAAGATCAATAAGCTCTTTTGAAATTAGGTTTGGGGTTTGTCCCAGCTATGAAATATGATCCATTTAAGATAAGAATAGCATTTTTCTGTTTCTTAAGAAAATTACAGCTTACAATCTATTTTCTGAATAACCCCCCCCCCCCCCCCCCCCCCGACACACACACTGGACCAGATATATCAATTTTTAAACCACCATCAAGATGGTTACCACCAGGAGCCACATTCAAGGGTTTGGTATTGAGAGACTTGGAGTTAAGTGAGGGGAGGGGAGTGTTTGATAAATGGGAATCTAATCTCACTAAAGGTGAATATGAAGGCTTGAGATAAGAGTTATCCACTGTGACAGTGATGCGGCTTGATAAGGGTGGATTCACTGTCATTCAGACATGGGAATTATATGATCAAGAAGCCCTTAGACAACTGACTGATGCAGTGGTTTATCAAAAATTGAATATGGATCCATGTGAAGAATTACAGCAGAGGATCAGGGCAGGATGCTCATAAAAGAGGGGTGTTGATGATGAGAGTCACAGTTTTTGATAGAGGAATGTCTGAGGACCCTGAGAATTTATTTTTTGCCAAACTTTCATAAACAATTGAAAAATCAATCAAGGCGTCCTATAGTCTTTTACAAGGAATTCTGTTTTAGAGCCATTGTCAAAATTTTTGGATATGTTTCTGAGATCTGAAGTAAAGAAAATGCCATCTTTTTGAGAGATACTAGCCATTTTTAATCTATATTGGAAACTGTTGGAGATCTATCAGAGATGGCGTGGTTGGTGACTATGGACGTAGCGGCATTATATACAATGATACCACAATCAGCAGCCTTGGAAGTAATTAAAGAAATGATGAATAATCACCCAGCACCCTCAAGAATACAATTAGGATTTCTTCTTGAATTAGCATCATTGGTGATACAGCATAATTATTTTTGGTATGATGGGGATTTTTATCAACAATTGCAAAGTGTAGTGATGAGGACTACTTTAGCCCCATCTATGGCAGCCTTTTATGTGGCCCATTTTGAAACTCAGAAATTCTATGTAGCCACTCAGTTCCAATAAGTACACCTGTGGAACATTTTTTGGATGATATTTTCTTTAATTGGTGAACTTTGTGAGGTGGATTAACTCATTGGATTTGAATGTGCAGTTCACTGTGAAATATAGCCAGTCACATTTAGAATTTTTGACTGTGTGGATTATGAAGACTCAGGCAAAATTATTAACTACATTATATTGAAAATCTATTGAATGAAACAATTTGCTACATTTTTCTAGTTAACATCCTTATAGATTGAAGTATAATGTACCAGTAAGTCAGTATTTGCGATTGTAATGGATCTGCACAAATTTAGAAAAATTTAAATATCAAGCACCTCTGTTGACAATTTGATTTCAAGCCAGAGGATATCCTAAAAAATCTTTGACACAGGCATATTTAAGAGTTAACTGTTGCTACAAAATACGAATGGGTCTCCTCTAGAGATTTTGACAAATGAACATAAATTAAGCATAGATACTGAGAATTCACAGACTCCCTTTCTAGCTTATTTTTGAAAGGGAAGGACACCGATCTTCCAACACAAATCGGGAGATGGGCGTCCTTCTCCCGAGGTCGCCCAAATCGGCATAATCGAGAGCCGATTTTTTGCATCCTCAACTGCTTTCCATTGCGAGGATGACCAAAGTTCACAGGGGCGTGTCGGCAGTGTACCGAAGGTGGGACGGGGCGTGGTTAAGAGATGGGTATTCTTGGCCGATAATGGAAAAAGAAGGGCGTCCCTCACTAGCATTTGGTCGACTTTACTTGGTCCCTTTTTTTTCACCACCAAGCCTCGAAAAGGTGCCCAAACTGACCAGATGACCACTGGAGGGAATCGGTGATGACCTCCCCTTACTCCCCCAGTGGTCACCAACTCCCTCCCACCCCCCAAAAAATTAAAAAAACATTTTTCCAGCCTCTATGCCAACCTCAAATGTCATACCCAGCTCCATCACAGCAGTATTGAGGTCCCTGGAGCAGGTGGACCCAGGCCCATCCCCCCCCCCCACCTGTTACACTTGTGGTAGTAAATGTGAGCCTCCAAAACCCACCCGAAACCCACTGTACCCACATGTAGGTGCCCCCCCCTTCATCCCTAAGGGCTATGGTAGTGGTGTACAGTTGTGGGAAGTGGGTTTTAGGGGGGGGCTCAGCACCCAAGGTAAGGGAGCTATGCACCTGGGAGCAATTTCTGAAGTCCACTGCAGTACCCCCTAGGGTGCCCGGTTGGTGTCCTGGCATGTCAGGGGGACCAGTGCACTACGAATGCTGGCTCCTCCCACAACCAAAGGGCTTGGATTTGGTCATTTCTGAGATGGGCATCCTCGGTTTCCATTATCGCCGAAAATCGGGGACGACCATCTCTAAGGACGACCATCTCTATGGTTGACCTAAATTTCGCGATTTGGCCATCCCCGACTGTATTATCGAAACGAAAGATGGACACCCATCTTGTTTCGATAATACGGGTTTCCCCGCCCCTTCGCCAGGACGTCCTGCGAGGATGTTCTCAGGAAAACTTGGGCACCCCTTTCGATTATGCCCCTCTCTGTGAACTAAAACGCTGCTCTTCAGAAAACACTGCGGAGCATTTGTACTGTTCTTCTACTTTTAGTTCCCGCTCAGTTGTTGCTGTCTTAGTGTGTTTTCGAGATTTTGCAAGACTGTATCTTTCTGTCAATTGATTAGAAGTTTGAGACTGCTACTAGATTCCTGATGCAGGTAGTTTTGCTGAAACACGGACCGTGTTGGGTCTTATCAATAAAGTACTAGTATGACACCCCCCTTTTGAAGGCTTCTTGTGTTCTTTTTTGGCTGCAGGCCTTCTTACCAAAACAGGAAGCAAGTCTGAGGAGCGGTTTAGTGTTTAGTGCAGTGGATGTTAAATCAAGCAACCCAGGTTCAAATCCTACTTTAACTCTTTCAATTTTCTTTTCTTGTGAGCCCTACAAAAACAGAAAAATACCTACTGTACCTAAATATATAAGCCACATGCAAGCCTGAAGGCTATTGAAATGATGTACATTCAAGTACAGTAGGTATTTTTCTGTTCCTGGAGGGCTCACAATTATAAAATAAAAGAGTTAAAGTGGGAGTTAAACCTGGGTCCCTTGGTTTAAAGGTCACTGTACTAACCACTAGGTTGCTCCTCTGCTCTGCAGAGAAGTCTGTGTGGTCATTCTTCTAAGACTGCTGCCAGACAGGTTACCTTTTCCCTGTTTTTTTGTCATTCATATATTAGACATTTTAGTTTGTAAAATGGCTGTTCATGCTGTTGAAAAATACATTTGAGATGGACATACATTTTGGATGTTATGAGCTGGATGTCTCTATTCTGATTTGGACATTCTTTCAAAAATGCCTCTCAATGTATCTTAGTTCTCTCTTTTCAGGTAATAAACGATGGCGCATCATCAAATCTGGTTCACTGCACCTTAACTGCCACCTTAATTTAGTATAAATCATCTTTATTGATATGTAATAAACAGGTAAATAAATAATACAATGACACATATCTGAGCTTTGAACAGTGTAAACTTCCCATATAACCCTTCCCCCCCCACTACACCAACGTATTTAGCGTAACCAGATATGGTAGAACAAATCCTAAAATAGACAGACTATAAACCCCATATGATGAGCTACCATCCCCTCAGAGGCCTCCCGAATTCACCAACCCCACTCCCCCTCCCACCCTTATCAGTATCTTAGAAGCTGTTATGGGTAGGGAACAGTCCAAGGAGAGAGAAGCACCGTGAAGAACATACTGCAACAAGATGGCAAAAGCAGGGGCGTAGCCACGGGTGGGCCCAGGCCCACCCAGTTTTGTTTCAGGCCCACCTAGCAGTGGAGGCAGCGGAGCGGAGGGAGCAGGCTGAGCTCCGATCCCGCATCTGCCTCCCCAGCCCGCCACTGCCCCGCCGCCGCCCGCCGTACCTTTAAATATTACAGTTTTGCTGGAGTCGCGGGCAGCCGGCATTGAAGACATCGGCAGGCTTACGCCGGTTCCAGCAGCCTTCCCTTCCCTCGTTGCAAGTCGGATGATGGCTCCGCCCTCGTAGAAACAGGAAATACGTCAGAAGAGGGCGGAGCCATCATCCGACTTGCAACGAGGGAAGGGAAGGCTGCTGGAACCGGCGTAAGCCTGCCGATGTCTTCAATGCCGGCTGCCCGCGCGACTCCAGCAAATCTATAATATTTAAAAGTACGGCAGGGGGCAGGAAGGAAACAGGCAGACGGGAGAGGAGAGGAGGGTTGCTGCACATGGTGGAAGAAGGGGAGAGGAGGGTTGCTGGATGAAGGGAAGGGGAAAGGAGGGTTGCTGGACATGGTGGAAGAAGGGGAGAGGAGGGTTGCTGGATGGAGGGAAAGGGAGAGGAGGGTTGCTGGATATGATGGAAGAAGGGGAGAGGAGGGTTGCTGGATGGAGGGAAGGGGAGAGGAGGGTTGCTGGATATGGTGGAAGAAGGGGAGAGGAGGGTTGCTGGATGGAGGGAAGGGGAGAGGAGGGTTGCTGGACATGGTGGAAGAAGGGGAGAGGAGGGTTGCTGCACATGGTGGAAGAAGGGGAGAAGAGGGTTGCTGGATGGAGGGAAGGGGAGAGGAGGGTTGCTGGACATGGTGGAAGAAGAGGAGAGGGCAGGGGAGAGGAGGGTTGCTGGATGAAGGGAAGGGGAGAGGAGGGTTGCTGGATGGAGGGAAGGGGAGAGGAGGGTTGCTGGACATGGTGGAAGAAGGGGAGAGGAGGGTTGCTGGATGGAGGGAAGGGGAGAGGAGGGTTGCTGGACATGGTGGAAGAAGGGGAGAGGAGGGTTGCTGCACATGGTGGAAGAAGGGGAGAAGAGGGTTGCTGGATGGAGGGAAGGGGAGAGGAGGGTTGCTGGACATGGTGGAAGAAGAGGAGAGGGCAGGGGAGAGGAGGGTTGCTGGATGAAGGGAAGGGGAGAGGAGGGTTGCTGGATGGAGGGAAGGGGAGAGGAGGGTTGCTGGACATGGTGGAAGAAGGGGAGAGGAGGGTTGCTGCACATGGTGGAAGAAGGGGAGAGGAGGGTTGCTGGATGGAGGAAAGGGGAGAGGAGGGTTGCTGGACATGGTGGAAGAAGGGGAGAGGAGAGGGCAGGGGAGAGGAGGGTTGCTGGATGGAGGGAAGGGGAGAGGAGGGTTGCTGGACATGGTGGAAGAAGGGGAGAGGAGGGTTGCTGCACATGGTGGAAGAAGGGGAGAGGAGGGTTGCTGGATGAAGGGGAGAGGAGGGTTGCTGGACATGGTGGAAGAAGGGGAGAGGAGGGTTGCTGGATGAAGGGAAGGGGAGAGGAGGGTTGCTGGATATGTTGGAAGAAGGGGAGAGGAGGGTTGCTGGATGGAGGGAAGGGGAGAGGAGGGTTGCTGGACATGGATGGATGAGAGGGAAGGGAGAGAGAAGAAATGCTGGACATGGATGGAGGGGATGGAAGAATGAGGAAGGAGATGAGATGAGGAAGAGAGGAGAAAAACTGCACATGGATGAAGAAAATAGGCAGAAGCTGGATCCACTAGACAGTCAAGTCTGCAGAGGACCCAGCTTTTACTTATGGATATAGAGCAAGAAATGAAGAAGAAAGGAGGAAAGTAAAGAAATAAATGGAAAGGAAGCCCTGGAAACGGAGTTAAGAGGACAGATAGCAGCAGAATCGGATACTGGGCCAGCATGATCAGAAAAACAGTCACCAGACAACAAAGGTAGAAAAAAATCATTTTATTTTCATTATAGTGTTTGGAATATGTCCACTTTGAGAATCAGGTGCTCAACATTAAAAGTTTATACAGTATTTATTTACTTATTTATGGCATTTTATCCCACATTAAACATGAATTAAATTGGAACCTGGGATCATTTAATTTTTTTTTCCTGGAGACAGTAATGCATTGCCCCCCCCCCCCCCCCCCCCAGGCTCTCTCCCCGGCTATAGCCAGCTCTGCAATTTTGAGGGGAGGTGGACGGGCGCAGAGGTGGACCGGGGAGAGAGCCTGTTGTTAAACATTTACCAGCACACCACTGTCTAGTGCCCACCCATCCAACCTGTTGGCCCACCCAAAAATTGACTTCTGGCTACGCCACTGGGTAAAAGAATACCCAAAAAACAAAAACAATAACAAAAAAACACATGGGAAGACAGGATTTGGCCTTCAATCCCTCCTTACTTGGTCCCACAATCATCAACCCCCTTACCCCCAAATAAAGGAAAGAAAGAAAGAAAGAAAGAAAGAAAGAAAGAGAAGGAACCTCCTGAAGCAAGGAGACCAAATGACCAAACCACCAATCAGATGAAACTACTAGCCCTAGGTATAAGGAAAGATATGTAGGGATCCCAGATTGACAACCCTGCTTTAGTTCTATCAATTATTTTATGTCTGATCCTGATCAGTATTTCTTTTTATTTCCCTCTCATAGAATTATCAATCATGTAATCATTCGCATTCAGTCACACTGCAGCACAGATAGTGTAATTCCTATCCTCTTTATTTGGAGAGTTAAATTCAGATCACTTTCTCCCAACTACTCAATGTTCCTTCTTCTTTCATACTCATATTAAAAGAGAAATTGACCCATGTTTTGCAACTGCTTTGGTTTGAAAGGATATATTGTGAAGCACAATTTTCCAACAAGCAAGTTGTATTTAATGTGAATTGATATGTCTGGGAAGCACAACCCCTGATGAAGTCTTGATAGTGAAACGGCTGAGCCACTGTCGGGTGCAAAGTTAAGTACATCTTTTTTTCAAATTGATTGCTATATAAGTTGGTTGCAACATCCATTTAAACGTTTGGAATGATTTTATTATATGTGAAAAAAGTTATATAAATTGAGTGTGCACAATAGTGCTTAAAAAATATGAATAAATAATTGTGGAAAGAATTGCGAGGCTTTTTGACCAATGATAGAATTCATTGCCCCAGTAAAGGTGTTGAGTTGTGTCAGCATCTGGGTGTTTGACGCCTTTTCCTCGTAGTTTTTGAACACACAGTCCACTGTATTTGATTTTCACTGGGTTCTATAGCTGGTATAAATGTCCACACCAGGCATTTATAGTAGTGTTTTATAAAAATAAGTAGGTGCCTACCTGTCTATATAAAATAGACTTCACATAGGCATGTTGAAAGGCACTTTAACTAAGCATCCCTGATGAAATGTCCTCCAGTATGTGTAGACAGTCAGTTGATCCTGCTAGTGCAAGCCAGAAAGAGGTCGTCTTTGCTTTGCACTCTGCAGTAAGTTACCTTTTAGCAATTATGTATAGCAATAATAAATACATGGTGAGGACTTCAGCTTGTCTAGTGCCAGTGAAGCAGGAGAATCTGCAGTCAGCTATTGGAGCTAGAAGTTCTAGGACCTCATCATCAAGCTGTAGCAATAATCTGAACCATCACTTTGTGCTTCATATCAGCAGCACCAGGGCCTGCCAAACCATTAGACAAGATTAGGTGGTCACCTAAGTAGCAGCTTCTGGAGGTCAGCAAAAAGCAGCTGCATTCAAAGAAAAAGAATAGATTCTCACAGCCTAACAAACTCAAAGAAGCATCAATGCATACTTTTACCTGCAGTAAGGGTGAGCAATTTTCATATAACTCATTCAACTATACTGTGTATACATATATTGGAATATTTACTGCTGGATAGTAGTTAATACATTGTTCCAAGTCCAACCTTTCAACTTTGGTAATGGTGTCAATGTTATTTGACCTATATATAGAAAGATAGATATATAGATATTGATGAATAGGTCAAATAATATTGACGGCATTAACAAAGTTGAAAGGTTGGACTTGGAACAATGTATTAACTACTGTCCAGTAGTAAATATTGAGGAAGGACTTTGGTAGGGGAAATGTTCATTGTGGATTTTGGAGGGGGATTAGCAAAACTAAAAGCCCTCACCCCGACATTCAGCCCACTACACAGTTAACTAACTGGGTAGGGGACTAAATATTGACATTTTCCGGATCATTGCCTAAATAGCACTGTGGGGGACAGAGGGGATATTCAGCAGCACTATCCAGGCAGTGATTAGAAATGCAATTAACTGCAATCAAAAATTTTAATTGGGTAATTAATTGCAGTTAATATTTTTGATCAAATACACACACACACATACACACACCAAAGTTTAATATTTAAAAGCATGGGGTGGCATAAAACTGAAGGCTCACCAAGGGTGCCCAATACCCTTGCACCAACTCTAAGGAACACAGTAGGGAAAGCGAACTGGGACATTGTTTTAGAACAAGGACTTGCTAGAATATACAGGTGGGAAAAGCACATATTCTTTCCAACCTCTCTGCTTGTAAATGTGTACGTGCATATCTGTATGTGTGTGTGTGTTACAGTGAATCAATGTATGTATACTGCCGCTGTCAGAACTGCTTCTCCTATAGAAATATATTGGGACATTTTTTGAAAAGGGCTCATTTATCTTCCATCTACCAACAGGAACTTCACTTCTACAGTAGCAAGTGACATGCCAAGTACCAGGTCTAAATGCCATGGCTACGGTGATAATGGGGAATTTTTTTAAATTATGCAGTACTACCGTAGTAAGAGTAAGACATTACACGGTAGTGCCGCTGGGCTGGGGACCACTATTGCTTTGTCCCCTCAGTAATGGGGATAAAGATCTAGCTGCCCTGCCTCCCCCTCCCCCCCCAAGCTTACCTTAACTTGCCTTGGTGGTCTAGTTGCTTCTTCAGGGCAGGAAAGAAGCCCATTCTTTTCTTGCTGCTGCTCTGCCTCTTCACAATGGCCACTGAGAATCAAGCAAAAGTCTCGGCAGCCATTTTAAAGCAGCGATGGTATCAGGCAGAGCAGTGGCAGTGGGAATGAAAGAGTGGGCTTCTTTCCTGCCCAGAAGAGTCCAGCAAGTGAATGTTGATGAGCTGGAAATTGGGACCATTGCTGTTTTTATAGGTGGAACGTAGCTGGTGCCCTGATTGTTATTGGGACATGTTGATAGTAACTTGGTAGTCCCGCCATGTATTGTGGGTGCTCTCAACCTGTTTACAGGCTCCAGATCTCACACGTTAGTCATTGTCCTCCTTCATGCCATTGTCCACCTCATTGACACTGGTCCAATCTCTGCCTGCCAAGTTATGGCTACCTTTATGGAGCCCCGCCTAAAGTGTAATTCAAACCTCATGGAATCAGTATTAAATATTATTTGTCTTTTAAACTATAGGCCTAAGTTGTTTATTTACAGTCCCATAAAATTGCATTAAAATCTTCCTTTCAGCATTGAGCAGGGAAACGGAAGGAAGATAATTACAACTGTAGGGATGGTGAGGGGACAGGGATAAAGAATATGGGGACGGTGAGGGAATGGAGTTGCAAAGTCAGCTTGACTGTGAGGATGGGATGGGGATGGGAAAAAAAGTTTTGGTTGTGAGGAGGGAATGGGGGTCTGTCACTCTCTATTTTACAGCACAGAGGAGCTGATGCAGAAAGCCCCGCAGTAGAACCAAGCATCAATGGCTCAGCACGTGGCTTCCAAAAAATAGAGACTAGTACTAAAGAACCAAAGAGGAAGCAAAAACAAATAGCACCATGCAAGAAGGAATCCAAATTAAAAAGTCCACAAGTTTATTGGGCACATTTTGCCAAATTGGGTTACCTTATCAATAAACGTGTGGATTTTTTAAAATTTGAATTCCTTCTCAGCATGTAGCTTCTACTATAAAATTAACTACAAAATATACCACAGCAATGCACAAATCAATGAGCATGCAAATTACTACCACATTAAAAATGCAGCAGTAATCCACAGCTCATTCAAAAACTGACTCAGTCATGCACTGGAAAGTGACAATTACAAAAAACAAAAAGCCATCATTTGCATCTCTCCTAAGAAATCTCTGGTAGTCCAACAGCCCCCCTTCTCCCACTTCCACCCAATCCAACTCAGCCTGATACTCCTCCTCGACATTTTAAAAAATACATCCCTGGTAGTCTAGCGGGCCCCTTCTCCAACCCCTCTGGCCTTCCTGACATAAAAACAAAAATCCCTGGTTTCTAGTTACACCTCTCCCTTACATGACCCCCCTCCCCTTGACTTAAAAAAAATCCTTAGTATCTAGTGGATACTCAGTCACTCTTGCCTCTGTTCTGCCATCTTGGAAAATGGCAGCACCTGAGTCCGCTAAATAAGGGATTCTGTGTACATTCATATACAGTAGGTATTTTTCTGTCCCCAGAGGGAACAAGTTAGATGAAGTGGGATTTGAACCAAGATCTCTGGTTCTTAACTCACTGCTCTAACCATTAGGCTACTTCTACATGCCACATGGAGATCTATTAAGAAGTTAATTTTAGAAAAGATTTTAGTATCTTGAGCATCCATAGCTCCTAAAGCTGTCACAGAGTCCAGTATCCCTTGCCAGTTTCACATTCAAGGGAAGGAGGGGAACAACAACCACTGGGGGATTAAAGAGATGACATGCCTTAATACTTTCAATGGACAGCACCTACCTATTATCTGGACATGCCGAGTACCAGGTCTAAATAACAAGGTCCATCTTTTTGGGCATGGAGATCCCTTCTCCTTCTGAATCAGAATTGGAGTCCATATTTAGCCCCCTCCTCTAGTCAAGCGCAAAACACGCCCAGACCACATCCCCTTGCCATAAGGACATACTGCAGTTTTAGACAGGGCTGCCGAGAGGTAGGGGGCAAAATTCCCCGTGCCCAGCCTCCAAGGGGAGGGGGCCTGGGCCCGGTGCCAGCAAGTTTCTTCCTGCTTCCGGATCTGTCCTCTCCTGCATGCCGCCCAGGACCTGGATGATTTCATTAGCGCGATATTGAGTTAATGCAATCATCCAGGTCCCAACTTCTGGCAAGGACAGGAGTAGGAGCAAAGAGAGGACAGACCGTGGGAGCAGGCAGGCAGGAAGAGGCTTGCTGGTGCCAGGCCTCCCCTTGGAGGCTGACAGAAAGGTAAGGGGGCAGGTGGACGGGCAGGAGGGGGTGTCGGCGCGCGGTGGTCCAGTTCTCCCCCAGACCCAGCGGTGTCTCTTGGCAGCCCTGGTTTTAGATGTTCATTTCCTGGCTTTATAAAATTGGAATTTAGAAGTCCATGCAATATGGATGGCTAAATGCTGGTTTCAGAAGTCCAAAACAAAACAGAGCTTCTAAAACAAGGACACAAAGTATGTGCACAGTTTGCCAGTGGCTTCATCTTGCCCTGGCCATGACAACAGATAATACGTGGCAATATACACAACAACCAAGAAGAAAACTGTTCATTTCTTGGACTAGTTTTCAGAGTAGAATTAATAACACAGAATGAAATGAAGGGAGGGAGAAATATTAGCATTCCCTGTATATGTATCTGTGGGGTCTGCATGTGTTTAGCAGGTATGTGTGTTTCTGTGTTCTGTGGTGTGTGTTTGTGCTAGGCATGTTGTGTGTGTTGGGGGGGGGGGGGTATAGCTGGTGTTGGAGGGCACTTGTGGAGTGACAAGTTTAAGGGAGTAGTTTAGCCCATGTAGGGTTGGGGCAATTTGTGGGGTGTTGTGACAGTTGTGGGTAGGTTAGTTTTTTGGTATGGGATAATTTGTAGGGAGTTGTTTTGGGGGGTGGGGCAGTTTACAGGGTGGTGGAGCAGTTGTGGGGCAATACAGTTAGCCTAAAAAACAACCTCTAAATTCATTTAATAGCTTCTATAAACAAGTAAGCTTTAAGATGCCTCTGAAACTGAAGAAGACTTTAATGTTCCACAATTCAAATGGAAGAGAATTCCACAAACTTGAACCTGCAATGTAAAATACAGTTGAGGGATAGTCCTCTGACCCAGGGTTTCTCAACCAAGTCCTTGGACACACCTAGCCAGACAGGTTGTGAAGAATCCCTCAATAAATGTGCATGAGACACATTTTCATGCCCTGCCTCTCTTGTATGCAAATCACTCTTCCATATCATCAAGCTGATCAATCCATAGACTGGTGGGTTGTGTCCATCTACCAGCAGGTGGAGATAGAGAGCAAACTTTTGCCTCCCTATATGTGGTCATGTGCTGCCGGAAACTCCTCAGTATGTTCTCTATCTCAGCAGGTGGTGGTCACACACAGCAGCAGCTCTGGCTAGGCCTCCAAGCCTAATCCTTAGGTTTTGTTGAGGCCTGGGGTTGAGGGCTCTTTTGAGCAAGTGCAAACCTGGTGGTGCCAGGTCCCTCCTTTTCTCCCCCCTCCCGCTGGCTCCGTTTAAAAAAAAAAAAAAAAAAAAATATTTTTAAACGTCTTTAAAGGCGTTTAATTCGACGTTTCTTTAAACGTTCATTGCAGCTACTCACTGGGACACCAGTTCGTTACAGCTCGGAGCGGCAAGCAGGTAATTTTACCTTTTTATAGCGGGCAGGGGGCTCCCCGATTCTTCTCCTCGTGGCAATGGCGTCGGAGGGCGAGGGCGCAAAGGGTCGCTCCCCGGATCGCTGGAGCGCTTCTAGAGGGGATGCGGGGGTTTTACAACCTGATTCGCCCTTGATGGGTGATAGTTTAGTGACCGATGAATGTCCCGGTCGTTCCTCCGGCGTGGCGGTTTTTTCCCGCCATAAACGCCCATCCCCCGCTCCTCGCCTCCGCCATCTTGGCCGGCCACGCGGCTCGGACGGCTTCTTCGGGGCCGCCCTTGAGGTTGGAGACATTAATGCCATGAACGCCCTTAATTTGGGCGACGGCACAAAAGCGGCTAAAGTTAAGCGCCGTTCTTCCCGCGCGGCTCCTTCACGGAGTTTCGCGCCGGACGCCATTTGGATGCGCAGCATGTCTCTCCCCCGCTATTGCGAGCGCCGGTTGAGAGTGCGTCTAGGGCTGTTGCCCAGGCTGCGGAAGTGCACAGTCTGGGGGGTTTCTCCCCCGAGTTTGTTTTGCTGCTGCATCAGGCTTTCCTCATGCAAAACGCTGCCCCTGCTCCCTCTTCTGATAAAGAGGTTGAGGTTCCCAGAGGTAAACGCCCTCGGGTTGATTTCCAGGCCTTGGAGGACTTTTGTCTCCTCCGATGTAGATGAGGGCAGCGTGTCTGAGGTCTCCCAACGATCCTTTGCGGATTCCTTGGAGGAGATAGATCCCCGCTCGGATGGAGCGGATGACCCCTCTGCAGCGCGGCTTTTTAGCCCAGAGGATTTGCCCAACCTGTTGTTACAGGCCATGGACACTTTGAAGATTTCCTCTCCGGAGGACGTCTCTCCCTCAGCCCCTGTTGGCTCTGCCATTATGCTGGGGACGAAGCGCCCGCCTAGAACCTTCCACGTGCATGATGCCATGCACACCTTAATTGCGGCTCAATGGGATGTCCCGGAAACGAGCCTTAAAGTGGCTAGGGCTATGTCCCGCCTCTATCCTTTGGCTGTGAGTGAACGTGAGGCCTATCTGTGGCCTACCGTGGATTCTTTAATCACTGCGGTGACTAAGAAAACGGCGTTGCCGGTGGAAGGTGGCACGGCCCTAAAGGACGCCCAAGACAGAAGATTGGAGGCGGCCTTAAGGTCGTCCTTTGAGGCGGCTGCTTTAAGTTTGCAGGCCTCAGTTTGCGGCTCCTATGTGGCCAGGGCGTGCCGGACTATGGTGCAGCGGGCTTCCCCCTCGGATCATTCCTTGAGGGCTGATTGGCCGGCCCTGGAATCGGGCTTAGCCTATTTGGCAGACTTGCTGTATGATGTCTGGAGTGCCTCAGCTAAAGGCATGGCTCAGACAGTCTCTGCGCGGCGGTGGCTTTGGCTGAAACATTGGTCTGCTGACCACGCCTCTAAATCCCGCCTGGCTAGATTGCCTTTTAAAGGCAAGCTGCTCTTTGGGGTCGAGCTGGACAAAATCGTGACCGATCTCGGCACGTCTAAGGGCAAGAAATTACCAGAGGTCAGGGCTCGGGTTAGTACTCGTCCCGATACCTCCAGAGGACGGTTGCAGGAAGCCCATCGGTACCGCCCGGGCAAGTCGGGTTCCTCTGCCCCCTCTTCCTTCAAGAGGAATTTCTCCCCCAAGCAGCATTCCTTTCGCAGAGACCGCCGTCCCGGAGGTGCTCCCTCCGGTCCTCCCCCAGGGTCTCGTACCCAATGACGGGGCTTTGGTCCACGCCCCAGTGCAGATTGGAGGACGGCTGTCCTCGTTTCTGGGCGAGTGGACCACTATAACTTCAGACGCGTGGGTGCTGGAAGTCATCAGAGACGGCTACAAGCTAGAGTTCTGCCAACCCTTAAGAGACGGGTTTGTACTCTCTCCCTGCAAGTCTCCGGTCAAGCTGTGGTAGTGCAGCAGACCTTGGACAACCTGATCCGCCTGGGTGCGGTCGTTCCGGTGCCAAAAAAGTCAGATTGGCAAGGGACGTTACTCCATTTACTTTGTGGTTCCAAAGAAAGGAGGTTCTGTCCGGCCTATCCTCGACCTCAAAGGGGTCAATCGGGCCTGGAAAGTGAGGCACTTTCGCATGGAGACTCTCCGCTCTGTTATAGCGGCAGTGAAGGCAGGAGAGTTCTTGGCTTCCTTGGACATCAAGGAAGCGTACCTGCATATTCCCATCTGGCCTCCTCTCCAACGCTTTCTGCGTTTTACAGTCCTGAGACGACACTTCCAGTTCAGAGCCCTCCCTTTCGGGTTGGCTACTGCTCCGCGGACCTTTTCCAAAGTAATGGGGGTCATAGCGGCCTTCCTGCTAAAGGAAGAAGTACAAGTCCATCCTTATCTGGACGACTGGTTGATCCGAGCCCCCTCTTATGCAGAGTGCGGCAAAGCTATGGACCGGGTAGTTGCTCTTTTGAGCTCCCTGGGATGGATCATCAACTGGAAGAAGAGCCAGCTGCGCCCGACTCAGTCCCTGGTGTATCTGGGAGTTCGATTCGACACCCAAGTGGGCAGAGTGTTCCTGCCAGACAATCGGATTGTCAAGCTTCAGGCTCAGGTGGACTAGTTCCTAGTAGCCTCTCCTATTCGGGCTTGGGACTACGTGCAGCTGTTGGGCTCTATGACGGCCACGATGGAAGTAGTGCCCTGGGCCAGGGCTCATATGAGACCACTACAGCTATCTCTGCTGCTGCGCTGGACTCCGATGTTGGAGGATTATGCTGTGCGCCTTCCCGTGGACCCAGCAGTGCGCAAGGCGCTGAGCTGGTGGACGCAGACAGACAAGTTGTCTGCAGGATTGCCTCTGGTGACCCCGGAGTGGATTGTCGTCACGACAGACGCCTCTTTGATGGGCTGGGGAGCCCACTGCTTGGGAAGGACAGCGCAGGGGCTCTAGTCTCCTGCAGAGGCAAGTGGTCTATCAACCTCCTGGAACTCAGAGCCATTCGGTTGGTGTTATTGGAGTTCATCCCGGTACTGGTGTTGAAGCCTGTACGGGTCCTGTCGGACAATGCCACGGCTGTGGCCTATATCAACCGCCAGGGAGGTACCAAGAGCGCCCCTCTAGCCAAGGAGGCTATGAGTCTTTGCCAGTGGGCGGAAGCGAACCTGGAGCAGCTTTCAGCGGCCCACATTGCCGGAGTCATGAATGTCAAGGCGGACTTTCTCAGTCGCCATACCTTGGAGCCCGGAGAGTGGCAACTATCTGCTCAGGCGTTCTTGGACATCACGAAGCGCTGGGGCCAGCCGAGCCTAGATCTGATGGCGTCATCGGCCAATGGCCAAGTGCCGCGCTTTTTCAGCAGAGGACGGGACCCTCGATCCCTGGGAGTAGATGCTCTTCTCCAACAGTGGCCAACACAAGAGCTCCTCTATGTGTTCCCGCCCTGGCCCATGTTGGGCAGGGTGCTAGACCGGGTGGCAAAGCATCCCGGCAGGGTAATCCTGGTGGGTCCGGATTGGCCCAGACGTCCCTGGTATGCGGACTTGTTCAGGCTCTCAGTCGACGATCCTCTGCGGCTGTCAGTGGAGCAGGGCCTGTTACATCAGGGTCCCGTGGTGATGGAGGATCCCTCTCCCTTTGGTCTTACGGCCTGGCTATGGAGCGGCAGCGTCTGAGGAAGAAGGGCTTCTCAGACAAGGTCATCGCCACTATGCTGAGAGCGAGGAAGCGCTCTACTTCTACTGCTTACGCCAGGGTTTGGCGTATCTTTGCAGCATGGTGTGAAGCAGGCTCACTTTCTCCCTTCACTGCTCCAATTTCTTCAGTGTTGGCGTTCCTGCAAGAAGGTCTGGAGAAAGGCCTGTCGCTCAGTTCCCTTAAAGTCCAGGTAGCGGCTCTGGCTTGCTTCAGGGGCCGCCTGAAGGGTGTTTCCCTGGCTTCGCAGCCAGATGTGGTGCGCTTTCTCAAGGGAGTTAATCACCTGCGCCCTCCTCTGCACTCAGTGGTGCCTGCGTGGAATCTCAACCTGGTGCTAAGAGCATTGCAGAAGCCGCCTTTGGAACCCTTGTCGAGGGCATCTCTGAAAGACCTGACGTTGAAAGCAGTCTTTTTGGTGGCTATCACTTCAGCCAGAAGAGTTTCCGAGCCCCAGGCGCTCTCATGTCGAGAGCCTTTTCTGCAGTTCACTGAGGCAGGAGTGACTATTCGCACAGTGCCTTCCTTCCTGCCCAAGATTGGTTCTCGCTTCCATGTGAATCAGCAGCTCTGTCTCCCTTCCTTTCGTAGGGAGGACTACCCAGAGGAGTACTCCGCTCTTGAATATCTGGATGTGAGACGAGTCATCATCAGATACTTGGAAGTGACCAATGATTTCCGGAAATCGGATCATCTGTTTGTCCTGTTTGCAGGTCCTCGTAAGGGTCTGCAGGCTGCTAAGCCTACAGTGGCAAGATGGGTCAAGGAAGCCATTGCAGCGGCTTATGTGGCCGCGGGGAAGGTGCCGCCTATCCAGCTGAAGGCTCACTCCACTAGAGCTCAGGCGGCCTCGATGGCAGAGGCCGGATCCGTCTCCTTGGAAGAGATATGCAAGGCGGCAGCGTGGGCTTCGGCTCATACATTCTCCAAGCATTACCGTTTGACTGTGGCTGCACGGGCGGAGGCCCGGTTTGGAGCTTCAGTGTTGAGGTCAGGGATTTCTATGTCCCGCCCTGGGTGAGTACTGCTTCGGTACATCCCACCAGTCTATGGATTGATCAGCTTGATGATATGGAAGGTAAAATTATGTATAATCATACCTGATAATTTTCTTTCCATTAATCATAGCTGATCAATCCATAGCCCCTCCCAGATATCTGTACTGTTTATATTCTGGTTGAATTTTAGGTTCAAGTTTAGCCTTCAGTTACTTCAGGAGGACTTCGTGTTCAAGTTCTTCTTTCACTTGGATTCTTCAAGAGTTGAGACGAGTTTGTGTTACAGTGAGCTGCTGCATTCCTCTCCCCTCCGTTTTACGGGGCTGGATTGAGACATAAATTCTGCCGGCACTCCCTCCCGCTTCGTGCGGCTGTAGGGCAGCTTTGTACCCCTCCCGCTTCGGCGGTGTTAGGGTCAGTCAGCTCCTCCCGCGGTTGCGGTTGCAGGATAAGCCAGATCCCCCCGCATCGGCGGGTGTGGTGTCCCTCCCCCGCTCCGCGGGGATGAGCTGGACGGATTCCCCTCCCCCACTTGTGTGGGGATGAGCTGGGTTAATTCCCCTCCCCCGTTTCGGCGGTGGTGAGCTGGGCAGAGTGTCCCTTCGTGGGTGTAATTCTCTAAGTGCTGAGTCCTGCGGATGGAGCTTTGATATCGACATACTGAGGAGTTTCCGGCAGCACATGACCACATATAGGGAGGCAAAAGTTTGCTCTCTATCTCCACCTGCTGGTAGATGGACACAACCCACCAGTCTATGGATTGATCAGCTATGATTAATGGAAAGAAAATTATCAGGTATGATTATACATAATTTTACCTTATGAGTATTCATCATGGGCATCTTGATAACCAGACTAGCTGGGTGTGTCCCGAGGACTAGGCTGAGAACATCTAGCAATAATTTATCTGCTGAGCGTGATGCCTGAGGTGGAGAATAAATATGCAGAGTAGTGACTGAGGCCACTTTTAGTGTGGCTGTAAAATGGCTGCATTTCCTATTTCCCCCATTAATGGCCACGCAGTAATTTCCCAATTAGCGCATGGTCATTAGCGTGGGAGCCCTTACTGACACCTATTTTCCAGGTGATAAGGGCTCCCGTGCTAATCAGCTAGCGAGTGGCAATGGCTGCACTAACCGATTAGCATTGGGCATGCCTACGCTACGCCTCAAACACACCCTCAGTGCTAAAAAATTTAAAGCATTTTTTAACACATGGGAAGCACACGCCAATCCAAAAACTACCATAGGCCTCAGCGTGCCCTTTGATAGTGCATTTCAACCTGTGGTAAGCATGCATTAGTGCTGCGGTTCCCAAACTTTGTGCCGTATTACCCTGGTGCACCGCAGCGAATTCGCAGGGGTGCCGTGGCAAATCCTGAACTCCCTCCCACTGCCACCCGAACCGCTGCTGCTCCCTCATTATGTCTCTTTTTCTCTTCCCTTCCCCGTGCCCCGTGAGTCTTGCATCTCTCCTTCTCCCTTCCGCCAGCTCTTCTCTGTATCCCCAGGCCCCTGTACCTCTCTGATAGCAGCGATTGAGACAGTTTTCCACCAACGTCAGAGCTGCCCTCTTCTCTGGAGCATTCCGCCTACTTTGATGCAACCTCCTGTTATCCGCATAGGCGGGAAGCGCCTGAGATGCCCCGATGCTGATGGAAAACTTTCTTAATCATCACTGCTGCTGGAGAGGTACAGGGGACTGGAGCTGTGGAGGAGAGTTGGCAAGAGGAAGAGATGCAGGGCTCACTGGAGTGGAGAAGAGAGACTTGATTGCAGGAGGAAGGTTGAAGGGGAGAGAAGTCAGACTGTTCAGGGGGTGGGCAGGCCTGGAAGAGAGAGGAAGAGGTGTGGCACTCAAGTGGGGTAGGGTGGGCAGGGCAGGATAGTATGGGAAGAAGGGAAAAAAAGAAGGGAGAAACTGAATATGGGCAGAGACAAGGACAAAGAAAAGATGCTGGGCAGGGAGGAATATTGGGACAGGAAAAGGGGGAGATGGAGACACAGGAGGGCAGCGGAGGCCCCCCCAGGGCTGCTCCAAGTAAAGATGAGCAGTGGAAAAAATGCAGGGGGGGCAGTAGAGAACTGTGTGGGGTGGGGGGTGCCACAAAAAATTGCTTAGACACTAAGGGTGCCATGAACCGAAAAAGTTTGGGAACCTCTGCATTAGTGATTACTGCATCTTAATAAAAGGGCCTATAATGATTTCAATAGTCAAAATATGGTAAGACCATAATTTGCATCACTGTCCTAAAGTTCTCCAAAAATAGTACATCTTGCAGCCTTCTAATCATCTTCACTTTGAAAAAAAAATTTTTCACTACTGTGTGTGGAAAGATAGAGAATAATCTAATGTCAGCCCTAAATAATACACTTCCTTAACAATAGGAATCTTGACAATCTATCACAATCTCCAGTGGACAAAATGTATCAATGTTTCCTGATTAAAACCACAGTTTGTGTTTTTGGCATGTTCAGCGTGACTATTAGCCTTCATTAAGCCTTGATTGCAGACAAAGATAACCTCAAAAATTTAATCGCATCTGAAAATGACTTCTCTATAGGAAAGAAAAATTGGAGTTCATCAATAGAGTCAATACTGAACTCCTATACCTGCTAAAAGATGGGAAATGGAAGTCATGTAAATAATAAACAGAACAGGAAAAAAGGCCGAGCTTTGCAGAACTTCAGAACCTATACCTTTCCAAGTAGAGTGTTCCTGGCCTAAGTGTACACGAAAAACTCGTTGAGCTAAAGACAAAAAAAATGATGAAATCCATTCAAAACTTGAGATCCCTTTTGAACTATGATGTTCCCAGCACTAAACCATGATGAATTGTATCAAATGCTGCAGTAATGTCTAAGGGGTCCTTTTACTAAGGTACGCTAATGGATTTTGCATGCATTAACTATTAGCGTGCACTAAATGCCACACAGCCCATAGGAATATAATGGACTGTATGCCATTTAGCGCATACTAATCATATGCGTGCGCTAAATCCGTTAGCACACCTTAGTAAAAGGACCCTTAAGATAGGGTTTCTCAGCCCAGTCCTAGGGGAACCACAAGCCAGTCTGGCTTTCAAGATATCCACAATGAATATACATGAGATATATTTCTATTCAATGGAGGCAGGGCATGCAAATTTATCCCCTGCATATTCACTGGGTTCAGAAACCCTGGTCTAAGGTAACCATCAAAGACCTATTCTATGATCAGTCAACCTTAATGCTGTCACAAACTGAGATTAGATACATTTCTGTAGAGTACTTAGGCTGAAAACCAGATTGAAAACCATCCAAGATACGATGTTCAACAAGAAAGTCTTGCAATTGATTTTGTACTATTTTCTCAAATATCTTGACCACAAATAAAATACAAGATAGGATGATAATTCTCTGTACATAGCACACAGAGGGGGCAGACACTACTGCCGGACTCCTGCGGTAGACTGAGTAGTGCCCGATTTGTGCGCACCAATGCCGCGGTAGCTGTACCGCAATGTTGTAGAAGGGCCCTATGTCACTGTACTTACTGATGTTAAAGAAGAGCTCTCATACTTAAAACCTCCAAGGGAACTTATTCTCCCAATGGTCTGGACAATACATTTTAAAGGTAATAATGACATATACATGCATATGTCTGCACATACACATATAAATGCCAATATTCTGCCTTACATAGTGGGTATTTGCAAGAGGGGCATACAGAAGGTTGGAGCATGGTTGGACATAGGCGGGGCTCCCACTTACATGGTTAGTTACACATGTTCATGTTGCATTTAGGTGCTCTCACTTACATCAGCTCTATGGCTAGCATTAAATATGGGCACCTACCTAGTAGACGCACCATTAGAGGCTTATGCTAGTATTCTATAACTGAACCTTAGTTCCTTGGTTCAGTTATAAAATAGGCTCCTACCGCATGGACTTGGGTGCCTAAATGGAGGTGCCCAGTTATAGAATTGCCTCTATAATACTGAAAAAGACTGAATTGGCTTATCAAGATGATGGGTCCTCTGCTGCCTCTAAGATCATCTCTCATGTGAGATAGCAGCCTCAATGAAGAAAGTGGGTTCTATTCTGACATCACTGACAGTTCAGATATAGCTCAAAATGGATGCTCCCAGTAGTAAGAGGGGGCAGTCTTCAAAGTAAGTCCCAACATGCGTTTTCTTTTGACCAGAGATTTTTTTTTCACTTTGAATTTTGAGCACTCTTTTACAAACGTGAGGCAGGGTCATGAATGACAGTAGCTACAATGCATTGAAGATGCCCCCAGTGACAGTTGAATAGGCCCATCAAAGCTTGCCCAAGTTGGCTAGAGATCAGGTTGGAAATATTTTTGATTCTGGCTTAAATCTGGATGTTATGTTCAAAATTGACTTTCCGCTCTAGAGATGTTACCATATATTTTTTTAAAATATTTTTTGTTCAGAAGATGGTTTAGGGATACAAAATAAGAGAAAACGATCATCTTTGACAGTACTACCAAAAGGTAGAGCTTCAGATGCTTCCTCCATCATTGAAAATAAACACAGCTTACCAGCTCAGTGAGTACCAGCCTACTAGATCCGCATTCACTTCAGCACCCTGCTCTCATTGAGAAAGACAGAAACAGTAATCATGCACTTTCCGGTCCCATTCTTACACTTTCATCCTTTATTGTCAATACAAGTCAAGTAATAAATTAATTACTAAGGTTTTGCCACCATAAGGGAGGGATGGGGGTCACCCAGCTGAAGGATTGAGAGTTTGTATTTAGCATGGTATTGCCAATCTAGTCTAGTCCTCTAGATTGTGCCAAGTCACTGAGAGACAGACTTACAACATGCTCTGATTTGTCCATGAGGTGGCAGGCATCTTTCACTCTTCTCCATGAATCCAGTGATTTTTTTTGTGTTGAAGAAGACCACCAGAGAAAATGTCTAGATGGGTCTGAGCACAGCAGATAGAGCCAGTCAGAATACACAGCTCTTCTCATTCTTGGTCAAGTCAGGGTCTCCCAGTGTTTCATAACTTGCCTCTCTGACCTATGTAAGTCAGAAGGGCTAGACTTCCTGCCAAACAACTTCAGATCTTTTTCAGCTCATTAAGTCTATCTCTTACATGTTTTATTTCATAAACCTTAGCGACATTCCCTTTACACATGGTTCATGGCTTGTGTCATGTCTCTATACAGCGAGACGTAGGAGATAGCCAAGGGGAGAGGATTTCATCTCCATCTCCTTTACCGGGCCATCATTTACAATTCCCGTAGTGATTACTGTATTATTTTTATCTCTTGTGGGCTGTCCTGTATTTCATGGAACATCAAACAACGCTGGCCACATTAGAGACGTTGGTGACCTTGTTATCATCAGCCCAGGGCTGTAGATTTTGCAGAGCATAGAGGGAGGAGTTGTGCATGCAGAGTGGGTCTTGCTGCAAGGGCTGGCTCAGACTCTTCTGAAAGGCTTCCTGTTGTAAATGGATCATCAATCGGTTGGCCTGCTGCCTCTCTGATTCTCTCTCTTCGGCTGTCTGCCTCCTGTCACATACACAAAGAAAGAAAAAGCAAGGTTAATGTTCTAGCACTTCTGTTCAGTTGCATAGTCTGTTCTACTCTTATCCCTTTATCCCCCTGGTTCACCAGTACTGCTCCCAGTAAGTGGAGATGCAAGACCCAAGGGGAAGCAGAAAAGGCTCTTATGTCTGCTGTTAGGTTTTCATAGTTAAGAGAGCGGTAAGGATGAGCACACTGCACATGCTAAAATATTTTGGTCATTTTCAGAATTTTCAAAAATGTTCTTGATTTTTGGGCGGGCCCTTTTCAGTTGGTTTCACACATTTGGATTGATTAAAAATATATAATACACTTTAAAAATTTGAATGCATCCAAATTGAATGTGTGTTGATCTGTAAGTTAATGTGCCTTAAATCAACTTTAGTGCATTAATGTATTTTTTAAAGCACATTAGGTCCCGAGTTATGGAATTCTGTCCCGTCTCTCTTCAAGAAACAATCCTTTGCTCCAACATTTAAGGTAATGCTCAAGACTCACCTTTTTCTCTGAGACCTTTGGCTCTTGCTCTTCTTAATTATTTCCTCCCTTATGACCAAACTCCCTCTTCTTTCTATCCTTCCCTCCACCCTTTTTAATAATATCTTGTAAGCCGCATAGCTGCCTGTTGGCTCCCTTGTGGTATATCAAGCTTCATAAATATAAAAATAAATAAATAACTAATTCTCATCCTTAGAGGAGGGAGAACTGATAAAGGAAGAGGGGAATGGTAGAGAAGTCAAGGGGAAGATGAAGTAGGGGTAGCAGTAGACAGTCAATGCAGGGTAATAGATTGAAGACAGAATTGTCAACTAGCTCCAGAGTTTCAGAACAGGTTGATCCAATACTGGATTTGTTTCTAGAGACCTATAGTCCTGATTCCCTAAGAACAGGACTGAATTAGCTTGGCCAGAAAATCTGGATCCAGTTGATGCCCTAGTTATTAAAGAATGGTGGCAGAAAAAGGCTAGAGAGTGGAGAAGGAGCAGAAGGAATTAAGTGGGTCAGTAGGAAGATAGCTGGAATGAAATAAAGCAAGAGCACAAGCAAAGAAGGGTAAGAAGGAAGAAAGAGAAAGGTGTTAAGCAGCAGGAAAGAAGAAGTTCGATTCAGACTGGCAGTAGCTTCTAGCCTAACTATAAACCACCAGAAACACCATCATTAATCTCTCTAAAGAAGCCAACATCATATCCTGTTAACAAACAAAGCAACCCCCACCCCCCCCCCAACAAAAAAAAAAAGCAGTGTGGCATATTTTAGAGGTTTAAGCCTGCAATGTCGCTGATGCATACTGACTTGATGGCTAAAAATTAAAAAGGCAGAAAATCTGTGAAAAATTATTCTGTTGTATGGCAGTACCGTTTAAAGAAAAAACAATCTGGTGTTGAAATGAGTTATAAAATACATTAGCATCTGCGATAAATAATCTGCCTTCATATCAGTTGACCTCATCTAGAGAATAGTGGGTTCAGAGCAATTGTATAAACTATGCAGGAGTCCTGCCAAAGGCTCAGGGAGAATGGTGGGAGGCTCGCAGTTCCTGCAGTGCTAACCTCCCTCAGTAGGGGTCACACCAGATGAGAATGGTAGGAGTTCTCCCTGCTGTGCTACATTTATTTTCCCAGTATCATCATTTTTCTTATAAAACTGACGAGCCTCATTAAGAGCTCACATCATTCAGTGAACCTACACTCAGAGCTAATTCTGTTAAGAGTAATCCATTCAGATGCTTCTCTCATTAGGTGCTCATTAAACAATGCTTCCTTGTACCACCTGAGAAGGATGCATTAAAGCTGAAGGTTATTAGATATATCAATAACTTCCTACATCTGTCCAGTTGATTCCCCCATCTCTTCTTCTTCCTCATCTTGGCAAGCCTTGTTCAGAGCACACATGGAGAGGCAGAACTTGTCAACGTACTCAATGTGAGAAGCAAGCTTATTCCTCTCATCCCCAATTTCAATTGGAAGTATCATATAATGGATACTCAACTTTCCCTTTGTCCCATGCTTTCTCTGCCTCTCTGTCACAATACCCATTCATGGCAGGTCATCTGAGAGCGCAGAAGTTTTTCTCTCACTAATAAAACGTTTTCAGCATTGGTGGATCCTATCCAGAATCACCTGCATCTTAGAGATAGGAAGCTTCCCTCACTAAGGAGCCAAGCCAGGATTTTCTCACTTCTGAAACAAGGAGTTTTATTCCCCTCTCCATCCTGACTAAGGAATGCATGGTTTGAAGATCCATGGGGGTAAACTCAGGAGCAACATCAGCAAATATTTCTGCACAGAAAAGGTGGTGGCCTCTCAGAGGAAGCAAGAAATGCAAGAAAATCTGGGATACAAGTGTTATCGCCTATTATAATGGGGATTACTAATTAGAGGCATATTTTCAAAGCACTTTGGGAGGCTAAGTTCCATAGGTTTCTATGGAACTTTGGAAGGCTAAGTGCTTTGAAAATGAGACCGTAAGTGTTATCATGAGAGAACTCTCCAGAATTTTCTGAGGGGAGGGTTTCTCAGTTTATAGTTTCTCTCTTTCTATCTTTATATTTCCAGGTCTGGTCATGACAAGGCTCACAATTCTTCAAATAAAAGATTGGATTACCTCAGCTAGAAGTGTTCTGTAAAGGTGAGCCAGTTGATATTGTGTATCTGGATTTTCAGAAGGCGTTTGACAAAGTACCTCATGAAAGACTCCAGAGGAAATTGGAGAGTCATGGGATAGGAGGTAGTGTGCTATTGTGGATTAAAAACTGGTTAAAAGATAGAAAACGAAGGGTAGGGTTAAATAGTCAGTATTCTCAATGTAGTTAGTGGGGTTCCCCAGGGGTCTGTGCTGGGACCGCTGCTTTTTAACATATTTATAAATGACCAAGAGATGGGAGTAACTAGTGAGGTAATTAAATTTGCTGATGACACAAAGTTATTCAAAGTCGTTAAATCGCGGGAGGATTGTGAAAAATTACAAGTGGACCTCACGAGACTGGGCGTCTAAATGGCAGATAACGTTTAATGTGAGCAAGTGCAAAGTGATGCATGTGGGAAAGAGGAACCCGAATTATAGCTACGTCATGCAAGGTTCCATGTTAGGAGTCACAGACCGAGAAAGGGATCTAGGTGTCGTCGTTGATGATATCTTGAAACCTTCTGCTCAGTGTGCTGCTGCAGCTAAGAAAGCAAATAGAATATTAGATATTATTAGGAAAGGAATAGAAAACAAAAATGAGGGCGTTATAATGCATTTGTATCGCACCATGGTGCAACCACACCTCGAATACTGTGTTCAATTCTGGTCGCTGTATCACAAAAGAGAAATAGTGGAATTAGAAAAGGTGCAGAGAAGGGCGACTAAAATGATAAAGGAGATGGGACAACTTCCCTATGAGGAAAGGCTAAATTGGATAGGGCTCTTCAGCTTGGAGAAAAGGCGGCTGAGGGGAGACATGATAGAGGTCTATAAAATAATGAGTGGAGTGGAACAGGTATATGTGAAGTGTCTGTTTATGCTTTCCAAAAATACTAGGACTAGGGGACACGCAATGAAGCTACAATGTAGTAAATTTGAAACAAATTGGAGAAAATATTTCTTCACTCAACGTGTAATTAAACTCTGGAATTTGTTGCCAGAGAATGTGGTAAAGGCGGTTAGCTTAGCAGAGTTTTAAAAAGGTTTGGCTGGCTTCCTAAAGAAAAAGTCCATAGACCATTATTAAATGGACTTAGGGAAAATCCACTATTTCTGGGATAAGCAGTATAGAATGTTTTGTACTTTTTTGGGATCTTGCCAGGTATTTGTGACCTGGATTGGCCACTGTTGGAAACAGGATGCTGGACTTGATGGACCTTGGTCTTTCCCAATATGGCAATACATATGTACTTATGTGTATGCTGGGGCTTCAGTTCTTCCTTCCCTGGGCATCCTCACCCTCAGTCTGGCCCTGTCTTTTAAACTCCCAGGTAT
The DNA here is from genome assembly GCF_901765095.1 of Microcaecilia unicolor. Lineage (NCBI taxonomy): Eukaryota > Metazoa > Chordata > Amphibia > Gymnophiona > Siphonopidae > Microcaecilia > Microcaecilia unicolor. Next base: position 443,685,665 of record NC_044032.1, read on the forward strand.
TGACTCCTCCCCTCATGGCTTACTTCCTTCTGAGGCAGGATCAGTGCTCTTAAGGTGGCCCAGACTAATTATAGAGGGACTTTTCTTAAGGGTGAGGAGCAATATTCTATAAACCCCATCACAAAAAGGATAGTGAACTTTCTAGAATCCAATTGGATGTAAGATCTGAGGCAATATGGTTTTACGAAAGGAAGATCATGCCAAATAAATCTGAATCTGATTGATTTCTTTGACCGGGAGACCCGAGAACTGGATCAAGGACATTTGCTGGATAAAATCTACATTTGATTTCAGCAAACCCTTTGATATATTTCCTCACAGGAGGCCTGTGAATAAACTGAGCAGCCTGAAGATGGGTCCCAAGGTGGTGAACTATATTAGAAATTGGTTGACTGACAGCTCACATAGGCTGGTGGTAAATGGAATTCACTCATAAGAAAGAAAGGTGAGCACAGGAGTGCTCCAAGAATTAGTCCTGGAACTGATTCTGTTCAATGTCTTTGTGAAGATTTGCAACAAACTAAGGGACTGAACAACGTTAGAATTGATCTACAAAAATGAGAAGTGTGTGCTAATTGTTGGCAATTAAGTTTTAATGTGAAGAAATGCAGAGTGATGCATTTTGGGTGCAGAAATCTAAAGAAGCTCTATGCAAGAAGAGAGAAGCTGAATGAACGGACCTTGGAGCAGTGACGTAGCAAGGGCGGGGCGGTGGGGACGGTCTGCCACAGGTGTCAGCGGGTGGGGGGGTGCTCCTTCGAAAGCCAACAGCTCTCGTCTCCTGCCACCCTGCCTTTTTTTTAAAAATCCATGCAGCGACGCAGGCAGCACCTCGCATCTGCCCTGCGTGTGCTGTGAAAGGAGAAAATCGCCTCGCTGGTGTCGGGCCTTCCCTCACTGTGTCCCGCCCTCTTCTGAGGTAACTTCCTATTTCCTCAAGGGTGGGACACAGCGAGGGAAGGCCTGACCTGAGGAAGGAGATTTTGGCCTCTGGAAGCTAAATGTATTAGTCCAATAAAATGGTATTATTTTATTTTCTGTATTTGTTTAATTTCTATTTGTTAATTTGTAAAGTGGTGATTCGTATTTGTTAGTTTTTTCAAATTTACATCTGTCTTTATATTTTGCACAGTACTAGGGGACATTTTCTGTTTCTGTGGTATTGCATTGTATGCAGTGTCTGGCATCAGGGGTTCAGTTTAATTTTTGTCTAAATAGAAAGTTTATGATTACTTATTCTCTAGTGGATTAGGTTGTATCTGTGTTTGTGAAAAAGACATGGCTTTCGGTTGGCATTGACTGTGCAGGATCGACAATCTGTACTAATCTGTCTGTTTTCGTTTTACAATAGGTGAATTGATGTTCTAGTGCTCACTGTAGTATTTAAGATGTTTTCCTGTTCCTTGTGTGACTAGTACAAATTACTGCTTATGGTATGGTAGAATTGCTCTATAGGTCCTGAGTGTTTTGTATTCTCGTATGCCTAGTACTGGATTTGGGGGGGGGGGGGGGGGGTTTAAAAAATGACTGGCCCCGGGTGTGAACTACCGCCACTGCCTTGGAGTGATAGTGTCAGAGGATCTCACAGTGGCAAAACAATGTGACAAAACAGTGGACAAACCCAGAAGGACACTAGGCTGCATAGACAGAGCATAACCAACAAAGAGGAGGTGTTAATGCCCCTGTACAAGTCATTAGTGAGACCTCATCTTTGGAGGCTGTTTCTTGCTAAGGATATAAAAAGATTTGAAGTGATTCAGAGGAAAACAACAACAATGGTATGAGATCTCCACCAGGAGATGAATGAGAAGAGACAAGACCCGCATATCTATACCCTAAACCAGGAGTTCTCAACCCAGTTCTCGGGACACACCCAGCCAGTCAGGTTTTCAGGATACCCAAATGAATATGCATGAGATAGATCTGCATACAATGGGCATAGTGTATTCAAATTTACCTCATGCATATTCATTGTGGATATCTTGAAAACCTGATGGGACTAGGTGTGTCTCAAGGACTAGACAAGCACATACTTCAAATGGAGTGGTTTAATCAGTGGTGTGCTGGAGCCAACTCGCACCAGCTCACAAGAGCTGGTTGTTAATTTTTTAAAGATCTTGCAAGCCTGTTGTTCAGCACGGCGAGCTGACTCCGGTAAACGAGGTAAGCATGGCAGTAAGGCGCCACAAGCCATGCTTACCCCGTTTACCTCACCTCCCACCACTGCCCTCGTTTGCCTGCATTGCCCTCATTTGCCTGCGCCACCCAGCGATTCTCCTCTCTCCCCTGATTACCTCCGTCGAAGCGGCCATGTCATTGAAAGTCCTGCCCGTCTCTAGCCTTCCCTTCGTGAGTTTGTTCCCTCAGAGTCCCGCCTTCTGACATAATTTCCTTTTTCTGCGAGGGCGGGACTCTGAGGGAACGAACTTGAAGGGAAGGCTAAAGATGGGCAGGGCTTTCAATAATGCGGTCACTTCGATGGAGGTAATCAGGGGAGAGAGGAGAATCGCTGGGTATGGGTGTCTGGAGGGGGCAGGGGAGAGAAGAGAATCGCTGGGTATGGGTGGCTGGAGGGGGGGCAGGGGAGAGAAGAGAATCGCTGGGTATGGGTGGCTGGAGGAGGGGCAGGAGAGAAGACAATCGCTGGGTATGGGTGGCTGGAGGGTGGACAGGGAAGAGAAGAGAATCGCTGGGTATGGATGGATAGAGGGGGCAGGGAAAAGAAGAGAATCACTGGGTATGGATGGATGGATAGAGGGGGCAGGGGAGAGAAAAGAATTGCTGGGTATGGATGGATAGAGGGGCAGGGGAGAGAAGAGAATCGCTGGGTATGGATAGATGGAGGAGGCAGGGGAGAGGAGAGTTGCTGGATATGGATGGAGGGAGGGAAGGGGAGAGGAGAGTTGCTGGACATGGGTGGATGGAGGGGAAGGGAGAGGAGAGTTGCTGGACATGGGTGGATAGAGGGGAGGGGAGAGGAGAGTTGCTGGACATGGGTGGATGGAGGAGAGGGCAGGGGGTAGAGGAGGGTTGCTGGACATGGATTGATGGAGGGCAGGGCAGGGGAGAGGAGGGTTGCTGGACATGGATGGAGGAGAGGGAAGGGAGAGAGAAGAAATGCTGGACATGGATGGAGGGGAGGGAAGAGTGAGGAAGGCGATGAGATGAGGGAAAAGGAAGAGAGGAGAAAAACTGCACTTGGATGATGAAAATAGGCAGAAGCTGGATCCCCTGGACAGTCAAGTCTGCGGAGGACCCAGCTTTTACGTAGAGATGTAGGGCAAGAAATGAAGAAGAAAGGCGGAAAGTAAAGAAATAAATGGAAAGGAAGCCCTGGAAACGGAGTTAAGAGGACAGATAGCAGCAGAATCGGATACTGGCCCAGCATGATCAGAAAAACAAAGTCACCAGACAACAAAAGTAGAAAAAAATCATTTTATTTTCATTATAGTGTTTGGAATATGTCCACTTTGAGAATCAGGTGCTCAACATTAAAAGTTTATTTATTTATTTATTTTATTTATTGCATATGTATCCCACATTTTCCCACCTATTTGCAGTCTCATTTTATCCCATATTAAACATGAATTAGATTGGAACCTGGGATCATTTAATTTTTTTTTCCTGGAGTAATGCGTTGCCCCCCCCCCCCCCCCCAGGCTCTCTCCCCTGCTATAGCCAGTTGTGCAATTTGTGGGGGCCGCAGAAGTGGACAGGGGGGGCGCAGAGGTGGATGGGGGGGGGGGGGGTTGCAGAGGTGGACCAGGGAAGGAGCCCCTGTTGTTAAACATTTACCAGCACAACACTGGGTTTAATGCTTAGAGCTGGAAAGCTGCCAAGTTAGCCAGTTCCAGGAGGGAAATTTTAGCCATCCTAGATTTCTGTCAGCCCTATCCTGGTGCATTATGAGACTTGCAGCATTGACAATAGGTAGAGAATACAAATAGCACACTGAACTGGGATATAAGTTCAAAAACAGTACAGGCCAAAAAGCCTCCTTCCTGGTAACCGGGTAACTTGACAGCTCTGGAGCAGTGAGCTGAAAACCAGGGAAGTTGGCCAAGTCATTTTCATCCTCCGTTGCCTATGGTACAAAACAGAGCTATCAAGGATGGACTGCTTCAAAAAGTGAGATTTATGGGTGATATGACTGAGGTGAGAAAAGCTTCACAAAGGAAGAAGCAAAAGAAAATAATATTTAGCTTTCTTTGGTGCTTCTGAAAGGATATGGACAGAGTGGAGGCAGTATTAGGGCAGTTTTCAAAGGAATTTGCCCAGGTAACTAAATAGCTGGGTGAATTCCCCAGGCTGACAATTTCCTTTCACTTGGTATGTGCACAGATACCTTTGTACCACTGGATTTGTCCACTTCAGCTCAAATTTTTTTACAGGAAACTCTATTTATGTGAGATTTTTTTTAACTTCTCCTTTTCCTTCTCTGTCCCTTTTGTCCCATAACTAATAAACGATAAATAAACAATTCACCCCACCAGAGACACAGAAAGATGCAGACACATATACTCTCACTCCTTCAGACGTAGTTAGGTAGGGCCACAGGGGCCTGGGCCCCCCAAATTTGTTCTGGACCCCTAGTTCACTGGTAGGGGTCTCCAACTCCTGCCAGCTGAAGGCTTCGTCCAGTGCTGGTCTGCGGTGGCATCGTCACATTGCCTGCTCTGCTCTCTCTTCCCCTCACGTCGGGCATGCTGGATGTGAGGGGAAGAGAGAGCAGGGCAGGCAATGCGGCAGGGGACCCCCGTCAGCCAAGGTATTTGTGGCAGCGCTGAGTGGCGGAGTGGGGGTGGTCAGGCGAGGCAAAGGAGGGGGGCGGCAGCGGCGGAGGGGCGGTGACCAAAATGTGCCCGCCCCCCAACTTGAGCTCTGGCCCCCTGCCACCTCGAGGTCTGGCTACGCCCCTGCTTCAGACACATTTATTATTATATATTTTTTTAAATAAACCACCTTCAACATGTGCACACATCCACATGATCAGGGTCTCATTCTTTCGATATACACACATGCATATGAACATGCATGTTCTTTCACTCTTCAAGCACACAACTACACTATACACACACACTGTCACTTTTAAGATAGATAGGAACATAAGAATAACCATACTGAGTCAGACCAATGGTCTATCTTGCCCAGTATCCTGTTTCCTACAGTGACCAATCCAGGTCACAATTACCTGGCAGAAACCCAAATAGTAGCAACATTCCATGCTACAAATCCCAGGACAAGTAGTGGCTTCCCCCATGTCTATCTCAATAACAGACAATAGACTTTTCTTCCAGGAACCTGTCCAAAACCTTTTTAAACCCAGATATGCTAAACGCTGTTACCTTCTCCTCAAGCAATGAGTTCCAGACCTTAACTATTCACTGATTGAAAAACAATTCCTCCTATTTATGTTTAAAGTATTTCAATGTAACTTCATTCACTGATTCCCAGTCTTTGAACTTTTTGAAAGAGTAAAAAATGGATTCACTTCTACTTCTTTTACACCACTCAGGATTTTGTAGACCTCAATCATATCTCCCCTCAGCAGTCTCTTTTCCAAGCTGAAGAGCTCTAACCTTTTTAGCCTTTCCTCATATGAGAGGAGTTCCATCCCCTTTATCATTTTCTAATTCCGCTATATATTTTTTGAGATATGGTGACCAGAACTGAATGCAATATTCAAGGTGAGGTCACACCATGGAGCGATACAGAGGTATTATAGTATTCTTTTTCTTATTTACCATCCCTTTCCTAATAATTCCTAGCATCGTTTTGCTTTTCTGGCCACCGCCGCACACTGGGCAGAAGATTTCAGTGTATTGTCCACAATGACACCTAGATCTTTTTCTTGAGTGCTGACCCCCAAGGTGGATCCTGGCATCAAGTAACTATGATTCAGATTATTCTTCCCAATGTGCACACAGACAGACTCTCTCTCTTCTGATGCTGTGGCATTCTAGTGACCATTCAGTCTGTACCCCCCCAAGCAGCTCTACCCATCATTGTAGAAAATTCTTGCATTTGCTGCCAGCTCTTTATCTCAAACACAATTCACTCCCACTGCTGAATGGATTAGCGAAAACTTCAGCAGTGCATCTTGTCAGCAAATTCACACTGTTGCAAGACTTGACTGCAGCCACCTAGTCATCTGTTCTCAAAAAAATGTAATGAAATCTTCCACTCTTTTCTTGCTGGCCCACTGGATAGCTCGAAAACATTCAGTGGCAGATCTGAGATGGTGGATAGTTGATCATATAGAAGTGGGGAGGGAAGGGAGGGCGGTTCAGTTGATGTACTTATAAACTATAGAGAGAAGCAGATTATCTTTAAACTGAGAACAGTTACATCGAGAGGGTTGAATCTTGATTTGGATTGGATGTCATTGATCTAAACCAGTCAGGGATCTGAGGCTGGATGACGTAGTTTCAGGGAAGTAGCATATAAGATAACCAAAAAACACTATCGCGATCTTGGCAGGTATAATCCCTATTATTAAGAGCTAAACTGGCACTAGAGGCAACTGTAAAAAAATTTTTACTGTTTGAGAATGGAAAGTTAATGTACATTTTCTCACACAGTGTTTTTATTCTTTAGGGGATGGTCTTTGAGACAGTCCTTATGAAACGTGGTCATGTCTGGACATTGTGTCCTCCATCTAACATGGCTCTACATAAATGCCTAACATGAGCATGAGTTATATATATATAAGTATGGAAGATTGGAAGATTAGAAGATTTCATTAAAACTGATGACGAAGTGAGTGCAGTCAAGCCTTGCACCCCTGAGGTTTCAGTGGGAGTGAATTGTGTTTGTTCTATTATTGGTGTGAAAAAGGTGTGAGCAAAATCTAAATAAATAAAATTGTATCCCACTGGAAAACCTATTTGAGGAGAGATTATGTGAGCTCTTTATCTCAGCCTGCAGCTGTTGCCCCCTCAAATATTTCCCCAATCCTCTTGCATTCCCATCCCTTCTCAATAACCACCCTCCACTCAGGATCCTCACTGGTTCTGTTGGCTGTCGACAGCACTTGCAGCAGTTCACCTCCTCCTTCCTGTGACTAGAGCAACCCTTCCATTGGTTGGATCCTACCACAGTCTTTGTGACCTGAATTGGCCACTGTTGGAAGCAGGATACTGGGCTAGATGGACCGTGGTCTGATCCAGTATGGCCATTCTTATGTTCTTATTGATCAAGGGGTTGAAGTTGTCTTTCTTCATCAGCAATTCTGTCTTTCTATCAGTAGAGGGTGCCATTACAACACAGCAGTATTAAATTTAAAGACTGGTAAAGCCTTAGGAAAATAAAAATCTGTGGGTTCATCAGACTAGTCTGATAAGCCGTTTTTAAAACTATACTTGTGGCAAAACTCTGTTCCCCCAACCCTCAGGAACCTTTTAAGTCCTTTACTTCTTCACCAACCGGAAGTTGCGTCAGAGGGGCCTGCGTAAGCAGCGAGTATGAGTTGCTGATCATTGCCAGTGAAAAACTGAAGGATTTAAAAGATACCAGGGGTTGGGGGAGTGGAGTTAAAAGATTCCTGATCGCCTGGGGGGGCGGGAAAAGGGATAGATACTGGGAGTCTTCAGCTGGCAGGGCTTAAGAATCCCAATGAGCCACATTACAGCTGTGCTGCTACTGGTTGGACCTGAGTTCAAAGTAAGTGGGCCAGTGCTCAACTAGGCCCACACATGGCTAGGCCTCTGGGAGGTGGTGAGGGGCAGGTTCCAGTAGCTCCCAGTGGCAGAAGGAGCTAAGCACTCCATACTCCCAGAGCTGCCAAGGGGTCCTAATTTTTGAGAGAGAACTTTTAGGACACATCCCCAGCCTCACCCACTCCACCCCCCCCCCCCCCCCCCCTCAGGCACACCTCAATTCCACAACTGCAACACCAGCAAGACACCTACCCCTCTGGCAGAACCACACACCTTAATAAAGCATCACCTCCTGCTGCTGCGTCTTGCAATAAGAGCTGTGAGATTTTACAGCTCTTATGGTAAGACTAGTCCTGAGACAGCAGGAGATGACATGTTATTAAGACATCTCCTGCTGCTTGAGGGGGAGTTCTTCCCATACAGTTCAAACTCCTCTTATTGACTTACAAGTGCATTCACTCTGCATCTCCTCAGTACCTCTCCACTCTCATCTCTCCCTACATTCTTCCCCGGGAACTCCTTTCACTGGGTAAATCTTTCTTAACAGCACCCTTCTCCTCCACTGCTAACTCCAGACTCCGTTCCTTTTATCTTGCTGCACCACATGCTTGGAATAGACTTCCTGAGCCGGTATGTCAAGCTCCATCTCTGGCCGTCTTCAAATCTAAGCAAAAAGCCCACCTTTTTTTATGCTGCTTTTAACTCCTAACCCTTATTCATTTGTTCTGAACCCTTATTTTATCATCCTCACCCTTATTTATTTTTATTTTTTTTGTTACATTTGTACCCCGCGTTTTCCCACTCATGGCAGGCTCAATGCGGCTTACATATTGTATACAGGTACTTATTTGTACCTGGGGCAATGGAGGGTTAAATGACTTGCCCAGAGTCACAAGGAGCTGCCTGTTCCTGAAGTGGAAATCGAACTCAGTTCCTCAGTTCCCCAGGACCAAAGTCCACCACCCTAACCACTAGGCCACTCCTCCACTTATCTCTTGTTTGTCCTGTTTGTCTGTCCTAATTAGATTGTAAGCTCTGTCGAGCAGGGACTGTCTCTTCATGTTCAAGTGTACAGCGCTGCGTACGTCTAGTAGTGCTATAGAAATGATAAGTAGTAGTAGAGTTCTTGGTTCACCAGCTGGAATATGGGAGATGACCTAAGGAAATGGGAGTCTCTTGCCTAGAATGGTAAGATAGTGCGGGTGTCCTGTTTCTATTGGTGAGCCCTTAGGTTCCCTAAGGCCCCGCAAGGCCCCAGAGGACAGCCGAGCACCCTGAATCTTCACCCGCGGCGACCGCCGTTCACCGAGGGTTGAGCCCTCAGCTGCAGGCGGCCAGCAGGACTGCTGGAACCGCGGGGTGACGGCTGACCTGGCTGGTAGTCAGTAACGCAGTCTTTAAGGGAGGACTAGCAAGGGCGGCTAGCACTCCGAGAGGGAAAAGCACTGTCTCAGAATGAGGGCTAGCGGACGGCTAGCCCAAGCACAGTCTCTGGAGGATAGCTGGCAAGGGCGGCCAGCAAGTAGCACAGTCTCTGGAGGATAGCTGGCAAGGGCGGCCAGCAAGTAGCACAGTCTTTGGAAGAGGGCTAGCAGGACGGCTAGCCAAAGACACAATCTCTGAAGGAGAGGCTAGCAGGACGGCTAGCCAAAAGTACAGTCTCTGTAGGAGGGCTAGCAGGACGGCTAGCAAAAGTCACAGTCTCTGAAGGAGGGCTAGCAGGACGGCTAGCCGAAGGCACAATCTCTGAAGGAGGGGCTAGCAGGACGGCTAGCCAAAAGCACAATCTCCGCAGGAGGGCTAGCAGGACAGCTAGCAAAAGTCACAGTCTCTGGAGGAGGGCTAGCAGGCCGGCTAGCCGAAGGCACAATCTCTGAAGGAGGGGCTATCAGGACGGCTAGCCAAAAGCACAATCTCCGCAGGAGGGCTAGCGGGACAGCTAGCAAAAGTCACAGTCTCTGGAGGAGGGCTAGCAGGACGGCTAGCCAAAAGCACAATCTCCGCAGGAGGGCTAGCAGGACAGCTAGCAAAAGTCATAGTCTCTGGAGGAGGGCTAGCAGGACAGCTAGCAAGTTAGCACAGGGAACCACTGTGATGGCTTCAGCAACCAACGAACCGGAAGCAGTGAGTTCCCCTGTCTCCAGGTTTAAATATCACGCCGTCCCGCCCCCTCCCCGGGAGAGGAACCAACCAACCCGACCCCAGGAGGCAATGGGCCTCGGGATTGGTCGGCCCGCTCTCCAGGCGGGGCCTCCGGACCGGCGCACCAATCCCGCGTGAGATGGGCGGAGCCTGTGCGCTGGTCCGCCCTTGGAGGCGTCGATGCTGGCGCCGCCATCTTCGTTGGCGCAACGCCCCGCTCTCCGAGGCCGGCGCTCGCTCTAGCGGGTCGCCGGTCCCCGCGACCGCGTCGGTCTTCCCGGAGGTCCCCCCTCGCCACCCCGGGCGTCGCGGGAGTCGCTGAACAGCGCCCCCTCCACCTGGAGCACAGGTAGGACCGGGGAACGGGACAGTATCCTCCCCGGATGCCCCCTTTCCCCCGGGGCCGGGTTTAGACGGAAACCGGGCGTGGAAAGCTCTGATCAGGTCTGGCGCATGGACGTTCGCCGCAGGCTTCCAGGAGTTGTCTTCGGGACCAAAATGCTTCCAGGATAACAAATAATACAGCCTTCCCCGCCGCTTCTTTGAATCTAGCACCTCCTCCACTTCATACTCCGGATCAGGACTAACCTCAAGAGCTTCATCCTCGTGTTGGTGAGGGTGCCATCGGGACCCACGAAATTTCTTCAATAAGGAAATGTGGAAGGCGTTGTGTACCCGTAGGGTCCTCGGTAACCGCAACTGGTACGTTACTGTTCCAATTCGTGCTTGGATAGCAAAAGGTCCAATGTACCGAGGTCCCAACCTCAGGGAGGGCACCCGGAGTCTCAGGTACCTTGTGCTTAACCATACCTTCTGCCCCGGCTGGAACACTGGGGCGGGTCGCCGGCGGCGATCTGTAAAGACTTTATATTTGGCAGCTGTTTTTTGTAGTTGTTCCCGGGCCATCTCCCAGACCTTCTGCAGATCTGCTAGAGTTTGGTTCCCCACGGGGGTTAGAGCTGTAGAAGGGAACGGGGCTGGAAGCCGAGGATGTCGTCCGTATACCAAGAAGAACGGAGAGTGTCCTGAGGATGAGTGGTCACTCTGGTTATATGCAAACTCGGCCCATGGAAGCAGAGAGGCCCAGTTATCTTGACGTTTGTTGACAAATGCCCGCAAGAATCCTTTCAATGTTTGGTTAATCCTTTCGACCATGCCGTTGGTTTGGGGGTGGTAGGCGGATGAAAAGTGAGTCTCTACCCCCAAAGCCGTGCACAAGGCTCTCCAGAAGCGTGAGGTGAATTGGGGTCCTCGGTCACTGACGATCCGAATGGGCAGCCCATGTAACCGAAAAATGTGTTGAATGAAGTACTGTGCTAAAGATGCCGCCGATGGAAGGCTTGGTAATGGAACAAAATGAGCCATTTTGGAGAAACGGTCCACCACCACCCAAATCACGGTGTGACCCCGGGAGCTGGGGAGGTCGGTGATAAAATCCATGGATAACTCCGTCCAGGGGGCGGTCGGTACGGACAGTGGTTGCAGGTCCCCCACGGGAGGCCCAACTAGTGGCTTAGTCCGTGCACACACAGGGCACGTAGTAACGAATTGGAGAATATCCCGCCTCATATGAGGCCATTGATACTGTCTAGCAATGAACCGGAGGGTCTTTTGATACCCGAAATGCCCGGCCCATCTAGATGAATGTCCCCATTGCATTATTCTTTCTCGGTCGGCGGCCGGCACTAACTCCTTTGTCGGCGCGACCTCCCCCGTAGCCGCACTGAGACATGCCGGATTTAACATAGGGTGGACCTCCTTGGTCTCCTCAGGAACCTCAAATGCTCGGGAGAGAGAGTCTGCCGGGGTATTCTGAGTAGCCGCCCGAAACACTAACTGAAAGTGAAATCTGGCAAAAAATAACGACCATCGGGCCTGTCGGGGATTTAACCGCTGAGCCTCTTGAAGATACAGGAGATTCTTGTGATCAGTGATCACCGTAAATCGGTGTTCCGCTCCCTCCAGCAGATGCCTCCATTCCTGCAGGGCTAGTTTCAATGCCAAGAGTTCTCTATCCCCTACCGTATAATTACGTTCTGCCGTGGAGAATTTACACGAGAAGAAGGAGCAAGGTTGACGCCGGCCTTCGGGGTTGACTTGAGAGATGACTGCCCCGGCCCCTAAGGCGGACGCGTCCACTTCCACAATAAAAGGTTTCTCGGGATCTGGAGCCAACAGGATGGACGCTGAATTGAACGCCTCCTTTACCTGACGAAAGGCCGCTTGCGCCTCTAGCGGCCAATCCCGGACTTTCGCGTTCTTTTTGGTGAGCGCCGTCAGCGGAGCTGTCAGTTGAGAATACTGAGGGATAAACTGGCGATAATAGTTCGCGAATCCCAGGAAACGTTGTAGTGCTTTCAATCCCAGCGGTTGTGGCCACTCCCGAATTGCACGGAGTTTGTCCGGCTCCATCTGTAGCCCCCCGGGTAACAGAATGTGTCCTAAAAAGGGTAGCGACCGCTGATGAAAGGCGCACTTACTGAGTTTAGCGAATAGACGGGCTTGTCGTAACCGTTGCAGCACTGCGCGGACGTGGCCCGTATGCTCAGCGGGGTCTTTGGAAAAAACCAGGATGTCGTCCAGGTATACAATCACCGTGGAGTTCAGCAAATCCTCAAGCACATAGTTGATAAGTCGCTGAAACACCGCAGGGGCATTACATAGGCCGAACGGCATCACCCAGTACTCGAAATGTCCCTCGTGGGTGTTGAAGGCCGTCTTCCATTCGTCCCCTTGCCGGATTCGAACTAAATTGTAGGCCCCCCGCAAGTCCAACTTAGTAAACATCTGGGCTCCTTGCAGCCTGTCAAAGAGTTCGGGAATGAGCGGTAGAGGAAAGTGATCCTTCACTGTGATGGCATTTAACCCTCGATAGTCAATACAGGGCCTCAAGGATCCATCCTTCTTGGTGACAAAAAAGAATCCCGCCCCGGCAGGGGACGTAGAGGGCCGGATGAACCCTCTCCGCAGGTTCTCCTGGATGTATTCCTGCATTACCTTGGACTCTCCCCGGGATAGGGTATACAGTCGACCCTGAGGTGGCATGGTATCTGCCATCAGATTAATGGCACAGTCGAAGGACCGATGAGGCGGTAGCACCTCCGCTTCCCTTGGACTAAACACATCTGCAAAGTCTCTATAATCCATAGGCAGGGAGCCCAGCTCTACCCGTCCCCCACCGGGCACAATATTTAATGCAGGGCAGCTGCCGGTCCGGCCCTTACAACAGTTCTCCCGACAGGAACTACCCCAAGCCTGGATACTTCCCCCGGTCCAGTCAATAACAGGACTGTGACACCGTAGCCACGGCAATCCTAGGACCACTGGGTGAATGGTCCGGGATAGTACCAGGAATTGAACTTCTACCCGGTGATCCTCCCCCACCTGCAATCCCAAAAAGGGGGTGATCTCTGTGACCGGCTGCGGTAGAGTAGTTCCCTGGATGGAGGTTATTTGCAGCGCCGGCCTCCGCGGGAGCGTAGGCCAGCCCATTTGTTGCAGCAGTTCGTGCCCGATGAAGTTACCCCCTGACCCAGAGTCCACCAGGGCTCGGGTCTGGATCGTGGTCTCGTGCCATCGTAACATTACCGGCAGTGTTATCAGGGAGTCCGGTAGGGGAGCGGAGTGCCCCAAGACCCCTCCCCTCAAGGTGCCTTGGGGGAGGCGTTTCCCGCCCGGGCGGGACAGGTCCAGATGAAATGTCCAGCCTCACCACAATAGAGGCATAATCCGTTCGACAAGCGTTTCTTCCTGTCGGAGGGAGCCAGCCCGTTGACGGCCCATTACCATCGGCTCCTCCCCATTCTCCTTGGAGTCCCGGTTCCCACGGCGAGGAGACGGCCCTTTGCCCATCCGGGACGTCCCCCGCGCCCACTTTTGCCACTCCGCCCGGGCTCTAGCTCGCTCCTGGAACCGGGTATCTACTCGTATACAGAGCGAAATCAGGGCATCCAATTGTCCTGGGACCTCTCGTCCTGCCAATTCGTCCTTGATCCGTTCTTGTAACCCTTCCATAAAAATGGCCATCAAGGACTCCGGATTCCAACGCAGCTCCGTGGCTAAGGTCCGAAAGTGAATGGCATAATCGGCCACCGTCCCTTCACCCTGATGGATCCGCAGCAGTTCCGACACCACGGAAGATGGTCTGCCAGGAAGATCGAACACCATCCGGAACCGGCGCTGAAATTCACTGTAGTCATCCAAGATGGGGTCCTGTTGTTCATTTAGTGGGGCCACCCAGGCCAGGGCTTTCCCTTCACAGAGGCCCATAATGTAGCCCACTTTACTTTGGTCTGAAGCAAATGCCTCCGGTTGCATCCGGAAGGCCAGGTTGCACTGGTTGAGGAACCCCCGACAACCTCCGGGGGCCCCATCATATCGTGCCGGTTCAGGGAACCGAGGTCCCGTGCGGAACCCTCCCAAACGGGGAGCTGCTGCGGCCCCCTGGACCGCAGCGGCCTGGTTCTGTACCTGAAGCGTTGAAAGTTGAGAGCATACGTTCTGGAGCGCCCCGGACAGGGCGTTCAGCTGCTCCTGCTGCTGCTGAAGTACCTTGGCCAGGTCCCGTAGATCAGGCTGCGTCGGCGAGCTCATGGCTTCCGGTTCCTGTCCTGTTTCTATTGGTGAGCCCTTAGGTTCCCTAAGGCCCCGCAAGGCCCCAGAGGACAGCCGAGCACCCCGAATCTTCACCCGCGGCGACCGCCGTTCACCGAGGGTTGAGCCCTCAGCTGCAGGCGGCCAGCAGGACTGCTGGAACCGCGGGGTGACGGCTGACCTGGCTGGTAGTCAGTAACGCAGTCTTTAAGGGAGGACTAGCAAGGGCGGCTAGCACTCCGAGAGGGAAAAGCACTGTCTCAGAATGAGGGCTAGCGGACGGCTAGCCCAAGCACAGTCTCTGGAGGATAGCTGGCAAGGGCGGCCAGCAAGTAGCACAGTCTCTGGAGGATAGCTGGCAAGGGCGGCCAGCAAGTAGCACAGTCTTTGGAAGAGGGCTAGCAGGACGGCTAGCCAAAGACACAATCTCTGAAGGAGAGGCTAGCAGGACGGCTAGCCAAAAGTACAGTCTCTGTAGGAGGGCTAGCAGGACGGCTAGCAAAAGTCACAGTCTCTGAAGGAGGGCTAGCAGGACGGCTAGCCGAAGGCACAATCTCTGAAGGAGGGGCTAGCAGGACGGCTAGCCAAAGCACAATCTCCGCAGGAGGGCTAGCAGGACAGCTAGCAAAAGTCACAGTCTCTGGAGGAGGGCTAGCAGGACGGCTAGCCGAAGGCACAATCTCTGAAGGAGGGGCTAGCAGGACGGCTAGCCAAAAGCACAATCTCCGCAGGAGGGCTAGCAGGACAGCTAGCAAAAGTCACAGTCTCTGGAGGAGGGCTAGCAGGACAGCTAGCAAAAGTCACAGTCTCTGGAGGAGGGCTAGCAGGACAGCTAGCAAGTTAGCACAGGGAACCACTGTGACGGCTTCAGCAACCAACGAACCGGAAGCAGTGAGTTCCCCTGTCTCCAGGTTTAAATATCGCGCCGTCCCGCCCCCTCCCCGGGAGAGGAACCAACCAACCCGACCCCAGGAGGCAATGGGCCTCGGGATTGGTCGGCCCGCTCTCCAGGCGGGGCCTCCGGACCGGCGCACCAATCCCGCGTGAGATGGGCGGAGCCTGTGCGCTGGTCCGCCCTTGGAGGCGTCGATGCTGGCGCCGCCATCTTCGTTGGCGCAACGCCCCGCTCTCCGAGGCCAGCGCTCACTCTAGTGGGTCGCCGGTCCCCGCGACCGCGTCGGTCTTGCCGGAGGTCCCCCCTCGCCACCCCGGGCGTCGCGGGGGTCGCTGAACAGCGCCCCCTCCACCTGGAGCACAGGTAGGACCGGGGAACGGGACAGTGGGTTGCTAAATTTTTAAATAAATAAATAAATGTGGGAGATTTGGCAAGTCTGTACTCCCAAAAGTGTATAAGGGGGTGGGGGGACGGGACAGAACAAGGAATCCTACTATCATTTTCCACAGCACATATGAGGCTCAATGAATGCCTGCAGATCTCTCTTTCCCTGCCCTAAAGAAAATGATTGAACAGTTCCTTATGGGGAATAGAGACAAGAGGAGGATCCCTGGCCTCCATAGCACTGACTGATGTCTTTCTCAAGGGCAAACAAGCAAAAAAAGGAGGTAAACAAACCTCACGGTGCCGTGAGATGTGGAACAAAAAAGTGAGGAGAACCAAGGAGGATACCAAAAAAACTTTATTGGGTATTTTAAAAACGACCCGACACGGCCATGTTTCGGCCCTAAGGCCTGCCTCAGGGGTCTCGACCAATCTATGTCAGAAAAAATAAAATAATAACTAATAAAAAATACATAGTAAATGATAAACATGAATATATTGTATGTAATTTGAAAATAAATTAACAATATGATTCACTGAGCATGTGTTGAAAATAAAACTAAAAAAACTTAGAACAACTCATTTGTAATATGAACAAACATTTAAAATTATTAACAAATAGTAAACAAATAAAACACATAGAATTTATGGTATGAAATACATATAAATATTATTGAATGAGTATTGTATCTCAACAAAAAAAAAATTTATCCCAAAGAAACACGGCCGTGTCGGGTCGTTTTTAAAATACCCAATAAAGTTTTTTTGTATCCTCCTTGGTTCTCCTCACGTTTTCGTTCCACTTTTCTCAAGGGCAAGTCTGTTCTGGTTGCTACTCATGTAAAATTTTATAATACCTATTAATCACACAGCTGGTATATAGGCTGGGCCAGCAGCTGGCCTTCAGAAGAATATACTGACCAGCCAGTTGGCAACTCTCAAACCAGGTTAAAATCTGCCTGGTTCAAGTCTAACTCTGAATTGTTTGCACATCCCAGATTAGAGCCTGCAGTGAGCCCGACTGTGGCAATCAGTCATCCTGTTTCAGAAAGTGGATGCTTGGAAAGATTTCCCAGCACAGGCATATCAGTACACGGCATGGCGCTTTGTGAGCTGTTTAACAAGATCCCAGATGCACAGGACTCTAAAAAGAAAATTAAGGATAGGGAGGGTTTGAAATGCCTGAGCTCTGCATTTATCTAATCAGAAGTACTTCTGTAACGAAGGGTGAAGTTTCTATTGTAAACCTCCCTTTGGATTTTAAAAACAGAATACTTTAAAATCATAATTTTAGGTGTAGCAGAATTTCAACAACAGTCTCCAGATAATTTGTGCCTGTGTACTAATTCATGAAGTATTACTACTACTACTACTTATCATTTCTAAAGCGCTACTAGACGTATGCAGCGCTGTACACTTGAACATGAAGAGACAGTCCCTGCTCGACACAGCTTACAATCTATTTAGGACAGACAAACAGGACTACAAGCCCTTTGTTTAGACTGGAAGAACATTACTGATATACTGAGGCCTGCTGGCAGCCCAGTCATACTTTGGAGGTAATTTTATAAGGTGGCATGTTAAGCCTATATTAAGCCTATTTTATAATGACCAGTAGGCGTCCACTTGTTTTAACATAGTAACATAGAAGATGACGGCAGAAAAAGACCTGCACGGTCCATCTAGTCTGCCCAACAATTTAAACTCATATGTGCCTCTTTATGTGTATACTTGACCTTGATTTGTTTCTGCCATTTTCAGGGCACAGACCGTAGAAGTCTGCCCAGAACAAGGCCCACCCCCCAACCACCAGCCCCCCCCCCCCCCCCCCCCCCCCCCCCACAGGCTCTGCCACCCAATAAAATATTAACTTAAATAGCAGGTACAGATGTTTACACCAGCCTTACATTTAGTGTAAATGTCTAAAAAATCAATATTCTTCATGAATGCAATCCACCCAAACTCCATTCCATGTACATCCACTGGCAAAGTGCATGCCATCATTTGAAAGCACATACTTTTCCATCAGTTGGTATTTTATAAGAGGTCATTTACGTTTGTACGTGACCACGTTTACACGTATGGTTAAAATGTGTTATTTTACTGTTAACCCCAGTTATTAGTAACTAGGGGGTCTTTTTAATAAGGTGCACTAACAGATTTAGTGTAAGCTAAATGCTGTGCAGCCCACTGTATACCTGTGGGCTGCATGGTACTTAACACATATTAATTTGCTAGCGCACGCTAAATCCATTAGCGCACCTTGGTAAAAGGACCCCTAGGTCTCATTGTATAAAATGGGACCTGTGCTAAAATAGCACAAGTTAGTGGTAAAATGATCCATCTGAACTGT
Organism: Microcaecilia unicolor; assembly: GCF_901765095.1. NCBI lineage: Eukaryota > Metazoa > Chordata > Amphibia > Gymnophiona > Siphonopidae > Microcaecilia > Microcaecilia unicolor. The sequence goes on from NC_044032.1 coordinate 443,703,690, forward strand.
ATCTTGTGTTGATAACCACACCCCTAAATGACTAAAACACCATCGAATTGAGCAATTACTGTGGGTTACTTATACTAAGCTGCATAGGCGCCGACTCCGTGAGTGCTGTGGTTACTCGAGCACCCCCAATATTGCTGTTGGAACGAAGTTCCGGTTTCAACCTCAACCCGACCTGCCTGCCCTCTTCTCCCTCAACAGTCCTCCGTCCTCACCTTCCTGCCACCCAGAATTTTACCTCAGATCGCGGCGGCAGTGAAAGGCGAGCACTGCAGGCTCTCTTTCAGCCTTCCCTTCCTTCGTCTCTCTCAGTTCTCGTTTCACCCTCATTTCCTGTTTCCGCGAGGGCGGGACCAGAGCTGAGAGAGAAGAAGGAAGGGAAGGCTGAAAGCGAGCCTGCAGTGCTCGCCTTTCACTACCGCTGCGACCTGAGGTAAAATTAGTTTTAAATTCTGGGCGGCAGGAAGGCGAGGATGGAGGACTGTTGTGGGAGAAGAGATCATGCTGGGGTTGGAACTCAGGGTTGGAACTTGGTGGGGGGGGGACTGAAAAGGGGCAGGTGGTCTTTGGGGTGAAAAACAATGTGTTATCAAAACCTCAGAACCTAACATATTAACTGTTCAGACACTTGGCCTTGCAGTCACACATGCAGAACAGAGATAGCCCCTCTTCAAATTCTTCAAAAATGAACCTGAAATCCTAAGCAGCTAGACTCTGCATGCAGCACAATACCAGAAAAAAACAGAAAGAAACACATTGCTATACACTGTAAAATAACACAGCATATGTAAATTCTCAAATTGGACATATTCCAAACACTAAAATGAAAATAAAATGATTTTTTTGCTAACTTTGTTGTCTGATGACTTTGTTTTTCTGATCATGCTGGCCCAGTATCTGATTCTGCTGCTCTTAACTCCGCTTCCAGGGCTTCCTTTCCATGATGATACCTTTAGCCAAATCGCTATCCAACCAAGGACTAAACCCGTACATCTATGCAGATGATGTCACGATATACATACCCTTCAAACAAGATCTAACCGAAATCACAGACGAAATCCAACACAGCCGCCAAATAATGAACTCATGGGTGGACGCATTCCAACTAAAACTAAATGCAGAAAAGACACATGGTCTCATCTTATCTTCTCAATACAACCCAAATAAACACAAGACTATAAACACACCAGAATACACTTTTCCGGTCTCTGACAGCCTGAAAATTTTGGGAGTTACCATTGACCGCAATCTCACACTAGAAGACCATGCAAAAAATACAGCAAAGAAAATGTTTTACGCAATGTGGAAAATTAAAAGGATCAAACCTTACTTCCCAAGGGAAATATTCCGTAGCCTGGTGCAATCAATGGTGCTAAGTCACCTAGATTACTGTAATGCCATTTATGCCGGTTGCAAAGAACAAATTATTAAAAAGCTTCAAACAGCTCAAAACACAGCAGCCAGACTCATATTTGGGAAAGCAAAATACGAAAGCGCAAAACCACTAAGATAAAAATTACACTGGCTTCCACTAAAAGAGCGAATAGCGTTCAAAGTCTGCACCCTGGTCCACAAAATTATACACGGAGAAGCCCCGGCATATATGACAGACCTTATAGACCTACCTATTAGGAACGCAAAAGATCAGCACGCACATTCCTCAACCTCCACTATCCCAACTGCAAAGGACTAAAATATAAGTCCACATACGCAACCAGCTTCTCCTACATCTGTACACAACTATGGAACGCACTTCCGAAGGCCATAAAAACAACACAAGATCTAACCATCTTCCGAAGGCTACTGAAAACTGATTTATTCAAGAAAGCATACCATAAACAACCATCCTAATTATTAAACAATAAGACTGAACATGAACAAGACAGAACCGATCTCTCATTACACGACTGACTAACCCACGGCTTTTAATGAACAAAAACAATCACGTCTACCCTAATGTCAATACCTATGCAATAAAATAATGTTGATGTATTCTTCTACCATGTATTTCGATGTATTCTTCTACCATGTATGTATGCTCCTGATGTCAACATCATTTGCAATTCCATGGACTGGAAATGGCAATCGTCACTACGGCAAATGTAAGCCACATTGAGCCTGCAAATTGGTGGGAAAATGTGGGATACAAATGCTACAAATAAATAAATGTATTTCTTTTCTTTCCTCCTTTCTTCTTCATTTCTTGCCTTACATCCATAAGTAAAAGCTGGGTCCTCCGCAGACTTGACTGGAGGCGGTATAGAGTGGATCCAGCTTCTGCCTATTTTCTCCATCCATGTGCAGTTTTTCTCCTCCCTTCCTTTTCCCTCATCTCATCTCCTTCCTCTATCTTCCCTCCATCCATATCCAGCATTTCTTCTCTCCCCCTTCCCTCTCCATGTCCAGCATTTCTCCTCTCTCTCCTCCATTCATGTTCATCTCACTTCCTCTCTCTTCCCACCCCTCCATCCATGTCCAGCATTTTTCCTCTACCCCCTCCATCCATGTCCAGCATTTCTCCTCTCTCTCCTCCAATCATGTTCATCTTACTTCTCTTCCCTCCCCTCCATCCATGTCCAAAATTTCTTCTCTCACCCCTCCATCCATGTTCATCTCCTTCCTGTCTTTCCTCCCCTCCATCCATGTCCATAATTTCTCCTGCCCTCCCCTCCATCCATGATCTGAAACTCTCCTCTCCCCTGCCCTCCCCTCCATCCATGTCCAGCAACTCTCCTCTCTCCCCTGCCCTCCCTCCATCCAGCCATGTTTAGCAACTCTCCTCTCAACCCTGCCCTCCCCTCCATCCACCCAAGTCCAGCAAATCTCCTGTCCCCTGCCCTCCCCTCCATCCATCTATCCATCCATATCAAGCAATTCTCCTCTCTCCCCTGCCCCCCTCCATCCATCCATCCATCCATGCCAAGCAATTCTCCTCTCTCCCCTGCCCTCCCTTCCATGTCCAGTGATTTCTCCTCTCTTCCTGGACCCTGCCCTCCCCTCCATGTCCAGCGATTTCTCCTCTCTCCCCTGCCCTCCCCTCCCATCCCATCCATGTCCAGTGATTCTCCTTTGCCCCCTATCCTCCCCTCCCATCCATGTCCAGTGACTCACCCAGCCCCCACCTGCCCCACCCTCTTCTCCCCCAACATCCCCTTTTTCATTCCTGCCACCCTGCATGGTTCAAATCTTTTATTTTACCTCAGTCGCTGTGAGTGCATCAGTGAAAGCATGGCTCGTCTCTAGCCTTCCCTTCGTTCCCTCTCAGTGTCCTGCCCTCATGGAAAGAGGAAATTACATCAGAAAAAGGCGGGACACTGAGAGAGAACAAAGGGAAGGCTAGAGACGAGCAGTGCTTTCACTGACGCGGCTGCTACGACTGAGGTAAAATAAAAGATTTAAACCCTCCAGGGCGGCACAGGAATGAAACAAAGGCTGCCGGGGAGCTGAGGTAAGCGGCGGTAAGCATGGCTTATGGCGCCCTCCAAAGGTCGGCACCCCCCCTGCCGTGCTTACCTCGCTTACCTTGTTCCGCCGGCCGTGCTGCCATTAGCCCACAAGTGCTTTGGAACTGTCTAATCTGTGAGATTATAGTGCAAGACAATACAACCATTTATTCATGCATCAATTCAAACACAAATGTTACGGTCGCTGTTTCATGCACCACTGCCCTGGCACTCACTTGGAGCTGGAGCAGACCGAAACCTGGGTCTTACCTCCACTTGGTTCGACGGTTCTGAAACCAGGTTTTGACCTGGGCATCGGTCATCTTAAGAGCCTTAGCTAGAGTGGCCCTCTCAGCTGAGGCCAAGTACTTCTGTCGGTGGAAGCGCTTCTCCAGCTCACAGATCTGCACCCGGCTGAACGAGGTCCGAGGCTTTTTCCTCTTAGGAGGCGTCCGATTCTGGTAAGGGTGGCCAATACGCCGAGTCACCGAGAATGGAGAAAGAGCAGCTGGAAAGAAGAGCAGCAAAGTGACTCTTCAAGCAAATGACTACTCAAGCACAGTATTTGGCATCTGAGATACAAGTGATCTTTAGTGTTTAAAGCACTGTCTGCTCTAGGACATACATATAGTTGTTGCTTTCAGCACCCAACATGTAAATTCAAAATGATTTCAATTCATCTCTTGTAGGTTTGATTTCTTGTGGAGTTCTCCATACATACAAAACTTAGGCTAAGCTTATTAACCTGCATAAATGCATCTTATTGAACTTGCATGTATTATTTAACACTTGCCCCATTATTGTCAATGTGTCCTATTTAATAATAATGGACTAGATTCTATATATGACACTTGAAAAATCAGCGTCAAAAATATTTATGCCTAGGCGTATTCTGTAAACCATTCCTAATATGCCTAGTAGCCATCCCTGTGCCTAACTCTAGGCATATCCATTTAGGCTGAAGAGATGTATTCTATAAACATGCACATAGAATTCTGGAATGCCTGTGCTCCGCCCATTGCACACCCATGACCACACCCCTTTTTGGCTGCATGCATTAGAATTTACGCACACCACTTTACAGAATACACCTACAGGTTGTGCATGTAAATTCTTATTAATGCCAATTATAATTAATAATTGCTTGTGAAGTTGCAATTGTTGGCACTGATTGGCTTGTTAAGTAATTAAATTGCATATGCAGATCCAGAATATGACCGGATTTGCACACGCAATTTCAGTCGCACTATTTAGAATTTGGGGGAATATGTGCTAAAAAGCAATAACGCATGTTAAAGTGCAATACTACACATTTAAGTGCAATAATGTCTGCACAGTTTAATAAATCTCGTCCTTATTTAGTCTCAGCCTGCTTGTTGGTGCAGTGTTTCCTGTTTGGGAAGCTTCAACCCTCTAGTGTAATAAATTCTGTTGAGTTCCGACCTATATCTTGGGGCTGAGGAAGAAGATTCCTGTATATAATCCTTCTAAATATATTTCTGTTGTACTATTTCTTATGGACTCCTCCCTGGATTATTTGAGCTTTATCTTGAAAGATTAGATGGAATGTGATTCCACTGTTCTGAAGGACTGGACATGAATGTTTGCTTCCTCCAGGGCTTAGTTTCACATAACACAACTCAGCTCTATCACCACTGATGGTAAACACTGATTGCTAATAAAGTTTAGTCATTCTGGGGGGGGGGGGGGGGGGTTAGATTAGATTTTGTCTTGTACCCTTCCTTCTCAAACAATGTTATGTAGAATTATATCTGGCAGACAGTGTGCCATTTTGGAAAAAAAAAACAGCCAGCTGCGCTATAGTTTGATAACCAAGAGATAATTCCCCCCTTTGTTTCCTATATATAATTACATAACTACAGTACAGAGATTTGCTACTGGTGTCTTAGTAAAAAGCTTTTACCAGCTCTGTTACACTCTATGACACACTCCCTGTTTTCACACAGTAATTTAACATGGGGCTCCTGGGAGCTCTAAGGGGTCCCCTTTAGTACATCACTGCTATGGCAGAAATACCCAGGGCTTTTTTTGAGGGAGTACTCAGGGGTACTGAATACCGGCACCTTTTCCAGGGTCTTAAGTACCAATAATAGTCATTACATGGTGTTAATTAATTGGCATTAGTTAGTAGTTACGTGTGAGATTGTACATAGGCGGTAAATTTAGTGTCTAAATGCTGTAACACACAATTACAAAGGGGGCATGCACATCAGGGGCATGTCTTGCAATTGTGTACATACCCCTAGATTCTATAAATGATGACTAAAGTTGCGCGCACAAATCAGCATGAGTAGCTGATTTGTGCGTGCAACTTAATTGCTAAACAAGCCAATCAGCGCTAATAATTGGCTGCTAGCAGCAAATTATTGTCATCAATTGGCCTTAATTAGGATTTACGCACAGATCATATTCTATAATGTTCCGCATGTAAATCCTAACGCGTGTAAATTTGGGGGGCGTGGCTAGGGGGGGTTCAAAAATTTTACACACACAAATACAGAATTCAGCTGAACCACGCCTAAGTTAGGCACTGGAATTTATACCTACTTTTAGCAAGCGGAATTGCCGGTCCCTAAAGTTAGGCGCAGTTTACGCCCTAAGCACCATTCTATAAAAGACCCCTACCCTTTACAGATTAGTGCTTTGCACGTAAAATGTTCGGTGTTGATTTTTAGGCACCACTTATAGAATTTCTTCATAAGCTATAGACTACTATTCCATGTGTGACTGCAAACTGTAGGTGCTAACATTTATACCAGCCTTTGACATGGCATAAGCACTCGCACCTGAAGTTGGGCAGATGTATGCCAGAGGCATAGCCAGACAACAGATTTTGGGTGGGCCTAGGCAAGAAGTGGGTGGTCACCAAGTGTTCCCTTCACCCCCCCCCCCCCCACCACCACCACCAAAAAACATTATCTCAGCTGGTGAAAAAACGCTCCTTTCCACCTTGGCAGTCTGTAGCAGGCATGCGCTGACAGCTGAGCATGCGCAGGTGCCGGTATTGTGGACAGTAGTGTTTTCGGTAAAATCAGGGGGAAGTCTTCAGCTGGCGGAGCTTGGGATCCCCATTGGCTATCGCTAAACATGTGCTAATGTTGGGTGGGCCTGAGCCCTAAGTGGGTGGGCCCTGGCCCACCCAGGCCCACCTGTGGCTACGCCACTGATGTATGTCAACTTAAGCTCCATTCTATAAAGGCAATTTTGCATGCAGTTGGCACTTCGGAGGAGATTCTTTATATGGCAACCAAAATCGGTGCTGAAATCAGTGCCAACTAAGTGTATTCTATAATTGGCACCTAGATTTAGGCACCGATTATAGAATACTCTTAGTTGATATTTTAGCGCCTAAATCTGTGCGCATCCACTTACACCAACTAAAACATGGCGTAAATCCCGTCATGTAGGTTTAGGTGCACTGGGCCATCTTCTGTAACTAGGTGCCTAAATTTCAGAATGCCCGTGAAGTGCCCATTTCCCCGCCCATAACCACACCCATTTTGCCTGTGCTTGTTAGAAGTTTCTGCGCACATCATTACAGAATATGCTTAGCGAGTTGTGCGCCTAAATTCTAATCAGTGCCAATTAATGTTTAACAGCTTTCTTGGAACAAACTTCGGATACAACAACAGAAAGAATTACACTGCTAGTGTCATTGGTATTTGAACAAGACCTTAATCATGTAATGAAATTATACTTCAAGAATATTAATTCCCTCTTTGGAGGAGAAAAAGTGTGTATATATCCAGATGTCACAAAACAAACAACAGAAAAGAAAAGCTTTTTTAGCTTTAAAAAAAAGGACAAATAAATAGGAACTTTTTTCCTAGCGTATCCTTGTAAATGCATTGTTAAATTAGGTGATACTAATTATGTCTTCTATTCACCAGATCAGTTAAAATCATTTCTAGATATGAAGCAACTGTAATAACAGCTTTAAATGTAAAGAGGAGGTTGACGCAGCCTAATTTCTTTTATTGTAATTTAATGTTTAAGTAATCTTCTCTATTCAAAATCCCCCCATTACTAATGTAGTCTGAGAAAGTGGAACAATTTATTTTGATATTTTATATTGGCTAAAATTTATAAATATTATTACTTATTACTTTATTTTTTTCCTTACAATGGAAATCTCAATTGATTGTATTTAATTGTAGCTAAAAGTTAATCGTGTTGTTTTGGCTGTATTTCCAGATAAGATTAATCTTGTCAAAAAAGGAAAAAAAAGCATAATTATGATTGCTAATATTATAGGATTGGCTAGTGGGCTCATTTTTGAAAGAGAAGGACATCCATCTTTCGACATAAATTGGAAGATGGACGTCCTTCTCCCAGGGACGTCCAAATCGGTATAATCGAAACCCGATTTAGGATGTCTCCAACTGCAGTCCGTCGCAAGGATGTCCAAAGTTCAAGGGAGCGTGTTGGAGGCGTAGCGAAGGTGGGACATGGGCGTGCCTAACACTTGGACGTCCTTGACCCATAATTGAAAAAAACAAGGACGTCTCTGACGAACACTTGGGACGTTTTCACCCGGACATGTTTTTATTACAAATAAGGCACAAAAAGGTGCCTGAAATGACCAGATGACCACCGGAGAAAATCAGGGATGACCTCCTGTTACTCCCCCAGTGGTCACTAACCCCCTCCCACCCTCAAAAAATATCTTTAAAAATATGTCGTGCCAGCCTCTATGCCAGCCTCAGATGTCATACTCAGGTCCATGACAGCGCATGCAGGTCCCTGGAGCAGTTTTAGTGGGTACTGCAGTGCACTTTAGACAGGTGGACCCAGGCACATACCCCCCTACATATTACATTTGTGGAGGAAACAATGAGCCCTCCAAAACCCACCACAAACCCACTGTACCCACATATAGGTGCCCCCCTTCACCCGTAAGGGCTATGGTAGTAGTGTACAGTTGTGAGTAGTGGGTTTTGGGGGGCTCAGCACACAAGGTAAGGGAGCTATGTTCCTGGGAGCAATTTATGAAGTCCACTGCAGTGTCCCCTAGGGTGCCCGGTTGGTGTCCTGGCACGTCAGGGGGACCAGTGCATTACAAATGCTGGCTCCTGCCACACCCAAATGGCTTGCATTAGGACATTTTTGACATGGACATCTTTGGTTTCGAATATTGCTGAAAGTCAGAAACGTCCATGTCTAGGGACGTCCAAATCTATGGAAGTCCAAATTTAAGAATTTGGACGTCTCTGACAGTATTTTTGAAATGAAAGACGGACGTCCATCTTTTTTCAAAAATACGGGTTTCCCCGCCCCTGGATTTTGCCGTTTTGCAAGGACGTCCAAATTGCAACTTGGACATCCTTTTCGAAAATGCCCCTCCATGTCATAAAAATTTTGTATAGCAGGGTAACTTTCACAACGGTCCACATGGACATGGAAAACTCTAGAATTCTGGAGATATGAGCAAAAATATATTTTTCTCCTTTTGTTTTGCTAGCAAAGTCCCATGCAGCCAGGGATCCAACCACATGAGTGTGGATTCAAGTATGCTATCCTTGAAGGGTCGTACACTCCAAAACAACAGTTTTATATACCACTATGGACTATGAATGCAATAGAAGGGGAACAGTCTCACAATATCAGCTCGCTTATGTCCTCAAATTTGTCTCGGGACTTTTTAAGCTTCCGTGACTACATATCACTTCAGGCACAGTCAGCTCCTTGTGACTCTGGGCAAGTCACTTAACCCTCCATTGCCCCATGTAAGCTGCATTGAGCCTGCCATGAGTGGGAAAGCGCGGGGTACAAATGTAACAAAAATAAAAAATAAAATAAAATATAATCACTGACTTGAACCACCCACCACCTTTATATCTTAAAAGAAGGTGGTGTTTTGCAAACGTTTTGATTCGTTTTATGATTTTATATCAATTTTTTTAGTTTTTCTTTTATGTGTTTTTTCCTTTCTTTTCTACTGTAAGAACACAATCCTCTTATTCATCGCCATTGGGACATCATGAAGACACCTCCAGTATTCATGAACACAGAATTGAGAATGGCATATTCCCGCTCGAAAAATTTGAAAGAGGTATTGAGCCCAGTGGGTATGCCCCAGAACACACAGCTGAGTGAGAGTCCATCGGTGGATCATTTTAAATGCAACAGAATCAACTGTACTACATGCACTATTACGTTGCAGACTGATCAGTTTACCAGTCATCTGGATAAAAAAAAACATACAAACTTCGACAGCATACCACCTGTCAATCACAGAATGTTATCTATGCAGTGATATGCCCTTGCGATAAAGTGTATGTGGGAAAGACAAGTAGAGCCCTGCATACACGGATGAGGGAACATCACTCAAGGATTACAACCAGAACACCCGGGGCACCTTTGGTACAGCATTGTATTATGAAGGCTCATGAGTACACTGATCTAAAGTGTTTAGCGCTAGAGCCAGTGCAATTAGGAATTTGAGGGGGTGATGAAAAACAAAAAACTATTACAGCGGGAAGTCTTCTGGATGTATCATCTTCAGTCTGTGGAACCTATGGGACTGAATAGTAGATATCTGGGAACGGAGCCGTTAAAAGGTATGAGCGCCATGTTGAACAGTTACGGCTGGAGAGAAAGACGTGAGTAAGTGCCAAAGCATGATTATACGGTTGTATATACCACTTGGTTAAGATGCTGAAATAACTAATCTATTGTTTTTATGATCTAGACCAGCAAACATATCCAGACCCCTCGACAAAGCCGAGGTGAAACAGAAACCTGTCAGGGTCCGGTGGATATAGGAAAATGTGCAGATAAGTGTTCGATTGTCTTTCAGCATATGAGTGATGCTAATAAGAGGACTGTGTTCTTACAATAGAAAATAAAGAAAAAAACATAAAAGAAAAACTAAAAAATTGATATAAAATCATAAAACGAATCAAAAAGTTTGCATAACACCACCTTCTTTTAAGATATAAAGGTGGGGGGGGGGGGGGGGGGGGGTTCAAGTCAGTGATTATATGTAGTCACGGAAGCTTAAAAAGTCCTGAGACAAATTTGAGGACATAAGCGAGCTGATATTATGAGACTGTTCCCCTTCTATTGAACTCATAGTCCTTAGTGGTATATAAAACTGTTGTTTGGAGTGTATGTTGAAGCGAAAAGCTTATTGGAAATATATAGCCACACATGTTTTTGGAGTCCTTGAAGGGTCAGGCACACAGTGGATGCCGTGTTCTGCAGCAGCACCTGCCAGTCATTAAGGTGGTAATTCAGTAAAGAAGGGGCTAACATTTATGTAGCAAATGTGTGGGGTTGCCGAGAGACTAAGGCAGGCCTGGGGAAAACAATCTTGAGGGTGCCTCCTGTCCCCCCCCCCCCCCCCCCCCCCCCCCAGGCTCCCAACCTGGCAGTAGCTTACTGCTGGCTCAGTCTGTCTCCTCCTGTGTGCTGGGTTATCAAGTTGTCATGTTAACTCTGCACAGCTGGCCATGAGTCCTTCTTCCTGCCAGCTGGCAGAGAAGAGTTAACGTGATAACACAATAACCCAGCACACAGAAGCAGGAGACCAATTCAGCCTTTTGCCTGTGCCTGCCACTGGAAGCTTGCCTGCGCCAGGACCCTCTTGGAGACTGGGACTGGGGGAATCTTGCCCCCCCCCCCCCCCCCCCCCCCCTCGGCGGCAATACCCATATGTGCTAAATACTGAAACTTAGGGGAAGGTTCAAGAAAGGACACAAAAGTTAGGCAAAAAAACCCGAAGCGCTAGCAAGTACTCTAGAACAGCAAAGTTGGGCACTGAAGCCATTATAGAATACTAGAGTATGTCAGTATTTGAGTGCCTAACTTTAGATGTGACCTTTATGCCATGTCAAACACTGGTGTAAATATTGTCAGTTTTGTGCATAACAGACAGTATTGTATAAACTTAGGACTAGATTCTATATATGGTGCCTGAAAAATCCTCGCTGAAAATATTTCCACCTAGGCGTTTTCTCTAAACCGTGCCTAGATTTACATGCAGTTTATAGAATATGCCTAGGGGCCATGTCTGCACCTAACTGTAGGCGTGTCCATTTATGCCAAGTAAAACTTGCTGTGAATACCAGTGTCTAAGTTAGGCATGAAGCTGGTGTATACTATAACTGTGTGCATAGATTTTCAGAATGCTCACGGTACGCCCATTCCACGCCCCATAGCCTCACCCCCCCCCCCCCCCCCCCCCCCCCCCCCGTTTTGGCAGTGCGCATTAGAATTTATGCACACCACTTGACAGAATACAACTTTCTAGGCATATTCTACAATGCAGTGAGCGTAAGCTCTAATACGTGCAGTCAAAAAGGGGTGTGGCCATGGGTGTGGAATGGGCGAGTTGTGGGTGTTTCAAAAAAACTATGCGCACTATTATGGAATACACCCGATATGTGCCTAACTGGTTTTATGTGGCCTGAATGGGTGTGCCTACATTTCAGTTGCAAGAACAGCGCATGCGCATATTCTATAAGCTATGCCTAGCTTTAGGCATAGTTTATAGAATCGCGCTAACCGCGTGGTTTTTTGACACCAATTTTTAAGGCACCCTTTATAGAATTTGGCCCTATGTTCATAGCTCTTGAATCTAGATGCAAGCACTTGCACAGCTCTATGGGGCTTGATATATCGTCTTTTTGTGGTTTTTGCAACTACATTCAAAGTGGTTTACATAGTATATGCAGCTACTTATTTGTACCTGGGGTAGTGGAGAGTTAAATGACTTGCCCAGAGTCACAAGCACCTCCAGTGGGAACTGAACCTAGCTCCCCAGGATCAAAGTCCGCTGCACTAACCACTAGGCTACTCCTCCACTAGCAACATTCCATGTAGAATCTCAAATAGTAGCAACAGAATCTCAATAGTAGCAACATTCCATGTAGAATATGCAATAGTAGCAACAGAATCTCAACATTCCATTTGGAATGTCAAATAGGGAAAGGGAAATGGGACTTGATATATCGTCTTTTTGTGGTTTTTGCAACTACATTCAAAGTGGTTTACATAGTATATGCAGCTACTTATTTGTACCTGGGGTAGTGGAGAGTTAAATGACTTGCCCAGAGTCACCAGCATCTCCAGTGGGAACTGAACCTAGTTCCCCAGGATCAAAGTCAGCTGCACTAACCACTAGGCTACTCCTCCACTCCAAATACATCTGTGCATACATAGTCAGTTTTGCTAGTATTCTGTAAAGGAAAGTGGGCACCTATTTTCCTTTAGAGTGTAGGCGTAAATTAGACACCCCTTTACAGAATCATTCAAGTAGAGGAGTGTGGTAGCCGTGTTAGTCCACTCTTAAGGTTATCAATAGAAATCAAACAAAATAAAACATGGAAAAGAAAATAAGATGTCCCCATGCATACCTCCGACCCACCCCCATCCTCCCACCCTGTCAGACTGTCATAGTAATGCTTGAATGTTTTCACTTATATACACTGTCAGCTAGCACATTTGCTTATTTCCGATCTGACGAAGAAGGGCAACCTTCAAAAGCTAATCCAGAATCATTCAGAAAGAGCTGAGGGATTATCTAGCAAGCTGATGCTCAGAACTGCAGCGCTGTATGGAACAGCGCTGAGAAATACTGCAGGAACAGCGCAGAAAATTAACTTCCCAATGCTCAACACTAATATCGTGCAAACTATATGTACGCTGTTAGCGCTGAGCTTTGGGAAGTTGTTTTTCTGTAAGGGGGAGGAACATGCCTAGCGCATCCACACAAGAATTTCATGGAAAGTGCAACTCTTGTGCAGATGCCTAAGGGAGAGAGAGAGTCTGCTGGAGTCATTCTTCTTGGGTCCAGCGGCACTGGCAGTATTATTCGACAGGCAGTATAGCAATTAACGTATAACTCTACAGAGTAGAATGAATGGTGCCCAGCCTCAGGGGCATAGTGACAGTGATCTGGTTCCCTGGCCAGTAAAGATCATTGGGATTCTTTTCTGCCCCCAAAGATGCCACTAGACCACCAGGCCCTTCAATGTAGGCCCAGGGAGGGCCCAGTGAGGCTTGGGGGGAGGGGCTGTAGTATGCTTGGGGGGGGGGGGGGGAGAGAGCAGCACTGGGTCCCTCAGAGCCTCTGGGCTCTCAGGCACTACCTGGTTGCCCTTATGATCAGTCCACCCCTGCCAAGACTTATCCTGATAACCAAGAATACACTATCCTAATTGCAAAGGTCTCAAGTACAAAACCTCTTATGCATCCAACTTCTCCTTACTAGGCAGCCAACTATGGAATGCCCTACCCAGATCCATTCGCTCAATCAACAATTATCTACCCTTCTGGAAATCGCTGAAAACCCATCTATTCAAGCAAGCATACCCAAATGATCTAACCTAATCTTATGAACCCTTTACCCAACACCTAATCACTCGACAATGACTATGACTTAGACAACATCTTCCATCATCTCCCCCTATGCTACCCCTCAAACCATAGGCGTAGTTTGACTGTTTCATTTGGGGGGGCAAAGAATGGGCGGAGCATATTAGCATATCATTTGCATATATACATATGCAAATGAATATGCTAATATGGAGGAAGGAAATGAAATTTACAGGCAAAATATCACAGATGCACATTTCAAAAAGCTGACACATTTCAATTAATAAATTATGAATAAAATACTTTTATTTACCTTTGTTGTCTGATCATTTAGTTTTTCTATTCTTTTTGATCCCAGTGTCTTCTGTTTTATGCAGTGTCTTCTTTCCAGTAGGCTTCCCTCTGCTCCCCACCCTCCCAGTCCCATCCATCTTCTGTTCCTTCCCTCTGCTCACCATCCCTCCGTCCCATCCATCTTCTGCTCCTTCCCTCTGCTGTGCCTGACCTCTCCCAATCCCATCCATCTCCTGGTCCATCCCTCTGCTCCCCACCCCTCGCAGTCCCATCCATCTCTTGCTCCTTCCCTCTGCTCCCCACCCCTCCCAGTCCCATCCATCTTCTGTTCCTTCCCTCTGCTCACCATCCCTCCCAGTCCAATCCATCTCCTGCTCCTTCCCTCTGCTCCCCACCCCTCCCAGTCCCATCCATCTCTTGCTCCTTCCCTCTGCTCCCCACCCCTCCCAGTCCCATCCATCTCCTGCTCCTTCCCTCTGCTTCCCACCCCTCCCAGTCCTATCCATCTTCCCTCTGCTCCCCACCCCCCCCCCCCGCGAGGTCCAAGATGGTGACTCCGTTTACCCCCTCTCTTCCTCCCTCCCTCCCTCCGGTGCAGGCAACAGTCTTCAGCTTTTTCAGCGTTCCTGGCAGCGGTAGCGATGTACACGCTGCCTTCGGTCTGCCCCGGAAGCCTTCTCTTCAAGTTCCTGTTCCCACCTATGCGGGAACAGGAACTTGAAGAGAAGGCTTCGGGGCAGAGCCAAAGGCAGCGTGTACAACGCTACCGCTGCCAGGAACGCTGGAAAAGACTGCTGCCTGCGCCGGAGGGAGGGAGGAAGAGAGAGGGGTAGACGGACACGCTCCTCTCCGTCCACTTGGCTTCCCTGCCCTCTCTGTCTGCGTCCCGCTCGAAAGGAAATGACGTCAGAGGAAGGCGGGGCGCAGATAGAGAGGGCAGGGAAGCCAAGCGGACGGAGAGGAGCGCGTGCCTGCATGTTTTTTTTTTTTTTTTAAACTAATGGCGCGGCGGCGCCTCGCGTCGTTTGGGGGGGCATTGCCCCCCCTCGCCCCCCCCAGTCTACGCCTATGCCCTCAAACTATTCCCTCCTCCGGCCACTCCCACCCCCTTATCCCTTGCTCATTTCAACCTTCCCCCTCCTGCCTCTCCTACCCCCTTCTTACTTGCCCATCCCATCTATCTGCATATCTCCATCATTATTCTGTTATACCACAGCTTGTACTCTCTCTGCAATACCTTGTAACCCTTATTACTATGTAAGCTGCACTGAACCTGCCTCAAGTGGGAAAGCGCGGGGTACAAATGTAACAAACAAACAAACAGAATATTTGTGACAGCTCCAGGTTGGACTCTCGAGTCGATTTATTTAAAAAATTGACTGGAGTGGTGCTGTGATTTTACTATCAATCAGGCAGCTTATCTTTCCATACATGCAAAAAGGGAAAAGACCTCCGATTGCAGGATGGGTCTGTGAGAGCTCAACTTCTCAAAGCATTTAAGCTGCATTCCATTTTTCAAACAGGAAAGTGCTACTGACTCTAAGCTATATCAGAAGGAATACATGGCCACGAAAGACTTCCTTGTAGAGCATTCCTTTCTTGTCAAACACCCCAATGCCAGTTCCGAGCTGGCGGTAAATGTTTTGCAATAGGGCAGGATTTTTTTATGTGATGTTCTTCTGGGCATTGGGAGGGGTTACCTAATTACCTCTTTTACATCCGTTTGCCTGCATTGAAGTATGATTTCTGGTGATCTTTGGTAGGCAAATTATTTCTGGCACTAGTGCCCTCTAAAGATTCTGCGCAGCTTAATGCCAGCGTTAGTCTGGCACTAATTGGCTCTAGCACCGGCATTAGGTTCTGAGCATCGGTCCGCCAGAGATGTGCCCCCAGTCCACAAGGTCAGCAAATACTAGGAAATATTTATTTTATTTATTTATTTATTTATACATTCTTGTATCCCAATGTTATCCAAAAACAAGTTTTGGTTCAAAGTGACTTACAGATTACATTCTGGTTAACAATTACAGTACTGGTTTACAATTTACAATTCATTTGAAACTTGTTGTGATGGCTTACAGTTGTAGTTGATATTTTGGTTGGACTTATAAGGATAGTTTATGATTAGTAATCAAAATGAACATTTACAGCCAAGTAACGTCTGGGAGGAGATGTTTTATAAAAAAGAAAATGTTTTATAAGCATGGATTAATGACAATTATATGTTATTTAAACATTGGATAACTTGATTACATATTGCTAGATCAACAGAAATAATAAGCAGAAACAGATGAATTTTTAAACCTTCACATCCTGCTTTATTATAGATTTTTCTGCACAAGAACTAGCCTGAAAGATGAGCGTGCCTATATTCCTCACTGCAGTATGTAGCTAGCTGGTTCAGAAAAGAAATTGCCTTAAGGTTAAAAGTCTCAAAACAAGGTTTCTGCATTTTCAAGAAACTGTCCTATTAGATAAACATTAACAAATGCATATTAAATGCTGTCAAAAAAACCAGATTAGAAACGTTTCTATGGACAGGATAATTAAGAGAGTAATTTTCAAAGCCAGTTACTTGGGCTAATTGAGCTATATAAAAATTTTGCACTCGGTTTGATTAAAGTATATGTGAGCTTCCATAGGGCACATGTTTTTACAATAGATGGAGGTTTTCCTTGGGGTGGGGTGGGGTGGGGTGGGGTTGGAAAATAATGCACAGACATTGAATTTTTAAAAATGCATGCATATTTTTCAGCTAAGATCTGCCTGAAGAAAAAAGCAGGTGACAATCCAGAGGTCCTTTGAGCTCATGGAATTTTACAAGTACCCACCCACCCAGGTAGCTTCTCCTTGACAATAAGACCTAAGGTCTACACCCACGGACTTTGCAGCTAGGAAATCTGTTTCAAGATTGTCCCCTAAACGTAGAAGCAAAACAATTAATTTTAGAGAAAAAAGCAGACTGCTCTCATCACAATCACTATACTTTTCGGAAATTGGAAGGACTATTGATTCAGCCATGGGGTCCTCTCTAAGCTTTTCAGTAGCAGGAGACTCTCCAAGCACATCTTTCACTTTATACCCCCAGGGGCTGGAGTCTCACATTACCCCACATGCTCTTCCTCTAATGCAGAATATTTTATTCAATATCAAACATGTAAAGCTTATACGGTCTGTGCCAGAGCCGGTGGTGGGAGACGGGACTGGTGGTTGGGATGCAGGGATAGTGCTGGGCAGACTTATACGGTCTGTGCCAGAGCCGGTGGTGGGAGGCGGGGCTGGTGGTTGGGAGGTGGGGATAGTGCTGGGTAGACTTATACGGTCTGTGCCTTGAAGAGCACAGGTACAAATCAAAGTAGGGTATACACAAAAAGTAGCACATATGAGTTGTCTTGTTGGGCAGACTGGATGGACCGTGCAGGTCTTTTTCTGCCGTCATCTACTATGTTACTATGTTAAAGAAAGACACTAGCTACATCAATGAAACAAGATGTTAAAGTTAAATATCAGCTCACACAACCATAAGATCACACACCACAGCGCAGACCAAAATTGCACCCCTGTGGGTGAATGTTTTTCAGGACCAGACCATTCCATCAATGACCTTACCTTCAAAAGAAAATGTACAACAATTCAAGAACATCTCAAAATAGAGGTACCAGAACTAGAAAAAAAGATTCCAAGAAAGG